>NC_067400.1:260098211-260465711 GCF_016432865.1 Antechinus flavipes
ACATTCTGAATTGTAGGATGGGGTGGAATATTGTGGCCTGTATAATGAAAATAATTTCCATATCAATGAAACCATGTGTTTTTCTTGAATGAAGCTGCCCATACATCATACAGTGAAAATGAATTTTCAGAGAAATGAGATACAATAAAACACATGACAACTACAATTAGATTGATGATAATTGAATCTTTCTTTAATGACTCAAAATGAATGACAAGATCTTATGATGCTTGAAGGTTATCAATGATCTGTGCAGTGATGAAAGATGGAAGTATTTTTTCATTTGTGTTTTTAATGGATAAGATGATTAATAAGTTTAAAATTTACTTCCCTGTGGAAAGGTAAATAAAGTCATTTAGTCCATCAGACTCTTCTCAATACTTTTTGAAACATTAGGAGCTCACATGTGGTCATAGTGATATACTGTGATATCAAAAGACATTAGTTTGCATTGTAAAAATTTTAATTCTTGGGCTTCCCAGAAATAGGCATAATTTAAACATTATCCTTATTCACATTCTACTTAAGAGTTTCCTCTATCCTTAAAATTTCCTTGCATTTATCAAGTACTGAAGATATGTAAAGAATAATCTTTCTACACCTTTCTTCTCATTCACCATCTTTTTTCTTCTTCCATAGATCAACTACTAAGAATTGAACTATTTAAATAAATTATCAATCCACTGATCATTTCATAAAATACATATATACCTCTGAATAGAATAGAATCAGACCCCTTTTGGTGGGTCATTTTCCAGTGTTCTACAATTCTGAACAAGGTTCAGAATATGGAATTTTTATGTACTGCATTTTTTGGAGAGAAAATGGAATGGCATCTCAGAAAAAGTATCTCATTCCAAGAGAGAAATGTGTGAACTTCCAAAATTTTGTCTCTCAGGACCAGAATAAAACTGACATCCAAGGTGGGGATGGAACAGAAAGGTGTATGTTTTAATTGTTATATCATTTTTAATTCAACTTATTATTAATATTTTAATCATGTGTTGAAATCACTAGTCACGCTGATGAATGTATTTAGCAAAGAGGATCTGGGTCCTTTGGAGTCCTATCTCACCCTGCTGATTTTTTCATATATTGCAGTGGGATAGAAGTTCTAAAGAGATAGGTATAAGCTTTTTATGGTTCTCAGAAAGCCTTCTGCCCTTTAGCTCCACAACTTACTGTTAAGAAGTGGTATGATGATTTCACAAATCAGGAATCAGCTTTGAGCTTTCACCTATTGATAAAACCCATCTCCTTTCTTAAGTTGTTATATTTCAGTGAACCATACGTATATGACTATGACATAACAAAATCAATTTTCCACAGAAACAGACAGACATGCTTAGGTACTGGATACAGTTGTTTTTCCTCAGCATAAACTTGATAAACCAAAAACCAGCACATAAGAAAACAATGCATAATAAAGTATCTACCAAATAACCTTATCATTTGTTCTACTCTTCTGAACTTCAAAAGCGATATCTACCCCAAAGATACATATGCTGCTATGAAATCAGAAATTAAAAGAATAGTTTGAACTTATTTAGAAACATTTGGAGACTCTTATAGCTTCTCTCTTAGGGTAGAATGCTTTCTTCGAGAAGGTGAAAATTTCCAGGTGATGAAAAACATAAAGTTTCTGTCTCTTTGACTTTTGACTCAGTGCTTGTTGAATAGCCTTTAGATGCCCTTTCCTTTCCCCTTTAAGACTTCTATCCTATTTCCCCCATCCTAATTACTACCCTTTCTTCTTTTTAGTTTATTCTCCCATAGCCTTACACTCTTGTTGAGAGAACAAAAAAAATAATATCACTTCATTGCTTATCAGTGTATTTGGTTGCAATATATTACCAGCTTCTCTCTGCCTCTTATTCACCTATTCCCCATGTGTTACTTCCTACGGTTCAATCCATTCCAGAAATGTGAAATTGACTTTTTAGAAGTTCACAGTATTTTAGTCTATTGAATATTAATTCAACTCTTTCTCTTTTCCATTTCATTTTTTCTTAATTTCCATTAAATTGTTAGCCCTTGGGTTTTTTTTTGTTTGTTTGTTTTTTTTGTCTTTACAATCCCCATCTATCAACATTTAGCTCATTATCTTAGGGGAAAAAATGGATCCTATAAACATGAGAGAATTGTATTTTCTTGATAATTATATTTGTTTTATGTTTTTGTTATTTGAATTCTCAGAAAGTTAAATATTCTACTCACCTTTAATTCTATTTCTTTTGCAAGAATGCTTTAAATATTGTTGTTTTATTAAGGTCTAATATTTTATCAATCATTAGGCTCATTTTTCTGAATTTCTTACTTTGAGTTGAAATTTGAGCTTGTAATACCCCATCGTATACTTTAATTCCTTGTGGATGTAATGTGATTCTAGGTTATTTCTTAATTTTTTAATTTCTTCATTTCTTCAAATTTGAAGGTCATTTTCCTGTTTATTAAAATCTTGTTCATTAATAAAATTGTGAAATTTAGCAAGCATTTGCCTTATAGATTCGTGTGTGTGTGTCTATGTATATGTCTATCAAGCTAAGTCACCAAGCATTTATTTAACACAGTGCACTAGGAATTGTGACAAATGCCGGAAATGCAAATACAAGCAGAAATAGTGTCTATCCTCAAGAAAATTGTATTCCAATAGGTGAAGACAATGTATAAAAGAGAGCTGAAAATCTGGGGGGTTGGAAAGAAAGAAGAAAAAATGATTTGTTATATTATCTGCAGTTATTTTAAATTGAATTTCTCTTTGCATCTCTTGCTGCTAGCCTTTGTTGGTAACATTGACATGCTGATGATTTTTGTGGATTTATTTTGTATCCTGCAACTCTATTAAATTTGTGAATTGTTTATAGTAGTTTTTTTGTTGATTTTTCGGGTTCTCTGAGTATACCATCATATCATGTGCAAACAGTGATAATTTGGTTTCTCATTACCTATTCTAATTTCTTAATTTCTTTTTCTTCTCTTATTGCTAAAGCTAAAATTTTATTACAATATTGAATAGTAATGGTGACAATGGACAACCTCATTTCACCCCTGATGTTATTGAAAATGCTTCTAGTTTATCCCCAGCACATATCATGCTTACTTCAGATAGATGCTACTGATCATTTAAAGGAAAAGGCTCTTTATTCCTGTGCTCTCTAGTGTTTCTCATAGAAATGAGTGTTGAATTGTGTGAAATGCTTTTTCTGCATCTAAGATAATCATATGATTTCTATTGGTTTTGTTATTGATATAGTTCAATTATGCTAATAATTTTCCTAATATTGAATCAGCTCCACATTCCTAGTACAAATCCTACTTGGTCATGGTGTTTTATCCTGGAGATAATTTCCTGTAATTAATTAAAACTTTTTATTTACAAACCATATGCTTGGGCAATTTTTCCAACATTGACCCTTGCGAAACCTTTTGTTCCAAATTTTTCCCCTCTTTCCCCCCATCCCCTTCCCTAGCTGGCATGTTAAATATGTTGAAATACATGTTAAATCCAAAGTCTGTATACATATTTATACAGTTATCTTGCTGCACCAGAAAAATCAGATCAAGAAGGAAGAAAAAGAAAAACTAAGAAAGAAAACAAAATGCAAGCAAACAACAATAGAAAGAGTGAAAATGCTATCTTATGTTACACACTCAGTTCCCATAGTCATGTCTCTGGCTGTAGATCACTCTCTTCGTCAATGAACAAGTGGAACTGGTTTGAATTTTTTCATTGTTGAAGAGAGCCACATCCATCAGAATTGATCATCATATAGTCTTCTTGTTGCCATGTATAATGATCTCCTGGTTCTGTTCATTTTATCATTTGATCAGTTCATGTAGGTCTCTCCAAGCCTCTCTGAAATCATCCTGCTGGTCATTTTTACAGAACAATATTATTACAGAGTATTCATATATCATAATTTATTCAGCCGTTCTCCAATTGATGGGCATCCACTCAGATTTCAGTTTCTTGTCATTACAAAGAGGGCTGCCACAAACATTTTTGCACATGTGAGTCCCTTTCCCTCCTTTAAGATCTCTTTGGGATATAAGCCCAGTAGCAACACTGCTGGATCAAAGGATACGCACAGTTTGATAACTTTTTGAGCATAGTTCCAAATTGCTCTCCAGAATAGTTGGAACCATTCGCAGTTCTACCAACAATGTATCACTGTCCCAGTTTTCCCACATCCCCTCCAACATTTGTCAGTATAATTTTCTATCATTTTAGCCAATCTGACAGATGTGTAGTGGTATCTCAGAATTGTCTTAATTTGCATTTGTCTAATCAATAGTGATTTGGAGCACCTTTTCATATGACTAAAAATAGTTTCAGTTTCTTCATATGAAAATTGTTTGTTCATATCCTTTGATCACTTAACAACTGGAGAATGGTTTGAACTGCTATAAATTTAAGCTAATTCTCTATTATAGAAATGAGGCCTTTATCAGATCTTTTGGATATAAAAACGTTTTCCCAGTTTATTGCTTTCCTTCTAATCTTGTCTGCATTAGTTTCGTTTATACAAAAACTTTTAAATTTAATATAATCAAAATTATCTATGTTGTGATCAATAATGATCTCTAGTTTTCTTTGGTCATAAATTCCTTCCTCCTCCACAGATCTGAGAGATAAACTATCCTATGGTCTTCTAGTTTGTTTATATTATCCCTTTTTATGTCTAGATCATGAACCCATTTCAACCTTATCTTGGTATGCAGTTTTAGGAGTGGGTCTATGCCTACTTTCTGCCAAATTAGTTTCCAATTTTCTCAGCAGTTTTTGTCAAATAGTGAATTCTTATCCTAAAAGCTGGAGCCTTTAGGTTTGTCAAATACTAGATTGCTATAGTCATTGACTATTTTGTTCTGTGAATCTAATCTATTCCACTGATCAACTTCTCTATTTCTTAGCCAGTACCAAATGATTTTGATGACTGCTGCTTTATAATATAGTTGATATATATATATATAATATAATTGAGGGAAAAAGGGAGAGGGATGAGTATTGTGTGAATCTAACTCTCATCAGATTTGGCTTGTAAGAGAGAATATCACCTATATTTGATTTCATAGAGAAACTCATCTCAGCTTATAGGGAAATAGGAGGGAAAGGGGGAAAAGAAAGGTACAGACTAAGAGAAGAGAAAACAGAAGAATTAGGGAAAAGATATAATAAAAGGTGAGGGTCTCTAATGGGCAGGACTGTTTTGGGGAGATGGTTATCAAAAGCAAACTACTGGGGAGGAGAAAAGGGGGAAAAGAAAGAAAAAAGCATAAACTAGGATAAATGAGATGGCAGGAAATAAAGAATTAGTTGTTTTAACTGTGAATGTAAATGGGATGAATTCTACAATAAAATGGAAGGGGATAGCAGACTGGATTAAATCCTACAATTTGTTATTTGCAAGAAACACATTTAAAGCATAGTATTACCTAAAGAATGAAAGTAAAGGACCAAAGCTGAATATATTATGCTTCAGGTGAAGAAAAAAAAAAAACAAGCAGGGCTAGACATCCTGATCTAAGATTAAGTAAAAGCAAAGCTGTAGGAAAGGAAACTACATCTTACTAAAAGGTAATAATGAAGTAATATCAATATTAAATATATATGCACCAAGTGGTATCACATGAAAATTCCTAGAGGAGAAGTTAAGAGAGATGGAAGAAGAAATAAATAGCAAAACTATACAAGTGAGAGATCTCAACCTTGCTCCCTCAAAACTACATAAATTGAGCTCAAAGACCTTTCTATTCTCTGCCATCTTAGCTATGCCTCAAGAATGAACTTTTAAAGTGAGAAGGCCATTGCAGAATATTTGAGAAAATCCAGAGAATGAAAAGTGCAGCTTAGAGAGAAAAGAAGACATTGCTGATCCAGGTACTTTTTTTTTTTTTTTTTTTTTTTTTTTTTTTTTTTTAATATAAGTTCTTAGAGGAAGGAATTGAAAAGCTAAAGTGAAACTCCAGGATGAGTATTCTGCAGAGCAGAGTAAACTTCCAGGATTAGTAGGCTGCCATGATGTGGTAGAGAAGAAAGTTAGGTAAGTCAAGAGTTGAGCCTTAAGTAGAATGAAGATATGGATGGGCTTCACTAATTAGGGCTTTGTGATTCCAAAGGAACAGAAGGTAGGATGACCCTCCAAGGTCATAAAGGTAGTATGTCTATTTAAACATTCTCAATATTTTAAAATTATTTACAACAGTATTTAGGCTTTATTTGTCATGTCCTCTAAGGAGGATTATGATTAGTAATATTTTCTTTGTTCATTCTGTGTTCAAATTCAGCCACTGATCTATATAGAATTCTCATGTGTTCTTTTAACATCATTGTCCCTTGCTTCTCTTCTGTCAAATATTCTTCCACTTCTATATTTTTGTATTTCAGATCTTGTATTGTCTCTTTTAAAGCTTTTATTTAATTGAAGGACATTCTATCAGTGTCTTCTAATTCTGTACCTAGTTGGTTATCTTCATCAATTCTATAACTCAATATATTCCCATAATTGTTTTATTTTTTTTAACCATTCTAGAGTCTTTTCTCATTGTACTATGATCCCTGGGGAGTCTTTAGGATGCTCTTTTTCCCTTGAGAATTTTAGTTCACTTTCCTTTAAAATATTTGTTCATTGTCTTGGTTTCTCTTTGGGTTTTTTGTTTTTACTTGAATGTATATAGTTATTTATATGTTCATTTCCCTATTAGAATGTGAACTTCTTTAGGGCAGGGATAATTTTTTGCCTTTTTTTAGTTGTTAGGTTCTGGAATTACTCTTCAAACGTAAATGTACACTAATAGATTGGATTTCCAGAAAGAGGTTGATTTATGTATATAGTAGATATAGTAAATAGATAAATTTTGAAAGACAATAGATGTAGATATCTATTTCATAGTTTTAAAGTTTTCCTTAGAAGATGAGGATATCTTTTTAATGCTGTTAGCTTAAGTCATTATTCTGGGATATTATCCCCAATATTAATCACTAGTAATTGTAAGCCCAGTATTAGTTAAAAAATTAACATCAAATATTTTTTGAGGGATATTTACTAGCAACATTTGATTAGAACAAAATTATCAATATTTACCATCACTATCCATGGTCAAAAATTCTTCTTGGTCTCTGGGATAGTAAGTTGACTATTGCCACTTTTGCATTAGTATCCATCACTAACTCAAATCATGGTATTTCTCTGCTCTTGCAACTGTGTTGAATCACCTATTCTCTTGTTTTTCTATACCAGTCAACTGTGTTTCACCTAGAAGATGGGAAGGACATCCCATTTCCATAAAAATGAATTTTAGGAGTTGAAGTTTGTTAAAATGTAAGCTGGGTATCTTTCCTTGAAATCCATAATCAATCCATAAATTATAATTTGAGCCCCTGGGAATGGAAGAACTTGCCAATAAAGAGAAAAGAAAGTATGGCTAAAGTTAGAAACTTGAAGAATCCTTACATTAAGAAGCAAAACCATATGATGATCTCAATTGATGCAGAAAAAGCATTTGATCAAGTCCAACTTCCATTACTATTAAAAAACACTGGAGAGTATAGGAATAAATGAACTTGTCCTTAAAATAATCAGTAGCATCTATTTAAAACCACCAGCAAGCATCATATATAATGGTGAAAAATTGGAACCATTCCCAGTAAGATCAGGGGCAAAACAAGGTTGCTCACTATCACCAATACTATTCAATATTGTATTAGAAGTGCTAGCTTTCACAATAAGAGAAGAGATTGAAGGAATTAGAATAGGTAATGAGGAAACCAAATTATCACTCTTTCCAGATGATATGATGGTATACTTAGAGAACCCTAGAGAATCAATTAAAAATATTAGAAATAATCCACAACTTTAGCAAAGTTGCAGGATACAAAATAAATCCACATAAACCATCAGCATTTTTATACATACATCACTAACAAAATCCAACAGCAAGAGATACAAAGAGAAATTACATTTAAAATAATTGTTGATAGTATAAAATATTTGAGAATCTATCTTCCAAGGGAAAGTCAGGAACTTTATGAACAAAACTATAAAACACTTTCTACATAAATAAAGGCAGATCTAAGCAATTTGAAAAATATCAAATGCTCTTGGATAGGTAGATTGAATATAATAAAGATGACAATATTCCCTAAACTAATCTATTTATTTAGTGCTATACCAATCAAACTCCCAAGAAACTGTTTTACTGACCCAGAAAAAAATAGCAACAAAATTCATATGGAAGAATAAAAGGTCAATAATTTCAATGGAATTAATGAAAAAAAAAAAAAAAAAAGCAAATGAAGGTGGCCTGACTGTACCAGATCTAAAACTATATTATAAAACAGTGGTCATCAAAACCATTTGGTACTAGCTAAGAAACAGAGTAGTTGATCTGTGGAAGTTAAGTTTTCAGGACAAAACAGTCAATGACTATAATAATCGAGTGTTTGACAAACCTAAAGACCCCAACTTTGGGGTAAGAATTCATATTTGACAAAAACTGCTGGGAAATGGAAACTAGTATGGCAAAAAGTAGGCATAGACTCACATCTAAACGTATATACCAAGATAAGGTTAAAATGGGTTCATGATCTAGACATAAAGAATGATATTATAACCAAATTAGAAGACCATAGGATAGTTTACCTCTCAGATCTGTGGAGGAGGAAGGAATTTGTGAACAAAGAAGAACTAGAGATCATTATTGATCACAAAATAGATAATTTTGCTTATATTAAGTTTAAAAATTTTTGTACAAACAAAGCAAATTAATCAGGCAAGATTAGAATGGAAGCAATAAACTAGGACAAAAACATCTTTACATTCAAAGATTCTGATAAAGGCTTCAGTTCTAAAATATATAAAGAATTAACTCAAATTTATAAAAATTCAAGCCATTTTTCAATAGATAAATGGTCAAAGGACATGAATAGACAATTTTCAGATAAAGAAATTGAAACTATTTCTAGTCATATGAAAAGGTGTTCCAAATCACTATTGATCAGAGAAATGCAAATTAAGACAACTCTGAGACAACCTGTCAGATTGGCTAAGATGACAGAAAATGATAATGACGAATATTGCAGGACAAGCTGGGACACTGATTCCACAATTGGTGGAACTGTGAATGGATCCAACCATTCTACAGAGCAATTTGGAATTATGCTCCAAAAGTTATCAAACTGAATATCCTTTGACTCAGCAGTGTTTCTACTGGGCTTATATCCCAAAGAGATCTTAAAGGAGGAAAAGGGAACCACATGTGAAAAAATATTTGTGGCAGCCCTTTTTGTAGTGGCAAGAATCCAGAAACTGAGTGGATGCCCATCAATTGGAAAATGGCTGAATAAATTATGGTATAGGAATGTTATGGAATATTATTGTTCTAAAAGAAACTACCAACAAGATGATTTCAGAGAGGCCTGGAGAAACCTATATGAATTGATGCTAAATGAAAGGAGCAGAACCAGGAGATCATTATACATGGCAACAAGACTATACAACAATCAGTTCTGATGGACATGGCTCTCTTCAACATTGAGGTCATTCAAACCAGTTCTAATTGTTCAGTGATTAAGAAAGCCATAGACTTCTGGAGAGAGGACCATGGGTATTGAGTGTGGACCACAACATAGCATTTTCACACTTTCTGTTGATATTTGCTTGCATCTTGTTTTTCTTCTTAGGTTTTTTTTTTCCCTTAGATCTGATTTTTCTTGTTCACCAAGATAACTATATAAATATGTATACATATATTGGATTTAACATATTTAACATGTATTAGACTACCTGCCATCTAGGGTAGGGGGTGGGGAGAGGAGAAAAAATTTTGGAAGAGAAAGTTTTGCAAGAAAATTTTGCAAGAATCATGGTTGAAAAATTACCCAGACATATGTTTTATAAATAAAAAGATTTAATTAAAAAAATAAAAACAAAAATAAAAATAAATTGAAAAAAAATAAAAGAAGGAAAAATCAAGAATACTTTGGATCAAGGAAAATTTGGGATGTTTTCTTTTCTTTTCTTTCTTTTATTTTCCTTTCTTTTCTTTTTTTTCCTCCATTTAGGGTAGGGAAGACTGAAAGGTAATCTTAGGAAGAGTAGAAAATGTCAGCAGACAGATGTGAGAAAGCAGAAATGCTCAGCATTTTTCTTTAAAAAAAATCAAGTCCATTAAAAGTACAAAAGAATGGATTCATTATCTCTGAGCAAATGATCTCTATACCAACATTGACTGTGCTTGGAGGAGCCTCTTTTCAAATATTACCTCCTGACACATGGGTGAACTATGAAACATAACAAACCATTCTTATTCATTCGGTGATGTTCCAACTTTTTATTTAAACTTCCTCTGAAAAGCAAATTATGCCCTATTTATGGCATGACTTCACTGATGGCTTCCTCTTTTTTATTTATGTTTTTTTTTTTTTCCTGAGGCAATTGGGTTAAGTGATTTTCCCAGGGTCACACAGCTAGGAAGTGATGGCTTCCTCTTGAAACTTAACCTATGAAAAGATTCATTTCAGCAAAATAAAGTTTGCATTTTTAAAAAACATAATGCAACTTGATTTTGGCTCCTTCTATCTCTCAATGTTTTGTTTTCAAATATGTAGAGTTGTTTGGGCTGGAAGGATTCTTTTGTTTGGTGTTCCTGTCACATGTCCTAGAAAGATTGACTTCGATGTTTTTATCATTCCTAAGGCTCACTACTTTAACCCAAGTATTCAGTAATAAGAATATAAACTCCCTGGGGTACAAAGCATATCATTTGAAATAATAGTGTTTCATCAGCTCAGTACTAGGGTAAAGTGTTTCCAGAGGAGACTATAACATTCTATCTTCCATTTTAACAAATGGGAGCTTCAAAGAAAAACACTGGTTGTCATCCTCAGTAATGTCCCCAGGGAAGAGTTTAAAGCTTCTGGAATTACCTGAAATATCTGACCTGGGGGAAAATCACATTAGTTGCAGTTCCTGACAATGCTACTGAAAAAATACTACTTGTCCATCTTGTACATATGTAGGACTAGGTGAGCAAGTCACCTTGAAAGAAAAAGGTAAGGTACTATTATTGCAATTTTTTCTGATCTTGTGGACCTTTCTACCATCCTCCAGAAGCTTTCTCTAAAAAGATTTGTCTATATGGATGGTTCTTTCCTCTGACTGGTGAATTTCATCTGAAACTTCCATTCTGAATGGGTGCCCAGACCATCATACTACCTTCTTCATCCTTCTCCTCACTCTGCTCCTGATTCTCTGGGCTTCATCACTAAGTCCCTTCTCTCTCCTCTCACCCCACCTTATTTCAGCTCCCTTTGATGGGCTGATTGTTGAAGGTAGGGACTATCTCTATTTTTGCTTCTGCTTGAATTCCCAGTTTTTAGTATATTGCCTAGTACATTGTAAATACTCAATAAATGCTTATTGATTTGACTTGGCTAGATTTATATAGGACCTCTAAATATTTGCAAGCATAAAGTATCTGAAGACAAATAACTGAATACATTTTTTCAACTCTTGCATAGTTTTCTTCTTTAAAAAAAAAAAAAAAAACTTTCCCCAACTGCCAATTCAGTTTTAAAGAGAACAAATTAAGAAGAAAGAGAAACTATATATCAACCTCAACTATGAAGCAGAAGACACTCTAAAAGAAAGCAGGAAATAAGTTCTAGTTGTTCATAACAAATGAATTCACTTTTCTGAATCTCATTTTCCTCATTTGTACAATGAAGGCAAAAAACTTTCCCTGTCTATTTCACACAGTTCCTGTGAGTATCAAATGATAAAAATATGAAAGTTTAAAGTAAAGACAAATATAATTATTTGTATCATTTCCTTTTTCTCATCTTTTTCAAAGTTCAGACATAAATGGCTATGGAACAAACCACTCTCCTGCTATTTCTTTTATATTTGATCTGTGGATTGTTGTGCAAGTAGATAAAATAATTGCTTTTTATAATTGAATACAAGCATTGGGATTTAAGCTCATCTTATGGGGGCTCACTGAAAGCATTCTCAGGACAATTCCAAAAGTGGACAGGACAAAAAGAATGTATTTCAGATTGTTTCTCAATTATTTGGATTTATTTTTCTTGGTTTTTATAATTTCAAAGATGGATTCAGAAGGTACTAAATTTCTGTAGTCTGCAGGGATTTGTTGCACATTTTCTACCATTTATTTGAATAATCTTCTTGAGCTAAATTGTTGGAGAATAACTTGTCAGTGATTTCATGTGCTAATGACTGTTCTGAAGTGCCATCATAAACCCCTGTCTTTCTAGAAACAAATTCAGATAACCCAGCCATCAAAGAATGCATGGTTGTGGAGTACCTTGATATGCATATTGGTGACTGAATTGGTACCAATTCAGTCACCAATATGCATATCAACTTACTGGATATCATCCAAGGAGAGATTTGATTCCTTTCTTATGGATCTGAGCCATTTTAGATGCTCTATCCAAAGGTAAACTGCTTTCAGTTCCATTGTATGAATCTAATTCTCTATTACCAGTATCTATTATTATTTTTTATTATTGGTCAGCGAAGGGGTTTCTACGTGTTTCAATAGCTTTTCTGTAGTTTTTGAACTGTTTGTCATGTGTTCTGAATCTTTTGATCCTCATTCTTCTTTTTTGTTAAGAAAGAAGTTGACTATGAGTATTGACCATTATATTTTATTATGTTTAGGGATTTTTGTTGGATACTTTTTATGTGTATTTTACATCAGAAAAGTATACATTATAATTCAATTACAAACACATTCATTGCCACAAACACAATTTCCCTATTATTTATAGATTTTAACATGCACATATAATAGAGGAGACAACACACCAAAGGAGGTAGGAAAGTGGGGGTAAGAGAATGGGACACCAGGGGGTACCTAATGTAGGAGTATCTTGTTCCAAGGAAAACAAGAGAGAGATAGAGACAGAGACACAGAGAGACAGAAACATGGAGATAGACAGAGAAACACACACACACACACACACACACACACACACACACACACAGATTGAGAGAGAGAGACAGAAACTCAAATAACAAACATCTCCCAAGGGGAGAGCTCTAATGATAATCAATGGCAATGTTGGGGATATACTGTTATTTAGTTTGATAATCACATGATATTGGTAGTGAAATCAATTGTATAATGGAAGAAGTGTCATAAGATTTCCTCTTTATATTTCTATCCTAGGGTGGAGATCAGGAGACTAATGATCAGGTAGAAGGTGGATGCTGAAAGATGAAAGATATATCTTTTCCTAAAGGAGACTCAAATCACTATATTATAGAATTTGAAACTTAGAAAGGACCTTATTGGATATCTAGTTCAAGCTATACATGGAAGGAATCCTCACTATGACACAGCTAATAAGTGATTTCCCAGAAATTATAAAACATGGTACAACATCCTCAGAGACTGAGATTCTAGAGGTTGTTTTGATGAGGTGCATTCAAGGTCCTCCCTCAATTAAAAAAAAATCAAAAGACACACTTAATGTTAATAATATACCACAGATGAGAATTAAGAGTGAGAAGTTGGGTAGAGGAGGCTAGGAAAATAAGATAGATGCAAGGGACATCTAGATATTATGCACAAAGAATGGATTTATTAGGACTTTGCTTATTAACTGAAAACTGCCCAAATAGAAACAAGTCTTGTTCCTTTGCCATTAAAGGCTTGTGCTTGGTCTCAACAGAAACATTACTAAGGATTTCCAGAAAGTCACTGCTATGGTTCAAGAGTCAATTCAGACTTTTTATGTCCAATTAGCAGAGTCCTTTGCAATCATTCTCTGTGGGAAGCCAGCTTTGGAAGGGAGAAATAATAATCACGACTGTTCAAGTAACAAGAGAAACATGTAATAGATTTGAGAATGTATGGTAATAAACACAAAGGTATCTAGAAGTAAAAACACCAAATTTACAGTAGAAATTGACATTTTTCCTATTTATTGATGACATCTACCTCCTTAGAATTGTTGGGTGACATTGGCAATAATGTTGATGTAGAGAAACACATGTCCCTTCATTAATGATTTATTTTAGGTCTAGAGCTGAAATGGACTTGAAAATTCATCTAATTCAACAATTTCATTTTATAGATGGAGAAATGAAACAATGGTTAAGTGTCTTCCAATGTCATATAGATAACAAGTGGCAGGATTTGATCTTCATATTATACAAGCATAGAACTGACCCCTCTCATTTCCTCATTCCATCCCATCATGTAATAGATGAAGAAATGAAAATGTTGGCCACATTTAATATGATAGATATGCTTCATTCCTTACCCAAATGGTATGTAAATTAGGAAAAAAGGTGAAATAATGAATGCATTGGCTTATCTAATAAACTTTGCAACTTTATTCATTTTAAAAACTTTAAATATGTGATACACCCTCATTTATCTGCAATCTTTGTTTTGTACAATTGATTTTAAAGTCACAAAAATTAATTTCATATTCTTTGATTCTTCATCATGAAGAAATAGATCACATTAGAGATTAATGTACTTTTTAACAAAGAATACATCTTTCCCAGTTTAGCTTTGCTTATTGTTCAGAGAGTTTTGGTGATGTTAAAATCAGGCCACTGAAGCATATTTATCTCCATTTCTTAAATCAATTCTTAGATCAACTCTGTAGCTACATGTATAGCATTATTAGTCACACATAGACATGTAGTATGATATAAGATCATGTTGCAGCGTTCCATGTCCATTTGGGAATTTCCAAGTTTATTGAAATTATTCCAAAATAATTTTTCTGAGTTCATCACTCCTTTAATAGGGTAAGAACTCCAAGTGTAGCCCAGTCTTTTCCTTCTATATCAGGACATCTCAGTTAACATTGGCAGGGATCATTGGACATTTAAAGAAGATAGGAAATTAATTCTAGTTCTCTTTTCATATAAGGAATCATAGGTCAGGGAAATCCCCTGCCACTAAATGTCCACACATCTCTCTCTGATTTCCTAAGCAAACAAGAACTCCCAACAGACCAGCAAAGATAGTTTAGGAAAGGAAAAAACTGTGGTTGAAAAATCAATTCCAGCAACTCATGAACTTTTCCTGCAAAGGCCTAATTAACTCATAAAACAAGCAAAAACTTTCAAAGGAACATAGAAGCTGTATAAATTGTTATTAATTCCTTCACAATGTAGCATAAGCTTTTTGAGATTGGAAGAATGGTAAGAAGACTATTTTTAAAAACCATCAACTGCAAATTGCTATATGAAAAAACAGTAACCATTTATAAGCTATATCTGGGTGCAGTCTCTTTCAAGATTCTGACCTTTTCTCCTTCTGTGATCTGACAATTTTCCCTTCTGGTGATTGATAAACAAAATTCTTTGTCCTGAATTTTACTTTCTCTGCCCTTGTTTTTTCTATACCACACCCATGGGTGTCTCAAATGAATTCTCATGCTTTTTTTGTGTCAATTAAAACATATTGGTAATAAAATATAAGGATAAAGATAGGAATAGGAGCTTGTCATTGGACTTTTGGTTTCATTGGTATGGTTTTATAATTAAATGAGAGTCTTATTCCTCTGAAAAACTGAAAGTTCTAAGAATATCAGAAAAAAAAGGGCACAAATCATGCCAGTGGCTTCAAAAGAGACAAATTCCCCATCTCTATTGTTTTTGCAAGCAAGGCAGATGGATATTCTTATCTCCAGAAAAGCTCATGATGTCTTCCTTCTATAACTATTGGATAGCATGACCTACAATCCATCGTTTTGAGATTCCAAGTGGTATTGGAGTTGAAATTCTATGTAAATTAATAATGCAGTGAGACATATATAACATATTCCCGGTAGAGGTGGAAAGTTTCAGTTTTCTATATTCTAGTAACTATTCCCCAAAGCTATGATTCAAGAAGCCTTTTTTCGAATCAACAAATATTCAAATTGCATCTTATATCAATAAAACATGGTGAGAGTCACTATGAGATTACCCAGAAATATGATATAATCTCAGAAAGGAACACATTGAATTTTTGAGGGACCTAGAAAGCATCACATCATGAATATCTTGAAATAGAATAATTATTGGGGAAATCATCCATAGAACAATTGATTTTTTTCAGTACATTCCACTACAGCCTATTCCATCTATCATCTTCAGAGAAATATGTTTTCATTATAAATCCTTCAAATGTGCTTTTACAATAGCTACTATTCCAAAGAAATGGTTTTTCTTTCAGTTAAATGGATTGATTCTTTAGTCTGTTAATAGTTCTTGGCTTATCTGCTCCCTTATGGTTAATACCAAATATATATAAATCTGGGATAGAAATGGAACAAGAGGGTCAGGTAGGATAAGGGAAAAAATATATATATTTAAATCCAAGGAAATCATTTATTTTGGAGAGACATGGCAGTTTAGCCTAAATCTAATCAAACTGACTCTGAATCATTAAAAAAATAAAATGAAATGTAATGTCAGAATTTTTGAAGTACTAGACCTGAAAATTAGGATGAGGCTTAGATTCTATTTCCCTTAAATGGTCATCTAAAAATTCTTATTTCATTTCTCCCTCTTTCTTCAATTCTAAAAATAATTCTTTTTTTTCATGAAGCTTATCCTAATAATACCATCTGCATCTAGTCATTTTATAACTTTCCAAAATCCTCAGCTTCTACCTATGCTGAGGCAATATGATATAACAAAATGATAGGTGAACTTGGAAAAAAAAAAAAAAACTCGGTCCTATGCCTGGCATTAATTCCATATGTGACTATGTGATTTTAAGTAAAATGTTGAACCCTTTTGACCCTCTATTACCTCATCTGCAAAGATGTGGTAGAAAACAGCCCCACTGGATTATGTAGTCAGAGGTATTGAATTCAAATCCTGATTCTGAGAATATTTGTGTCACTTTGAGTATGTCACTTAACATCTTTGTTTCTCATTTTTCCTTATATGTAAAGTATGAAACAATTGGTCTAGATAAATGATGCCCCAAATCCTATGGAAATGGGCTAAAATCATAGTACTTATACTGTCTAAACCAGAGGGTACTCATGAGGAAAATACTTTGCAAATTGTAAAAGTGCTGTGTTAATTTAAATTATTTTTAAGCAAGCTTCACCAAAGAAACAAAAGAAAGTACAACTTGTACAAATACAGGGAAGTGAAGAGCAATCTAGGAGAAAAGAAACAAAAAAGCAATAATTTAAAGGAAAGTATGATTCTCATACATAAAAAAAAAATTGATCTCAAATACAAGATGTGTAAAGAGAGACAATTTAAGTATTATAGGATTCCAAGAGAGACATGACTAGCTAAAAAACAACAGCATGAATGCTATTATACAATAAATAATGTTAGAAAACTTCCTAGAACTTCTGAATACAGAAAATGTGCCAATTGAAAAAACTCTTAAAAAACAAACAAACAAATAGCTCTATGTTACAAACTTTAAGACACCTTTTGGTTATTTTTAACAATTCCATTAATAATAAATTCTTCAAATAATTAGGAGAAAAACATACACACATACATACATATATATGATTGAATTCAAATACATAGAAAAGGAAATTCAAATAACATAAGACTATTCTACATCCAATCAAAAACACAGGAGGGAATAGAATAATGTGTTCTGAAGAGCAAAGGATCTCACGATTCAGCTGAAGATGACTTTCTTTGCAACTCTGAGCCCAATCATTAATGAAAAAAAGATGGATGTTCAATAAAAAGAATCTTTGAAGTATTTCTAGGAAGAAAATTTTACTTAGAAACATTATCTGCTTCTCAAACAGTCCCAACAAGAAGAGTAAACGAATACAGCAACCAGTGATGACATTAACAACAATAAAACAACAGAGAAACCATTAAGGATTTTATTTCTAAATATACATAAGAAGATAGTGTGAAAGCAGAAGCCAAATAGAACCAATATTGGAGAACCAGGAATGAAACATTATAGTGTAAACCTTACAGCATTATGTCTATGGTAAGCCAGTGCTGATTGTGGGATTGAATTACATAATGACAGGCTCATAAAAGGTGAGGAAGACTATAGAGATGAGTCTATTATGTACCATATTTAAGTCAAAGGCTAACAACAAAGGAAAAATAATCCCTACAGTTTCTCAAAATAAGAGTATAAAAGAAAATGGGCAAGGAGGTAGAGTAAGAGATTAAAAAAGGCAAGACTTGAATCCTAACCTCATCTTCCTGACTTCAAGCTGTCCTTCTGTCTAATTGATTATATTATTTCTTATATATATAGTGGAAACTTAATCAATTCTCATTTAATTGAATTAGATATAAGAAGATAATGCTAGAAACCATGAATGGGAACAATATTTTTATTTTTTCTTCCAGTAGTGATAATAGGTTGCAAGTATAGTGGGTTCATACTATCACTCTGATCTTCATCCATGAATGATGCTTGGCAAGGACAGTCAATAGCCACTAACCAAAACATTTTCTGTATAGGGACCAAATCATCCATTTTGATTACACTATATCATGCTTTCACCAGCTGGCATATAGTACATTGAGAAAAAATTTGTTTTTATTAAATATTCATTTCTAGAAAGTTGCATGAAATAATACTTTTATATATCAAAGCATATTTTAGTTGTTTTGAATGTTCGCTATTCAAAGATCTATAAAAATCTAAGTAAAAAACCAGCCTACTAGTTATTTAACCCAATATCATTCCCTTCTACTTTTCCTCTTATAAAATGAATAATCATATAATTATCTTCTTTATTTTTGTTCTGTAAATTCAACTTTCCCAGTGTCCCATTTGCTGGAAATTAGGTATACTTGCATATTATAAAATAATAATAACTAATGTTTATGTAGCACCAACTATGTGCTGGGGACTGTGCTAAGCACTTTATAATTATTGTTTTATTTTATCCTCACAGCAACCCTGGGATATAGGGGGAATGTGTGTAAACATGCCACACATACTCTCTCTCTCTCTCTCTCTCTCTATATATATATATATATATATATGTGTGTGTGTGTGTGTGTGTGTGTGTGTGTACACATATATAGACATATATAAAATATTAATAAGTGTCTCTCTACAATGGTTTATGTCAATATGATTCACTTAGTTTTTAATCATATTCTTTTTTTAAAACAGTGCTTTCATGTTTATTTTTTTAATTAAAGTTTTTTGTTTTCAAATTATATACATGGATAATTTTCTTTTTTTAATAGAAACTTTTTTATTTTTAAAACATATGCAAGGATAATTTTTTACCATTGACCCTTACAAAACCATGTGTTTCAATTTCCCCTCCCTTCTCCCCACCCCCTCCCCTAAATGGCATGTTAAACATGGTAAAAATATATGTAAATCCAGGGCAGCTAAATGGCACAGTGGATGGAGCTCCAGCCCTGGCCTCAGACATTTAACACTTCCTAGCTGTGTGATGCTTGGACAAATCACTTAACCCCAATTGTACCAGGAAAAAAAAAGGAAAAAATTATCCATGCATATATATATATATATATCCATGCATACATACATATATATATATATATATACATATATATATATATATATATGTAAATCCCATATAGGCATACATATTTATACAATTATCTTTCTACACAAGAAAAATGAGATCAAAAAGGGAAAAAAAAAGAGAAAGAAAATAAATTTCAAGCAAACAACAACAAAAGAAGTGAAAATGCTATGTTGTGATCTACACTCAGTTTCCATAGACTTCTCTCTGGGTGTAGATGGTTCTCATCATTATAAGATCATTGGAACTGTCTGAATTATCTCAGTGTTAATCATACTCTTAAAAAACTAATTTTACTTTATAATTAAGGACAAAGAAGAAAGGCCCAAAAGGTCATCAAAATATCTCAGAGTACAGTAGCTCAGAAACACAGCTAAGGCCAATAGAAAGCCTTGTCTCACTCTCAACTCTTTAAAAATTATGATCTTAGTCTTGCCAAAGGGCTGTACAATTTATTATCACTGTGACTCAGGGGAAGGGGAAGGGATAGGGAAACAATGAATCAGATCAATTTACCAATGAGGAGTGTGTAGGCTGTGGTTTCAGAACCATTACAATGTTTTATTAATAAAGTGCATGTTGTTCAGTTGTTTTTCAATTTTGTTCAACACTTCTTGACCACATTTGCCATTTTCTTGGCAAAGACAATGAATTAGTTTGCCATTTCCTTCTCTAGATCTTTTTATAAAGAAACTAAGGTAAACAGGGTTAAGCGACTTGCCCAGAATCACATAGCTACTAAGTATCTGAGTCAGAATTTAAACTTAGGAAAATGAGTTTTCCTGAACTCATTTTAAGCCTAACAGTTTATCCATTGTACCACCTAGCTGCCCCATTAAAAAGCATTAAATCTTACTAAACAGCTTTGTGGAGTTTAAGTACATGAACACATCAGAGCCTGGTATGTCATCCTAACTGAGAAGTTTAACAGCCAAGTACCCCGACTTTAACCCAGATGCCTGAACCACTTATCAGCAGCTTTCAGCTAATTTGTGGATGTGATGGCTTGCTTGTCAACAGCAAAATATTGATTCTTCAGGCTTTGCAATGAGTTCCCTAAAAAGATTTCATCAACTTACTCATAGATTGGTAATAAAATTATTTTTTTTCTAAGTTTTCCCAAGGAGTTTGCCTAGCCTTAATATTGCCTTGACTGGAGGAAGGGTATATATATATATATATATATATATATATATATATATATATTTTTTTTTCCCTTTAGCAGCTGCAATGTTGACTTATAATTTCTTGTGATTTGATGTGTTGGGGAAAACCTTTTGAGGAATAGAGTATATAGTTTGTGTGCTTTGTTTTAAGCCTGGTAAGATTATGCATCATAACATTAAATTTTTTAACAGTAAGAAAGTATTTGCTGAATAAATGATGAACTAGAGTGTTTACATCCATTCTCTTAATGCATTGAGAAAATCATTGATTGCTTTCACCAAAATTTTTTTAAATTTATATATGTATATAAAATACATATGCATATACATGCATATGTATATGTATATACATAGACATTTTACGTACACACATTTATACCTATGCATAAATAAATATGTGTATATTTGTGTTTATGTATATGTATAATGCAATATGTCCTGGCAGAGTTCAGTCATAAGGTCCAGATTTCTGATTTATCCCAGGCTCTCCCCTCAATGTTCTAAGGATGCTTTTCCCTATATTTTCTTTTTCTTAAGTATTTTTTTCCTGCCCGTCACAAGCATGTGTGCTCAGAACTTTCACTAAATAGCCATACACATTCATTTTTCTTCACTATGTGCAGTGAGATGATAGAGGACAAAAGTCTCTGTCTACTTTTCTCTTGAAGGGTGAGCAAAGAGAAATCCCTTTCCTCAGCTTCTTCAGATATAAAATTTGGTAGGACTTGGAAAGAAGTGTCTTAGAGAGATGATCTTTTGGAGTTGGGAGAACTCTAAGGAGATTGAATTACATGCATGATGAATGAAATGAAGGATAGGGAATTTAGATATTTTTGAGTTCGATGACACAATTCTTTGGAGCTGACAGCAAAGTCTTGAAAATGCATTTGTTGTTGTAGAGGATGTAGGAAAATTGAGATACCAATACTCTCTTAGTGGAGTTGTAAATTGATCCAACTATTCTGGAGAGCAATTTGGATATATGTCCACAGGGGAATCAAATTATGCAAATCCTTTGATCCAGCTATAATAGCACTAGTAGATCTGTATTCCAAAGAGATCGATAAAAAGGGAAAAGGACCTACCTTAGTCTTTTCTAATAAGTGCTTGGTGGTAAAAAGAAAAAAAAAAGAATTGGAAATTGAAGGGATATCCATCAGTTGGGGAATGATTGAACAAGTTGAGGTATATAAATGTAATGGATTACTATCGTGATATAAGAAATGACAGCAGGAGGTTTTCAGAAAAAAACCTGGAAAGACTTAGATGAACTGATGCTGAGTGAAGTGACCAGAACCAGAAAAACATTATACACAGTAACAACAACATTGTGCAAAGATCCTTCTCCCTATATTTTTTTCCTGCTTTCCAATCCTCCCATTCTATACTCTAGTGAAAAGCTGGAGTAAAAGAAGGGCAAGTTTGACAGAGAATAAGTCAATCAGTCAAGAACTTGTTAAGGACTTACTATGCACTAGGCATGGGATCATGAAGAAGGGCAGAAGATGATCCATGTTCTCATGGAGCTTATAATCTAAGGGATAGAAACAGAGTAAGGCTAATGCTGCTAAATAGTTCCAGAACAAATTTCTTCAGATCATGTCTATTTGTTTTAAAGTATACTTTTAATATTTTATTTATATACTAAGTCTGTAGCCCAAATAGATCATAAAAAAGGGAAAGGACCTATATGTGCAAAAATATTTAGAGCATCTCTTTTTGTGGTGGCAAATAGTTAGAAATTGAGGGATACCCATGAAAAGGGCAATGACTAAGTAATTCATAGTACATGAATGTAATGGAATGTTATTGTGCTATAAAAAAAACATGAGCAAGCCAATTTCAGACAAACCTGGAAATAATTGCATGAACTTATGCTGAATGAAGTGAGCAACACCAGGAAAATGTTGTACACAGTAAAAGCAACATCGTGCAGTGATCAACAGTGATTGACTTAGTTCTTCTTAGTGAGCAATACAATGATCCAAGATAATTCTAAAAGAATCATGATGGAGAATACTTACCATATCCAGAGAAAGAAATGATGGGATCTGAATGCAGATCAAAGCATATTGTTTTCACTTTTTTGTGTGTGATTTTTTTTCTTTTGTTCTGTTTCTTTTTTTACAACATGACTAATATGGAATTATGTTTTTACATGATTTCATAGTATAACCTTTATTAGATTGCTTGCTGTTTTGGGGAAGGGGAATGGGAGGAAAAGGAAATAAATTTGTAACTCAAAAATTTTATAAAAATGAATGTTGAAAACTAAATTTACTTATAACTGAAGGGAAAAGGCTTCAGAGACTTAATTTCTAGGTAATTTAATAATTTTATTATAATGAAAATATTTTAATATATGGAGGATTATTTGGTCATCTCTCTTAGACTAAAAACAATCATGGTAGCCAAAAAAGAGGAAAGAGGAGTGTTTAAAAAGAAGATAGTCAACTCTGATTGGTTAATAATTTTATTTTTTTTTTTTTTTGCTGAGGTAATTGGAGTTAAGTGACTTGCCCAGGATCACACAGCTAAGAAGTGTTAAGTGTCTGAGACCAGATTTGAACTGGACTGGAGTCCTCCTGACTTCAGAGCTGGTGCTCTATATACTACACTACTTAACTGCCCCAATTGGTTAACAATTAATGAGAAAATGAATATTACAATGAGGGGCTAGAGCTGAACTTTGATTATGTCATCTACTTATGTTCTTCCCAGCCTTGTACAATGTATTCAGAGAATTTATGCCCCACCCAAGCCTAAGAAGAACAGAATGACTGCCTTATCTGGGTAGGTCTGAACAAGAAAGTTAGTCCAATTGCATTATCAGCAATGTCCTTCATGGCACCAAACGTTTACAATCAGGACTCTTAAAAAAAAAAAAAAAGGATCTCCTCAAGTCATTGGTTATTAATAATCATTTTCTTTCACTAATGAAATAACTTGTACAAGGCCACAGAGATATTGTCAAAGTCAAGTTCTGAAATCAGACCCTACCACTGAAAATCCAGCTCCCTCCATTCCATTACACTACCTATTCTTCCCTTGAAAGGCATGTATGGAGTTTCTCTTTTCCATTATTCCAAAAGACATATTACAGAAACTTTGGGGGCCTGAAGGAAAGAATCAGACTGAATAGTCTATGCTTTTGGATATATGTGTATCATTCATATTTGCCTAAGAAGCTTAATAAGTTAATTAATGGAAAGTATGATAATAGCATAGAGGAGCAGAGTATATTTTCATGTCAATACAGAATTGTAGACACAGCAATGAAATCCATGGATCTTTGCTAATCAACACACACATATTATAGAAAAATAAATGAGAAAAGCATTTATTCATTTGAATTTTAACTGACTAAAATATGTTTTCATGAAGTTCAGGAAGCTTCAAAGTAGTTGGTTAGTAAATATTTATTTTAATATCTGTGTGCCTGATACTGAGTTAAGTGCTGGGGACACAAGAAGAGACAAAAGACAGAACTTGCCTTCTAGAAGATCACAATCTAATGGGGAAGCAAAAAATAAACAATTATTTATAAAGAAAGAAACAGAATAAATAGGAAAAAATTAAAAGGAAAGGCACTTGAGTTAAAAGGGATTGGGGAGTGTCCTTTATTGCTTATTGTATTAGTGATGAACATTTCTGCTTGGTTTTCAAGATTTATTGAAAACATTTTATTCTTATTACTTCATAGTATACTCACTTCATTTCCATGACCTTCACTCCCACCACACCACCCCTGCCCTCCACCCCTATCTGTCAGTATTATGCCTTTGCTCATATCAAGATATGATTTAAAAAGCAATGAGTATAGATGGGACAGTGAGTAGAGTGTTGGGGAGTCAGGAAAACTTATTTTCTTGAGTTCAAATCTATTCTCAGATACTTCCTAGTTGTGTGTTCCTAGGCAAGTCACTTCATCCTGTTTGACTCAGTTTCTTTATCTGTAAAATGAGATGGAGAAGGAAATGTCAAATCACTCCAATTTCTTTGCCAAGAAAACTCCAAATGAGCTTACAAAAAATTGGATATAACAGAAAAATGACTATACAACAACATAGAATAAGAAAACTATGAAACTACTCTACTATTAAAGTCAAGACTGTGAAATATAATCAAAAGTAATATGTCAGAGCTGAGACTGAATTATTGTAGCTGTATAGTGGAGTACATAGAATACTGCATTTAGAGTCAGAAGACCTTATTTTTCAGAATTCTTATCTTTTTCCTTGATATTTGCATAACATCAAATCTGTCATTTCCCCTGAATTATTGTTTCATAATCTATAAAAGGACAGGCTTAGTCAATATGAATTCCAATGTTTATAGCAACTCTAAACCCTGAAGTCTTCTATGATTTCTGCTCTCTTCTTCTCAGAATGCAGCCATCCTCACCTTTTATCCAAATTCTACTTAACCTTTCAAGTTCAGCTCGTACTTACCCACTTTACAAAGGTTTTCCTAACTCATTCAGCCAAATGTTCTCTTTCTGATCTGATTTCTTTTGGTATAATTAGAATTAGGTAAAATTACATATTTAATTGTTTCTTGTATTGACCTACAGTTATTTCATGGATCATGAATCCACCTTAAGTAATACAGACTCCTGAAGGTAGAGGTTGTATTTTCTATTTTCTTCCCTTTGAATTTTATCATCTAGTGCCCTAGGTCACAAAGGCTCCCAGGGATTTTCCTTCTGAAACAATAAAAAGGAAGATCCTCAACTACCCATGATTCAGATAAACTGTACAGGACAGAACTTTTTTCATGACTCACTCTAACTAGGATGATACCAGCAACTAAGATATAATCCCTAAGCTTGTATATATACTGTGATGCATTTGGCAGGAAATAAGGAACAGTTAGCTTTGAGGGAGAGGTAACTCAATCTCTTTTTCCTCTTTCCTGAATCTGTAGTTTGAAATTATATATGGAACTTTTTGTTGTGGAGTATTTGTTTTTATAATTCCTTGCTATTTTTCTTTTTTGGAAATATTTGTTTATAATATCTTGTTTGTAATACTTTTCTTTTTTAGAAGTATTTGTTTTTATCTTTGGATTACTCATCCATTGATAAATGGAATTTTCATTTTATGTTTCTGTTAAAGTCTCTGATATTGCAAAAGATTAAAGGCAAAAGTAAAAGAAGACAGCAGAGGGTGAGACAGACAGATAGTGTCATCAAAACAATGAACATGAAGTTGAATAGACTTCAAAGAGATAGAGGAAGAAAGAAGGCAATGCTACATTCTGTGAGGTCAGACATGGTTGAACAATTCAACAATTAAGTTTCCTATATATTTTGGGTAGCAGACTCTTATTAGAAATATTTGATTAAAATTTTTTTTCCAGTCAACAACTTCATATTTTACCTCAGATATATGAATGCTATTTATGAGAAAGTTTTTCAATTTCCTATAATCAAAACTACTTCATTTACCTTTTAACATGGCCTGCATCCCTTGCTCATTTATTTTTATTTTTCTAACCTTCGTTTATTAAGAAGATATATCTTGGGGAATTGCTCATTCTTTCTTCATTGTAATTCTTTTTTTTTTTTGCCTTCTTTATTTGTAAGATCTCTTGCCTACTATATTATCTCCAGCAATATGATTTTTTTAAGTCATACTTTACAACATTGGACTTTGTGTATGATTTATAGAGAATTAGAAATAAGAACCATGCACCAGAAGGTGTAGATGGATTGTAATCGGTACGTAGAGGGAATACTTCCTCTCACTAAGCTCACAAATTCATTAATGTTTTGTCATTCACTCAAGTGAATTAATGGAAAAAAAATCAAATGAAGGTGGCCTAGCTGTACCTGATCTAAAACTATATTATAAAGCAGCAGTCACCAAAACTATTTGGGATTGACTAAGAAATAGATTAGTTAATTAGTAGAATAGGTTAGGTTCACAAGACAAAATAGTCAACTATAGCAATCTAGTGCATGGACCATGGGTGCATGATTTAGGCATAAAGAATGAGATAATAAATAAATTAGAGGAATATAGGATAGTTTATCTCTCAGACTTGTGGAGGAGGAAGAAATTTGTGACCAGAAATGAACTAGAGACCATTACTGATCACAAAATAGAAAATTCTGATTACATCAAATTAAAAAGCCTTTGTACAAACAAAACTAATGCAAGCAAGATTAGAAGGGAAGCAACAAACTGGGAAAACATCTTCACAGTTAAAGGTTCTGATAAAGGCCTCATTTCCAAAATATATAGAGAATTGACTCTAATTTATAAGAAACCAAGCCATTCTCCAATTGATAAATGGTCAAAGGATATGAGCAGACAATTTTCAGATGATGAAATTGAAACTATTATCACTCGTATGAAAGAGTGTTCCAAATCTCTATTGATCAGAGAAATGCAAATTAAGACAACTCTGACATACCACTATACACCTGTCAGATTGGCTAAGATGACAGGAAAAAATAATGATGAATGTTGGAGGGGATGTGGGAAAACTGGGACACTGATGCATTGTTGGTGGAATTGTGAATGAATCCAACCATTCTAGAGAGAAATCTGGAATTATGCCCAAAACGTTATCAAACTGTGCATACCCTTTGATCCAGCAGTGCTACTACTGGGCTTATACCCCAAAGAGATAGTAAATAAGGGAAAGGGACCTGTATGTGCCAAAATGTTTGTGGCAGCCCTGTTTGTAGTGGCCAGAAACTGGAAAATGAATGGATGCCCATCAATTGGAGAATGGTTGAGTAAATTGTGGTATATGAATGTTATGGAATATTACTGTTCTATAAGAAATGACCAACAGGATGAATACAGAGAGGACTGGCAAGACTTACATGAACTGATGCTAAGTGAAATGAGCAGAACCAGGAAATCATTATATACCTCAACAACAATACTGTATAAGGATGTATTTTGATGGAGGTGGATTTCTTCGACAAAGAGATCTAACTCAGTTTCAAATGATCAAGGATGGACAGAAGCTGCTACACCCAAAGAAAGAACACTGGGAAATGAATATAAACTGCTTGCATTTTTGTTTTTCTTCCCGGGTTATTTATACCTTCTGAATCCAATTCTCCCTATGCAACAAGAGAACTGTTCGGTTCTGCACACATATATTATATCTAGGATATGCTGTAACCTATTTAACATGTATAGAACTGCTTGCCATCTCGGGGAGGGGGTGGAGGGAGGGAGGGGAAAAATCAGAACAGAAGTGAGTACAAGAGATAATGTTGTAAAAAAAATTACCCTGGCATGAGTTCTGTCAATAAAAAATTATTTAAAAAATAAGAAAAAAAGAAATCATCAAGGAAAATTGCCTTAATGTCCTAAAACCAGAGGGCAAACTAGCCATTGAAAGAATCCATCAGTTACCTCCTGAAAGAGACCTCAAAATAAAAACTTCAAGGAATATCATAATTAACTTTCAGAATTATCAGATCAAGGAGAAAAAATTGCAAACAGTCAGGAAGAAACAATTCAAATATCTAGGAACCACAATTAGGATTACTTCAGATATAATATTTTCTACTTTCAAGGATCAAAGGGCCTAGAATATGAGATTCTGGAGGGAAAGGAGCCTGAACTGCAGCCAAGAATCAACTAACTAACAAAATTAAGCATTATCTTTCAGAGGAAAAGATGGACTTGCCCAATTATATATTTATAAGTATATATGATATATATATTTACATGTACTTGTTTTTACTACTAAACTACAAGCTCACTGTGAGTAGCAAATATTTTTTGCATGCATTTGTATGCCCAGAACCTGACAAATAAGATATATTCAAAGTCCCTAAAACATACAAGACACCCTATATGTTTAACACATCTTTTATAAATATTTGTTAATTGATTGGTTTATGGGTCTACTTTTAAACTAGTACCAAGAGGACTTGATAATTGCAACTTTATAATAAACTTTTATTGTTCATTTGTCCCTATCACTTTCTCTTATTAGTCTAGTTCCTTTTTCACTAAAATAAATTTCTTTTTTTATTACTGGGTTTCATATGTTTCTTATATTATTGTTATTTTATTTAGCACTCTGAAGTATCCCAATAGTAATTTGATTAGCATATCATTGAATTTGTAAACTAACTTCGATGGTGTTGTCATTTTAAAAATTATATTTGTATAGCCTAGTTATGACCACTGAAAATCTCTCTTGATATTTGCTTTTTTATTTTTTAAATTTCATTAAGAAATATTCTATAATTGAATCTATTCAAGTATTGAGTGTATGTACTTTGGTAAACAAATACCTAAATATTTATATATTTTGTAATTATTTTGAAGAAGGTTTCTTTATTGCTTCTCTATTGCTTCTTGGATTTTGCTTTTGTTACATAGAATGTTGTTAATATTGGGAATTTATTTTGTTGTTTTTGTCTCCTTTTTGTATATTTTTAAGCCATTTGTTTATTAATTTAATTCACTAGCTAACATTTCTGAAAAGATACCAGGTTATATGAGGATTGGTAGAATGGGGATGAGGGAAAAATTCTTGTTTATACCTCCTTCTGTTGCTGCTACTATAACATATAGCTCCAGTGAATACGTTGCTATCATACTTGATGACTTTTGGAACTCTGTAACTCATAAAGATACCTTCCAGACAAATTTATCTTGATGTTGCAGCTTTATCATGTATTCATTGTGATCCTAAGAATTACTATCTGAACTTGTTTCTGAAAGACAGATTTTAAAAGCCTGTGTAATGCTGGAGCAACTGAGGCAAGATAGAGATTAGAGTTATTAATATTTTATTTGAGAGGGAGAGATTTATTAGAACCAAATGGATCCATGGTTTGGTCCCAGGGCTGAATGAGACTATCCTCTCCAAGAATCCAGTAAACAATCTGAGTTCTCAATGACATATATACACGTGGCTCAGACTCAGGGGGTAGACTGAGGCAGGGGCGGAGTTAGGTGTGCTGAGAGCGGGATTGGGACTCTGGCAAGGTGGGAGGAGCCTCCAAAGAGTGGATGACATAATAGGGGGAGGCACCAGAGATGGGGAGAGGCATCTTAATAAGAAGGTATCTGATATTCTGATAGCTTGGGATGGGGAGAGGCATTCTGATATTCTAAAACATAACATCTTTTATCCTTATCAAATATTCAATTAAGAGGGAGGGGAGGTTTTGCAGGATGAGCAGAACAATTACAAATGAAAGCAAAACAATTAGGGAAACCAAGGCAGGGCAATTTGGGGAAACTGAGTCAGGATAATAAAAAAGAATTGTGGCACAACACCTCAAATTCACTTCTTTAGAAGTGAAGTTACAAATTAGCGTGAATGGTTCTTAATTAAGTACCCAGTTAAAGTGAAAATTCTCCAAAAATGGCCTAGGTAATTGAGATCCTAGCCCTACAGTTGGAAAGTTATATCTTTTTGGGTGGCTCCCAGAATTGTTCCATTATCTTCATGCCTCCAACAGTGGGACATATGGAAATGAGAGGATCAACCACAGGTGTTTATGTGAAATAAAATAAATAAAATTTAAAAATAAAATTAAAATCAGATACATTATTTAAAAGAATGACATTGTTGAAAATTTGTTTTAATTGCATCCATCAAGAGTAAGGCAAACATTTTGGTCAAGATTCTGGATAGAGTAAAAAAAAAAAAAAATTACAAAAGTCCTATACATGAGAAGGATGTACTAAATAACATACTTTATTAGAATTATCTTGTGTTGGAAAGAAATTTGATTGCAACTCACTAATGATTTCATGTACTACTTTACCAAAACAAAACAAAAAAAAAAGTCTACCCTCAAACACACAAAAACATAGTAAATATGCAAAGCAGAAGTTCATTAAAAAGTTAAATCTTGATTCATAAAAAGAAGTAAGGCAAAGGGACTGCTAGTTGACACTGTGGATAGCCCTGAAGTCAGGAGGACCTGAGGTCAAATCTGGTCTCAGACATTTAACACTGCCTAGCTGTGTGACCTTGGACAAGTCACTTAACCCCAAATGCCTCAGCAGGAGGAAAAGGAAAAGAAATAAAACAGAAATTTTTTTTCTGTTATATTCAACTAATTGGATATAATATTTTTTCTTTGAATCAATAATGATGAGAGTAAGGTTCAAGTAATGTTCATTGCTCATATTCCCTTATGTTTTTCCACTGTAGTAGATTTGTGTGTGTGTGTCTTCATGTAAAATAATTTATGACATTCTACCTCTCTCTTTTGTCTGCACCCAGAGTGCTCCTCTATCTCATCCTTTAATTTTTTTATGTCATTCTCTCAAACACACCTTATACTCATTCCCTCTAAACCCTATGTAAAATCTATGTATATTTCTTCTACCTGTGCTATTTGTCATACAATTTTTTAAGAATTATAAGTATCATCTTCCTATGTAGGGATGTAAACAGTTCAACTCCAGTGAGTGCATTGTGTTTTCTTTTTTTTTTTCTCTTTTTGGCCTTTTTCCCTCCTTGATATTGAAGACCATATTTTTTTTTTGTTGTTGTTGTTCAAATCTTATCTTTTCCTTATGAAAAATTGAAATTCTATTTTTATTGAAAGACTTTTCCCACATGGAGTATTATGTTCAATTTCCTTGGGTAGGTGATTTGCTAAGCAGGTTATAGATTGCAGGTTGCAATCCTAAGGCATTTGCCTTCTGTAATATCATGTTCCATAACTTCTGATCCTTTAATGTTGTAGCTGCTAAGTTCTGTGTAATCATAATTTAACCCTAATATTTAAATTGTTTCCTGCCACTTACAATATTTTTCCCTTGATCTGATAGTTTAAAAATTTGTCTATAATGTTCCTTGGAATTTTTATTTTAAAATCTCTTTCCTGGTGGATTTTGTCAATACTAGAATTGATCATCGTATAGTATTGTTGTTGAAGTATATGATGATCTCCTGGTCCTGCTCATTTCCCTCAGCATCAGTTCATGTAAGTCTCTCCAGGGCTCTCTGAAATTCTCCCCTTGATTGTTTCTTACAGAAAAATAACATTCTATAACATTCATAAACCATAACTTTTTCAGCCATTCCCCAACTGATGGGTATCCACTCAGTTTCCAATTTTTAGCCACTACAAAAAGGCTGCCACATCATTTTTGCACATGTGGGAACCCTATTTCTTTCCTCAATTTTTCTTCTAACTATCATATGATTTTAAAGCTCCTTTTTAAGCTCTTCCATGAGTTCTTTCTGGTATTGAGGCCACTTTCCATTTTTCTTAAGGCTCTGTCCATAGATGTGATTATTTTTTGTCCTTTTCTTGTTCTTTTGAAATTTGATTTCACTCCTGCCGTGGAAGGAGCCTCGGGTTCAGGCTTTTTGAGTCAGAAACTACAGATCCTGGATAGTTTACCTGGTGCTGCTCTGGTGTTGTTCTGTGGCCCCTGGAGATACCCTCCTATCTGCTGCTGTTCTACCCCTACCTTAAGGGTAGTTTGGGACATAACTGCAGGAGATTGTAAGAGTCTGACCTCTCAGCTGATGCTTAGTTGGGGTTCTAGTGCTACTGTCTAGCATCTGTTGAGCTCAGTGGGCCATTTTTCCATTTCCCTAGGGCTACACTAAAGCATATGGCAGGTGTTGCTCATTTGCTTAAGTACCCATAGGGTTGGAGTCTTTCCCTGGGCATCGAGGTCTGGCTGCTGTAGGATGCGTATTAGCCCAGAGCTTTGCTGAAATATGAGTGGTTCTTAGAACTGAAGTCTGCTATTCTCCTGGCTTTGCTGAGGCATGTAGGGTGGGGAGGGAGCCCTGGTGTTCCTATATGTTTCTCTACTACAATGAGACTCAGAATCTCTCACTGGTATGCTGAAGTGGGGCTTGCTGCTTTGAACCCAAAATTTTAAGTACATTGATACAAACTGGAACCAGGATGACAAAGGGACTGAATAATATACAATATTAAAGAACCAAGAATCTTTAGATTGGAAAAAGAAAAGCACCAGGAAGGTAGAGATAGAGAGAAAATTATACCATTATTTTATAGTCTTTTACTATTTAAAGATTTGTCAAGTAATTGAGATGCTTGATTAGTTCTGCTTGAGCCCAGAAGATAGAACTAAAAACAATGGGTAAAAAATGGCAGGCACATGGATTTAGGAATATTATAATGAAAATATTTCCTAATATTTAGAACTATCCCAAAGTTGAATGTATTGTTCCCAAAGCATCTGGAGGACTTCAAGATGAGCCGGGCAATTCAACTTTAAGCAGATATGCATTGTTAAGATTTTATTTAACAACCAGTTCTCTGGACTGAAATGCATAAATAACAGACTTAAATTTAATCTTATAAACATTTTCTTCATTTAAAAAAATCTATACCCTCAAAAAACCACATTAAATCAGGCCCTGATTTATAGGACTTGCCATTTTCTGAAATATAAATGCTCACTCTGAAAATTAAAAAATAGGCACTCAAAAGCCTGCATATTCCTTCCTATAGAAGGGATTGTTAATGAAGGATGGATTGAATGAGATATGAATCGAGGTATAGATTTCATTGCTGTGTAGTCATCTTTCAATCATATCTGACTATTGGTGACCCCATTTAGGGTTTTCTTGGCAGAGATATTATAGTAGTTTGCCATTTTCTTTCCCAGTTCAGTTTACAGATGAGGAAACTGAGGCAAAGAGACTTAAGTGAATTTTCCTGGGACACATAGCTAGTAAGTGTTTGAGACTAGATTTGAACTCAGGAATATGAGTCTTCCAGACTCCAGGCCAGGTACTCTATCTAAACTAACTACTCACTCAAGATTAATCCCAACACTTAAATTATATGATACTGGGATTCTGTAAATACCTAAATAAATTTGCAAACATTTACTTGGCTTTGTAGCTGTCCTTAAAGTGATAAGAGACAGGGAAGAAATCTTTTCCAAGTAATTAGAATGTCACTTTGCCCTCTTTGTTTTATAGTATATTAAGACATTCTACATGCTCTAGAACAGATCTTCCACAATATTGTTGATTGATATTCAGAGAGCTTCCTAACTAAGTATTGGATCTAAGAGTTGTGGATTTGTATGGGTTTATTTTCCATTTTGCAATTTTATTGAAGTTACTACTTGTCTAAAGTAGTTTCTTTGCTCATTCCCTAAAATAATCCACCAGGCTATCAACAAATGGAACCAGTTTGGCCTATTATTTTCTTATTTTTGTATCTTTAATTTTTTTCAATAATAGCTAGGTATTAAAAAACAAAAAAAAAAGCATGAAGTGGACAATTGAGCAAAGTATTCATTTCTATTTAAACAAATCACAAAGAATACATACCTTAGACAGATTTACATTAGATTATTTTCTTGAAACATCTGTTCCTTCCAGGTTAAGACAATGTAAGTTTGGAAATGATTTGAAAGCACAATCATACATCAAGATCAACAGTTTCAATGTAAATTGCTATCATGCTGTAAAAAATTCTATAATAGTTTCCAGTGCTGTAAACAAAGTAGAAAGATGTTTTGTATATGGTGAGAACAAATGTCAGATGTTAGTGCTATGCAAAGAGTACTTTGAAAATATTAAATTTCATTTTCTATCATTATGAACCCTTTCTCCAAGAGATAGATATAATACTATTTTGCATTAAAATGGCACTTTTCTTTCCAAAGAGCACTCACTTTTCTTATCCCATTTATTCTCACATCATCCTAGTCAGATAGGTTAACATCATTCCCTATTTGTTAGTTGGAAAAATCAAGATATATAAAGATTAAATGATTTTGCTGAAGCCATACTTTGAGAACCTGTCAAAACTATGACTTTACAAAAGTTTCTAGTGCTTTGATTATATAATAAATGGCTCAGCAGAAACAGCATCAGGGTTGGAGATAGAGATTATTAATAGGTAATTATTAAAGGCAATTCCCAAGTTAAGCAGGTTAACACCTTCTTTGTCATTTATATTCTTTTAAAAAATTGTAATAGTAATGCAAAGATAATTTTCAACATTCACCTTTGCAAAACCTTGTGTTTTAGATTTTCCTTCCTCTTTTTCTCCACTTCCTTCTCCCCAAGACAGCAAGGCAATACAATATAGGTTAAAAATGTTCAATTCTTCTAATTTCTGTCTTTTGGTCTAATCTGAGTGTGAAATGATACCTTAGAGCTGTCTTAATTTGCATTTCTTTAATCAATAATGATCTAGAGTGACTAGAAATGGTTTTAATTTCTTCATCTAAAAATTGTCTATTCATATCCTTGAACCATTTATCAATTGGGGAATGGTTTATATTCTTATAAATTTGACACAGTTGTTTATATATTTTAGAAATGAGGCCTCTATCAAAAACATTGGCTATAAATTCCTCTACCCCAACTTTCTGTTTCCCTTCTAATCTTGGCTGCACTGGTTTTGTTTGTACAAAAATTTTAATTTAATGTAACCAAAATTATCCATTTTGCATTTCATAATGTGCTCTAGTTCTTCTTTGACCACATGTTCCTTTCTTCTTTACCAATCTGAGAGGTAGACTATCCCTTATTCTCCTAATTTGCTTGTAGCATCACACTTTATGTTTAAATAATGAACTCATTCTGAGTTTATCTTGGTATAAGGTATTAGATGTTAGTCAATGCCTAGTTTCTGCCATACTAGTTTACAGTTTTCTCAGCAATTTTGTCAGCTGGTGACTTCTTATCCCAAAACCTGGAGTCTTCAGATTTATCAAGGACTGGATTACTATTGCCATTGAAAATTGTGTCTTGTGAACCTAATGTATTTCACTGATGCATTACTCTATTTCTTAGTCAGTACCAAATAGTTTTAATGACTGCAGCTTTATAATATAATTTTAGGTCTGGCATATGTAGCTTAAATTCTTAAAGAGTGGCCCAGGTTCTACCCTGAACATAAAAAACACAAGTCACTCACTTGTCCAGGATCAGAGGTAGAGCTTGAACCCAAATCTTTCTGGCTTCTAGGCCAAACCACTATACAATATTCCATATTGTCATTTATCCTCAGAATTATTCCAGTTTATATAGATTTACATGTTACCAAGTTTTAAGTTGTCCTCCCAACAACCCTGTGAATTAGAGAATGTTAACTATTATTATTTCCCTTATATACATAAGGTAAGTGAGGCTCAAAGATTGTGTTTCAGGATCATAATTTAAAATATAGGATTAATTGGCATCTTTTCAGAAAGTCTTTTCCAATTCTACTTAATTCTAGCACCTTCCTTCTGTTTATTATTTCCCATTTTTCCTAAATATAATTTGCTTTCTATGTATATGTTTGCATATATTATTCTGTAAGCTATTTGAGATCAGGACTTTTTTTTTAATTACAGCTTTTTATTGACAGAACATATGCATGGGTAATTTTTTAACATTGCAATCACTTCTGTTCCAACTTTTCCCTTCCTTCCCTCCATCTTCTTCCCTAGATGGCAGGCAATCTCATACATGTTAAACATATTAAAGTATATCTTAAATACATGTGTACATATTTATATATTTTTCCTGTTGCACAAGAAAAATCAGATTTAGAAAGATAAAAATAATCTGGGAAGAAAAACAAAAGTGCAAGCAGTCCACATTCATTTCTCAGTGTTCTGTTCATCACTGATCAATTGGAACTGAATTGGATCCTCTCATTGCCAAAGATATCCACTTCCATCAGAATTGATACTCATTTAGTATTGTTGTTGAATGGATAATGATCTCCTGGTTCTGCTCATTTCACTCAGTATCAATTCATATAAGTCTCTCCAGAACTCTCCATATTCATCCTGCTGTTCATTTCTTACAGTACAATAATATTCCATAACTTCATATACCACAATTTACCCAGCCATTCTCCAATTGATGGGCATCCATTCATTTTCCAGTTTCCTAGCCACTACAAACAGGGCTGACACAAACATTTTGGCACATACAGGTCCCTTTCCCTTCTTTAATATCTCTTTGTAGTAACACTTCTGGATCAAAAGGTATGCATAGTTTGATAACTTTTTGAGCATAGTTCCAAATTGCTCTCCAGAATGGCTGGATGTATTAAAAATTCCACCAAAAATGTATCAGTGTCCCAGTTTTCCCACATCCCCTCCAACATTCATCATTATCTTTCCCTGTCATCCTGCCAATCTGACAGTTGTGTAGTGGAATCTCAGAGTTGTCTTAATTTGCATTTCTCTGATCAATAGTGATTTGGAGCACCCTTTCATATGAATCAAAATAGTTTCAATTTCATTATCTGAAAATTGTTCATATCTTTTGACCATTTATCAATTGAAGAATTTCTTATAAATTAGAGTCGATTCTCTGTATATTTTGGGAATGAAGCCTTTATCAGAACTCGTCAGGACTTTTTTCTCCCTCTTTTTTGTAACCTCAGCAGTTAGTATGGTGCCTAGTACATGATAGTACTTGAGAATTACTGATGGATTGATTGAATAGAGTACATTAACAAGGATGAATAAAATGTAATTGTCTATGGTTTTTTTTTTAATTCTAATTTAAAAAGTATTAAAGTGAAAAGGGGGGAGGACTAGAGAGCCTCCTATGTATTTAGATCAAGGTAGATATTATAGAGTAGTCAATATTTATAAAAGAAAATTAACAATAAAGACAGCCAAAAATTCAAGGGAGACAAAATCAAAAAAAGGAACAAGTAGCAAAGTCTACATACTCAAATAAGTATGGGTAATCAACATAGGGATCTAGATTTCTTAAATGGAAATGTTAGAAGATAGTTGGTAAATCAATCAATTGAGAAAGCAAGTAATCAACAAATGTTTATTAGTAGCCTACTAAGTGTGAAATGTCAGAAACTGCTAAGTGTAGGACATGAAAAAGTGAAAATAAAACAATTCCATATTCTATCAGGGAGTCAATATAGATATGGATATGGATATATGTGCATATATATATATATATATATATATATATAGAGAGAGAGAGAGAGAGAGAGAGAGATATTTGTATGTATTTATGTACATATAGGTCACAGCTAGGTGGCACAGTGAATAGAGTGATGGGCTCAGAGTCAGGAGGATTCATTTTCCCAAATTCAAATCCATTCTCAGACACATACTAGTGGTGTGATCCTGAACAAATCACTTAATTCAGGTTGCCTCAGTTTTCTCATTTGTAAAATGAGCTGGAGAATAAAATGACAAACTGTTCCAGTATTTCTGCCAAGAGAACCCCAAATAGGGTCACAAAAGAATTGAAAACAACTGAAAAATAATGGAACAATAACAACAATATGCATATATATTTATGTATATGCATATACATATATATATATAGTTCAAATTCTGACACATCCTGTGTGACCTAGGGCAAGTCATTTACATAACTTTGGGGTCTCCATTTCTTTAATTATAGAAGAAAGTGGACGGAAATGACCCTCCTTCTGTATCTATATCATGTATATCAGGTATTTGTTGAAATTAATTCCAGGAAAATAACTCTAAAATAATATACCTTATTTAAAAGACATAAGTCCCAAAAATCTTAATGCAGTTTGAAGTTACTGTATTTTGTCAAACTATTAGAAATTAAAACTGCAATAAGACTTTTGAGACATCCTGCATTAAGAAAATATACTTGTATGAGGAAATTTAGGAAGCAGAAATGAAGATGGGAGGGGAGAGAATCATACTAGAAAATATTTGCTTGAAAATTTGTTTATGTAGAAACAGAAACAATATTTCCATTGAAGCATTGCCATAGACTACCTGGATAAGGAGATGAAACAGATTAGAATTTGGGAAACAAATTATAAGCCTATTATAGAGGTATAAAGTGGTAGTAATAGGGAACTTTAATTTTTAGACCATCTGCTAGAGCACTCTCTCTCTCCCTTTCTTCCCCCAACCCCAGCCTTTCTCTATCTCTCTCTGTCTCTGTCTCTTTGTCGCTCTGTCTCTGTGTCTATCTCTTTCTTTCTTTGTCTTTCTGTTTCTGTGTCTGTGTCTGTCTCTGTGTCTGTCTCTCTGTCTCTCTCCTTCTCTCTGTACCTCTCTCTCTTTCCTTCTCTCTCTCCTCTCCTCCCACCCCGTCTCTCTCTCTCTCTCTCTCTCTCTCTCTCTCTCTCTCTCTCTCTCTCTCTCTCTCTGTCTCTCTTTGGCCAAAACAGAAGAGCTAATGATTGTTTGAGGTGCCTTACTGGTCATTTATCTTTCCAGAGCTAGAGAAATCAATAAAATGGTTTTCTGTTCTGAATATTGATTCTCACCACAGAGGAAAATCTTTTCCAGAATGGAAAGAATGAGAAACCCATGGGGTAGAGAAGAAGAAAGCCAAGCACAGTCTTCAATGGGATTAGATTTAAGAATGGCAAATTTCAAAATATTCAGAGAAAGGATAGGCAGGAATCCAAAGACTAAAATTAATTAAAATTAGAGGAAGTGGACTCTGAGGTGTAGGGAAGCTTTCAAGGGTGAAATTTTGAAGATACAAAGAGAAGTTAATTCCAATAAGCAGAAATGTGGGAATTGTCTGGAAAAAAAATCAAACATGCAGCAACCAATGTAGACTTAAAAGATATATACATGTATTTTTTTCAGTTACTATATCAAGAGAATGTTAGGTATAGCTTATTAAGATTTTAGCAAATCAAGTTGATTCACTTTCTCATGTTATTGTCATAAAAGCTAATATGGGTAATGGTGCAGTAAGTAGTTGAATACAAAAATGTGGAATAGTCCTATAAGAATATTGTTAGGAATGCCAAAGTTCAGAATGATCTATGATTTATTTTTTAATAAGTTCTTGTTTTCTTGACAGGTTTTGTTTTTTGTTTTTGTTTTGTTTTCTTCCCCAAATTGGGGAGAGAAAGAAAGATCACAAAACGGATAGGAAGAATGGTTTTTGAATAATAAAAGAGAGGAAAAATTATTTAATAAGGAGTTAATTCCAAGTTAAAGGAAGAAATAGGAAAATAGCATCAAACTTCTGTTTATAGGTTCAAATAGTCACAAGACCCAGGTAAACTATGTGCTAAAAAAAATAATTGTCAGAAGTAATGACTAAGACAATGACAGTAATCTTTGCAAGACAATAACGAACAAGAAAAGACCTGTAAGAATGGAGAAGAGAAAATCTCCATTGTCACAGAAGGGAAGAAAATTTAGTCTGCAATTTATAGATAAATAGCTTGACTTGAGTTTCTGGCAAAATTTAAGCATTTGTTACTAAAGAATGGTTAATGAACATCTAGAAAAGGAAACCAAGATCCCAAAGAGCCATCATGGTTTCATGAATATGTCATGCAAGACTAACTTTATTTCCTTTTTTTTTTTTTTGATAAGGTTACTTTTTTAGGAGAATATTCCATAATTTACTGAATAAGCATTTGAAGAGGTCTCTCATTCTGTTCTTATATAAAAGATGGAGATTTATTTGTGAGTAGAACTGCTTTAATGGATGAACCCAGAGAGCAATAATTACAAATATATGTTGGCTTACCGAAATATTGGTAGTGGAATAACCCAGAGAAATGTTCTTGGCTATGTGCTATTTGACATTTTAATCAATGCCATGGACAAATGGATAGATATTCCCTATCAAGTGGACACGTAATAGAAAATTGGGAGTGAAAGCTTACATGTTGGATGACAGGCTCAGAATCAAATTAAAAAAAAAAAAAAAAAACTCTGACAGGCTAAAAGATGGCTGAAACTCAAGATAAGATTAGACAGCAGTTCATTCAAAAAAAAAATGTGAGGGTTTTAGTGGCCAGCAAAGTCAATATTAGTCAATACTGTAATATGGCAGCTCAAAAAGTGAATGCTATTCTATATTAAGATAGGTATAATCCCCAGACTGAAACGATAGACCAATGCTCTTTAGACTACAACTAGAATCCTAGCTTCCATTGTAGGTGATGTATTTGAGGAAGACCACTGACAAGGTAGATCATATCCATAAAGAATAAACAAGAGAGTAAGAAGAATGGAAACCATGACATATGAAGATCAACAGAAGTAACTAGAGCTATTATAACTGGGGAAAGAAAAGATTTATAGGGTACATGTTGGCTCTCTTCAAGTTTCTGAAAGACTGACACTTGAAAATACTTGTCTTACTTGTTATGACCAGAAATAAAGAAATTGGGTTTGATTTAGTTGGGTAGGGGATAGAAAAATTTTTTAATAGTTATATTAACTATTTGAGATAGTTGAAAGAATGGTGGATTTGGAAGTTTATAAAAGTTTATTTGTGTGTGTCGTGCCTATGTAGATTATTTGCATGAACATTGATGTACAGATGTAGTTCATAAAGAGGAATGAATAAATATTTCTAGAGTCTCTTTTATCTATCTTTCTCCAAGGGAGATTTTGATTCCTGTCAGTTCCACAATGAGTATTAAATAGCAAATAAACACATTTCTCCAAATTGATAGCAAACAGAAATAAGAAAAAAGAAATGTAAAGATGAGACTATCCCAGAAAATACATAGAGTGAATAGATTCTCCCAATGGAAGTGAGATATCTAGGCTCAACTAACAGAGTCCCAGAAATGACTCTAGGGTAACTCCAAAAAGTTTATGGTGCAATAGGCTTAGAATGCAAACGTAAATACAGTCCCAACTAATTTACGTCAGCCTTTCCCCAGAGTCTTTCTCTCCTTTAAAGACATCTCTCTGCAAAGATTCTAAAATTATGTGTCATTTCTCTTGCCTTAGAAGGCAAATGACCAAGATCATTCTTTCCCAAATTCTCATCAACTCTAACCTTCATATAGGCAGAATGAATAATTAATCTCCATCAATAAAAGGAGTCATTTAAATGAACTTTGAACTAGGGTTACATCCAAACATATACATATAGGCATGCACTTTTGCATACCTTGAGAGGCAGTGGATTAACTCTCATTTAAGACCTCTTAAGTGCAGATTGGAAGGCCAATTATTATGTATGCAGTAATGCCTTAGGTATGCAATCTATAAAATAGTTAGATGGTCTCTTTGGTCCTACCCAGACTCTGACAATCTATTATTCTCTTGATTTGCCCATACTTATATATTTGATAAATATCAAAAGCAGGATACAATCAGGTCTTTTGGCTCCAATTACAGTGATTTGATTCTCATATCTACCCAAATATATGAAAACTTATTATAAATCTATTACACATTTGAAGTTTCTGTGCTCAACAATTTGATTCTCTTAAAACTTCACTCTGCAAATCAAGTATTATATCCTTAGGGGAAATTAGAAAGTTTCACAGAACATTTCAAGAAGGAAGTATGAGTTCAGGATGAAGTTTTCTGTATATTATCTTCCATATTTTCAAAACCAAAACTCATAACAGATGATTTGGCAAATGCATCCCTTTACAAAATCTTGTTAAAATGATACTTATTTTTGAAATTGGAATTATCTTTATAAATGTAGGACACAAATTTGGAGCACCTCTGGCAAGGCAACCACTGATTTCCAAACAACAAAAACACTATTCTTTTAAAATATCTAGGAGTTAAACAAAACCTATGCAGCCAAGATTAGATAAAGTTGGGGAAAAAATTTTTACAGCCAATATTTTTGATGAAGGCCTCAATACTATAAGAGAACTTAGTCAAATTTATAATACAAGTCATTCCCCAATTGATAGTCAAAGAATATGAACAGACAATTTTCAGATGAAGAAATTAAACTTTTTATAGCCATATGAAAAATGTTTTAAATCACTATTAATTAGAGAAATATAGATTATAACAATTCAGAGGTACCACTTCATGCCTCTCAGATTGGCTAAGATGAGAGGAAAAGATAATGATAAATTTTGGAGGGGATGTGGGAAAATTGGGAAACTAAGTTATTGTTGGTGGAATTGTGAAATGATCCCAACATTTTGGAAAGCAATTTGGAACTATGCCCAAAGAGCTATTACACTGTACATATCCTTTGATTCAGCAGCATCAATATTTGTTATATATCCCAAAGAGAACTTAAAGGAGAGGGAAAGATCTACTTGTGCAAAAATATTTGTAGCAGTAATTTTTTTGTAATGGCAAGGAATTGGGAATTGAACAGATGCCCATCTTTTGGGGAATGACTGAAGATATTATGATATATAAATGTAATGGAATGTTATTGTTCTGTAAGAATTGATGAGTTGGCCAATTTCAGAAGAGTAGAAAAATTTACATAAACTGATGCTGAATGAAGCAAGTGGAATCAAGAGAACATTATATACAGAAACAAAAGTATTATAAGATAATCAACTACAATAGACAGCCCTTCTCAGCAATGTGGGGATCCAAGACAATTCCAATAGATTTGGGATGGAAAATGCCATCTGCATCCAGAGAGAGACCTATGGAGACTGAATGTGGATAGAAGCATGGTATTTTCACTTTTTTTGTTTATTTGTTTGCTTTTTCTTTCTCTTGTTTTTTTTTTTTTCTCTTTTGATCTGATTTTTTTTCTCTTAACCTGACAAATATGAAAATATGTTTAAATTATTATGCATGTATAACCCATATCAGATTGTTTGCTGTCTTGGGGAGGATAGAGGCAAGGGAGAAAAAATTTGGAACACAAACTTTTACAAAAATGAATGTCAAAAACTATGTACTTGGAAAAATAAAATACTATTGAGAAGAAAAAAAAAGAAACTGAATAATAAAAAAATCCAGGACTTGACTATCAGTTGGAATAATAGAATCACTTTTTTTTAACAATAGAAGATGATTGTTATGAAAGCAAATAGAATTCTTAAGACATATAGTATATTTATTTACTTCATTTTAGTTATTCCTTAAAGAGCTCAAATTAAGCTTTACAACTCACCCACATCTTTTCATGCCAAACCTTTCCAGGTAGTTTTATTCTTTTACATTTCTCAGAAAGGTTCTTTTAAGACATCCAATTCATATCTTGGTATGGTCATAAGAAAAGTTGGAGCTTCCTTCATCAACAAGAAAGCTATCTTTCCAAACTTTCTCTAATTTCTCAATTATATTTCATAGGATTTTGTCAAATTCATATCTTGATCTCTACCCTTGAAGGCACCAGAAGAATGTAAAAGTAAACATAATCCAAATGTGTCTATCTTATCTCTTCTGGAAATGCCAAAGCACATCATGCGATTTCTTCTGATTAAGGGAGATTTCTTTATATTACGGTTAGTTTTTTAGTGTTTTCATTTTCTTTTGATAAAGAACTATTTCAATCCTCACAATCCGTTGTTTGGTCTAAATTACATATATATCATATGCTGCCACCCACTTCATCCCATCCCCACTTGAATTAGCATGCTATGTCCTTAGAGAACAGTTGTCACTGCTCCTGTCAGGGCTCTAGGGATACTACTGAGAAGCTGAAGAAATATTTCTCTAATGCCAAATAGATTATATGTCCTCATAAGCGTGCTTCTTGATGATTATCATTGATATCAATTAGTCAACCAGACTATTTACTCTTGGAAACTGATATTTAATAAATGTGATTTAGTAAAAAAAAAAAAAAAATTATATAAAATACTCCTTCCCTCCAAAAAAAAAGTCTGCAAAGCACTTCCTAAAGAAAAGTGGATTAAAGCCTAAAATATATGAAGCAGAGGAAAGGGAAAGGAAATTTATAACCCCTAGAATTTCTTTTGCTAGTTGTCAAGATGTTGCCCTTAGGTATAGCTTTTTCTGTGATGGTTCCTATAAAGTTTTCAATCTTCTTCTTCATTATATCCAGTCTATCCTTTGCTCCCAATTCAGTCACTGTTCCCAGACTCTGCTGTCCTCAAGATGCTACTAGGAAAAATTCTTTGATTCTTTGAAGTTTACAAGATGATTTTCTGGACAAAGGGGAGAAGCAAGACTAAGAACAAGTTTTTCTAACCTCTTGTTATCCCTTTTCTCTAAGCAACTCCTTTTCAGAGACTTATCTTAGAAACTTCCACCATTAAGATTCTAGATACTCAAATTTCTGAGTTCCAAACTACTCTAATATCTGACACAAAATAATAGGATAAAGATTTCCAAGTCATGTAATAAATAACATATATGAAGAGATATTTTGACCTGCAAACTCTCAAACTTCTCTCAAAGAGAAATTATGTACCAATGAAAAAGGAGAATTAGCTTTATCCATAATTTAAGACACTAGGAATAAAAAAGAGTTAAAAAATAACAATCATGAATGAAAGCTACACTGAGCTCGCTCATCACCCACACACAATGTTACTGGTAGTGAAGCTACATTACCTGATCCACATGGATTCACAGCAAAATCCAAACCTACACTTCGTTCTTTTCTCCCTCTTTCCAGTAGCAGTGAAAATCCTGGACCTAGTTTGCAGACATTTGCTCAGGCTATCACACAAAGCCATTGTGGAGCAGACAACTCCATAGCATTATTATGAAAAGCATTGAAGTTCTAATGCTGGTCCTGTTATCCCACAGTTCTCTTTTAGTGTCCTGACTCAGTTTCCCTAATTGTCCTGACTCAGTTTCCCTAAATTGTTCTCTCTCGGTTACCCTGAATTGTTCTTCCTCAGTTTATAATTGTTCTGCTCAACCAACCCTACTCCTAATCATGATGATCCAGATAAGGAGAAAGACCTATTTTAAGCATTATCAGAATGTTGGATGCCTCTTCCTATTCTGTAATCCCAATTATCAGATATTCCCCTTGCCTCCCCTCTGTAAGAACCAGATTGTCAGAGTCTTGTTCCCACTCTCAGCACCCTGACCCCGCCCCTGCATCCATCTACCTCCTAAGTCTGAGCCACGTGTGTATATATTTGAGAACTCTCATTGTTGGCTGGATTCTTGGAGACCATAGTCTCATTCAGCCCTGGGACCAAACCATGGATTTATTTGGTCCCAGTAAATCTCTCCCTTTTAAATAAATTATTAAATACTATAAATACTCTCTAATCTCTATGTTGCCTCAATTTCTCTGGCACTACATTTTGTAGCCTTCACATTGAGATATTAGAAAATGAGCAGGATTAGAGGTTAGGGACCTTCGGGTCTGCCTTGGGCCTCAGGGAGGTTGGAAATTTGGGTTCCTGGCCTGGAGAGGCCGGCCCTCTGGATTTGTTTCCAGAGTCTCCAGGGAAGAGAGCAGTTTTCAGTTGCAGCCACACCTGATGGTGGACACCTTCATTTCAGCCATGTGAGAGTAAGTCTGAATGTCTGTTAGACATAATTTGATCTGTTTACTTGTTCTGTCTGTCTGTGCTAGCATCTGGATTCTCAGAATAATAAGATGTTGACGGGCATTAAATTCTGAGAAGGGTATCATTCCAGGACGCTGGATGATCGCTCTGGTTTTGTGTCTTCTAAGACACATCTGGTCTGATCTGACTCTGAGTGCCTTTTTGGACACTTTCTGGTTATATGCATTAAATGTTTTGTTTAATGTAATTGGGCAGCCTATATCTGTGTGATCTGTGTTCTGTGTGACTTATCTGCCTTTTCTGTTGGTTAAGAGCTCTGTTAAATTTTAAGAATAATGATTAAGAAATGTGGGAATTGGTGATGTTGGGAATGTTTCAACTGTACTTAGTATAAAAATTTGCTTGTGATTTTTAACTTTTAACTTGTTGCTGGCTGACAGTTTTTTTTTCATTTGGAGCAGTTTTCAAAGCCAGCTAATAGGATTTCTAAGGGAAAGAGCAACAAAACCTTATCTGATTCAAATTCAAGCCTGGACTAAATTGGGCTGGGCAGATTAGGCCTCTGGAGGACAAAGGAATTTATGCTAATTGCTTTGAAACTCAGGCAGGAGATTTTTTTAGGAATTTTAGGATGATTCTGAAATTGTGGAAAATGATTTTACTATTGCCTTTGCATGCTAGATTTGTTCTGAATATTTTTTTTGGCAGTTTTCAAATTGTGAGAAATAATTGCCTGTGCAGGTTAGATTTGGTTATCTTTAAGTATAAGATCTTAAAAGAACAATAGCTTGTTTTTTTTTTGTTTTTTTTTTTTTTTTTTTTTTAATAATTATATCTTTTTATTGACAGAGCCCATGCCTGGGTAATTTTTTACATTATCCCTTGCACTCACTTCTGTTCCGACTTTTCCCCTCCCTCCCTCTACCTCCTCCCCCAGATGGCAAGAGGTCCTATACATGTTAAATATGTCACAGTATATCCTAGATACAATATATATGTGCAGAACCGAACAGTTCTCTTGTTGTTCTGTAAGAAATGACCAGCAAGATGAATACAAAGAGTTTTGGAGAGACTTACATGAACTGATGCTGAGTGAAATGAGCAGAACCAGGAGATCACTTATGAAACTGTTTCCTTAGATATGAAAGAAGTGAACTTACTGAGACAAATTCTTACTGTTATAAATATAAGGTTTTGATAAATATCTGTTTAGAATTTATCTGAAACTTTGGTTAATGGGATTTGTTATTGAAAGTAAAATTTCTTGGACTTATAGTTAATGTTGTTTGGGAGTTTTAAAGCTCCACCCTCTGACAGTTAGTGGGACAATTAATTGGAGTAAAAATGAATAAAAGCTATTTCATCCTGTTTTGCTGAAAGTTGAGTTTTAACTGTTTATGCTATGTTATAGTTGTGTCCCTGCATTTTTCTTCCTGTGACTGATTTCTATGATCAGAGCATTGGTTAATAAAAACTGTGAATGCAATTCAATTATGTCATACCTTGCTGTTTCCAACCTGGTTATATGTAATCATTATATCTTAAATACTTGGGCAAATTAGTATTTAGCCTGACCATCTATCTGTTACTGGAAAGAAGAAGGAACCACAACAGAATTGTTCAAAAGAGAGATGAGAATTATGAGAGTAGAATTTATGTTGTACAGCAAAAATAGTAGGTAGAATAGAAAAATTGGAATCTGCAATGGCAAGTCTCACTAAAGAAACAAACAAAAAAGAATAAAAAGGCCTTCTACAGAATGTAAATACACAGAAGAAAAGGACAATTTAGAATAGATAAAAGGAAAGTATATTCATAATACAAGCAGAATATTCTGAATTTAAAGACAAAATTCATACAAACAAGGATTATAAGTCTATCAGAAAAACATTCTGATCTGAAAGATGAGATCACAGAGACCACCTAAGGATTATAGATTTTCTAGAAAGATGGGCCAAAAACCCCTTAACATCATAATTAAGAAAATAATAGAAGAGAACTACCTAGAGCTTCTGAACACAGAAAATGAAATAGCACCTCCACAAAAGAAAACAAAGAACCCAGTCTGTGAATTCCAAGGTGAATAATGGTTAGTTTTCACAATTTCATTCAGGAACAAGTTTTACAAATGATAAGAATGACCTTCAATATAAAGGAAAGGACCTTTAAATAATGCAAGACTGTTCTCCATCCACTACAAAATATAGGAAGTAATGGAATAAAGTGTGTCAAAGAGCAATGGAGCTCAGAATGCAGCCTTGAAAACCTGAGCTTAATAAAAAAAAAATAAAAAAAAAAAAAAAAAGATAAAGAGACGTTTCAAAGATTTTTAGAAAAACAGCCAGGATAAAGAAATTATTTACTTTTTGAACTCTTCAAACAAACAAACAAAAAAATTCAGGAGGAATGAATACACAAAGTTGGCAAGGATAGTAACAACAACTAAATAATAACAAGAATTCTGATTTAGCATTTTTGCTTTAAAGAGAGTTACTATTGAGAGCCAACTTAAATAATTGGATAGAGGACAGACCTTGGAATCAAGAAAGTCTGGGTCTACCGCTTAGAATTGGTATATATTGGTTATATGTCCCTTGAGAAGTGCTTCTCAGTGCTTTGGGCAAAAAAACCCCCAAAACCTATAGAAATCTATAGGCAAAGTCAGAATTGCATGCTATTTTCATACTGATCATTATTTAGACAAATATAGGTAAAAGTCCAATTTTCATTGGTCTTTTTTTAAATGTCTCTTTTTGGTTTTCTCTGTCTCCATCTCTATTATTATCATCTGCCTTTCTCCTTTATCATGTGACCTTATAATCCCCTAACTTTGGGATGGATAACATTAAGACTATCCACTGAATTTGTTAGGAAAATATTACAGATGACAAAATTAAGAAAGCCTATGCCATACCTGACTTGTTTAGAAACAAAGACTTATGAGTTGAATGGACAATACAGAGCAGTAGTCAAACTAAAATATCTGAGTCCACAAGTTCTCCACACTCTCTGGAATTCTGGGTCTATGGGGATTATCAAAATTATGGGTTACAATATCATATTTTATGTATTTGTCAATTCATATATGATGTGTAAGTGTGTATATATACATGGAATTTCTAAATATATAGAGAGATGGCTTGAAGTAGTATGGCTCTTCCTTTACACAGTTAAATTTTCTTGAAAAAATTTATGCACTTTGTCTTTTCTTTCTTCTTATTCAAATATCAACTTTTTTCAGTCTAGCACCCAAACTCATCATTCAGTTGAAACTACTTTCTCCAGTTACCAATTATCTCTTAATTGTCAATTTAGCTGGCTTTTCTTAGTCCTTATCCTTAATCTTTGAGGATTTGATGAACCACACTTACCTCCTTGCTACTATTCTCCAGGTTTTCATGTTATTTTACAACCAAATGCCCCAGCATTTTTTTACTTGTCTGATCACCCTTCTCTGTTTTCTTTCTTGGTTCATCATCTATATCATGCCCCCAACAATGAATGTTCAGCACAACATTGTTGTTATTACCTTATTCTTTTATTTTTCTATACTTTTAGTGAATTCATCCAATCCTATTAATTTAATCATCATCCATATACAGACCTCTATTTTCAGACCTAGTCTTTCTACTGAGATTTGATCTTGCATCATCAACCACCTTTTGAATATTTCAACTGCATGACGCAGAATCATCTCAAACTCAAAATATAAAAATTAAAATTAAATCTTTCTTGAAAAACCCAATATTCATCCATTTCCCTAACTGCCATAAAGAACACCACCATTTTTCTAGTCTCATAGTTTCACAATCCCTCTCCTTACTTTCTCACACCATTTTTTAATCAGTTATCAAATCTCATTATTTTTTTTTTATGATATTTCTCATATATTTCTCCTTACCCCCAAAGCCATCACCTTAGTTAAAGCTCTTATCACTTTACATCTGAATTATTGCAACAGATTCCTAATAAATATCTCCAAGTCAAGCTTCTCTTCCCCAGTGCATTCTCTCCAAAGTTAATTTACCAAAATTATTTAATAATTTTAATTGCAGATCTGACTGTCATTCCCTAACTCAGTAAATTCCAATTTTGTATTTTTTCTTCAAAATAAAATATAAACTATTCAGTTTGGTTTCTTAAAACCCATCCTAATATTGCCTTCAATCTCCTCTCCTGGTCTAATCAAACTGGTCTTGTTATTCTTCATAAAAGACTTGATATGATTCTTCTCTCCATATCTGTTTCTCAATTCCACCTCATGCAATCTCAACTCAGGAATAGACTTCTATATTTTTTCCTCATTCTCTTCCCTCTCCTCATGCATTAGTTGTTTCTCTCCCTAAATTACCATTGATTTATTTAACATATTTATTTAAAATGTAATTTTATTTATACATGTATTCTCCTCTTATATAATGTAAACTGTGAAAAAGGACTATTTCATTTTTGACTTTATATTCCTGACACCTCAGTGATTAGAACCTAGAAGACATTTAATAAATCCTTATTAATTATTGATTGATAAGGACTACCTTTATCTTCTTTCTAGATGATTGATATCTCAGTGCCTTTTCTACTCTCTGACTTTTGAGAGCAAAATGTCTTTGTTGCTTAATATTAGAATCTTTTCTTGTGAGATAGAAAGAGTTAGAGGACTTCCCATTCTTACCATAATCATAAAAAAGACACTTTTTATTATAAAGTCTAAAAATATAGAGGAAACATTTTAATTTACAAGCATTTGATAACACAAGACTTCACATGAGGTTAGGAGTTGGAAAAGTTACTCTTGGAATAGTGTTAGGAGTGTTCCATTGATGCTGATTACATAAAGAAAAATATTAATCTGGTATGGTTTTCTGTTGGTAGCAAACTTCTTACTCCTTATAATTTTCAATCTCCATTTTTCCTTTCTTCTTTTTAATGAATTATATAAAACAATGCTCCCTCTAGCCTCAGCTTGAAAAGGGAAATATTTGAAATTATTTTTCTAATGGCATTTTTATGTGGAATAAATTAAATGCCCATACATTCATTACCCTTTTCCTTTCTTTCCCTAATAGCACACCCATTTATCTCTCTTCTTTTGAGAACTTTTACCCCGAATAACACTTATTATTACCAGTATATATATATTTATATATTTGTTAAATTGGCAAGGTAGGGTTTATTGTGACCCCTTCTACTCTTCTTACTCAGACTTTTTTTTGTCTTATTAACATTAATACCTTTAAGCATAGATTGATAGCTGTTTAATTGTCTTTCTCTAATTTTTATTTCAAGCAAAATAAATCTATCCTTGTTCAAGGCAACATTACCATCTTAATTAACAGTAATAATATTTAATATTTTTATAGTGCCTACTGTGTGCCAGACACTTTACAAATATCTCATTTGATCCTCACAACAATCTAAGAAGTGGTATTTCCCATTTTATGACTGAGGAAACCGAGGCATATAGAGATTATGTGACTTTTACCTTCTAACTCCAAGCCAAGTGTTTTATCACTATGCCATCTAGCTGCTAAGATCACAAGAATCCTGGACATCCATCCTATTTAAGATACCATAGAAATGTATATGCAAAGGCTCTGACAAAATAGAAAACATTTTGTAAATGAAAATAAAGACATTCTGATATAGTGGAAAGAGCTCTGACTTTGGAATCAAAGGACCTGATTTCAAATAACTGATGCTCACCTGTGTGACATTGGGAAAATTACTTCATCACTCCCAGACTCTATTTTTTTTTTTTCATCTTTGAAATGAAGGACTTGAAGTAGATAAAAAATTCTAAAGTCTGTGCCTGAATATTCAGCAGTACATGAGAAAAAAGAAAAGGAAAAAATGGGTAGAGAAGTAGACTTTTCTTCATATCTGAGTTGTTTAATAGGAAAAAAAGTTAAATACAGTGCAATATGTCCTTTGAAATAGGATGCCTATATAAACAAAGATACCACCTTGAACTCAAATTCATATGGACTCACCTGATTGGAAGGACTCAGTCTTCCAATGTGAAGACTCTTTCATGCTAAACTTTTCATAATAACTAATCCAGCCGTGGCATTTAAAAATAGCCACAACATCATACACATAAATCAACTCATGTCCCCAGCAGGTAGTTTTAAAACAAAACTGCTGTCACACCTGATGATAGCATTGCTTTTTTCTTATCTTTGATTCTTCCCATAATCCATTCCTAAGAAATTTTACATTTTAAGCAGAGCCTGGGGTTTTTATTTATTTGTTTTTTATTAGATTTTCAGAGAAAAAATCTTGTCAGATGCCCTTCAGCTTATTTGAAATAACTGTTGGTATGCCTAAAGGTCAGATAATGTCAGAGTCATTCTTTTAAAATTGCTTTAGCTTTGAATTTTCTTTGGCAAGCCTTGGATATGAAAAGAACAATAAACACTAAGCCTTGTGTAACCCTGCCTCAGGGAGAAATGTGAACCCTGCTTTCTTGTCCTAGGGAGAGTAAGTGGAAAAGAGAATAACATCCCACTGACAGTTCTAAAGTTAATGCATCCCTTAATCTTCATTATTGTATTCTCTAACCCATATTGACACTGACCCACTAAGAAGGAAAGGAAACATAGTCTTAGAATTGTACATAAACTTCAAGCCCATTCAGTTGAATAGTCCTCTAACTATAGAAATCTCTTCTACAATATCTCTGATAAGAGACCATCCAACCTCTGCTCAACTTTGAGAAGACAGGGGAGCTCATTTCTTTGGCAATCTATTTTTTGCATGGATATGTCCAGTTTTTAGAAAAAAAATTTTTTCTTATACTGATTTAATTTCTATCCACTGCTCTTGGTCCTATCCTCCAGAGTCATGTAGAAGGACTTCACATACATTTTCAAAGGATAGACTTTCAAATATTTGAAGATAGTTATCCTGTCCTTTCTAAGTCATCTTTTCTCCTGGATAAATTACATAATTATTTTAACACTTCTGCATCTTATATGATTTTATGAATTCCCAATCTCCTGGATATAGAATAATAGATTTAGATTTAGAAGGGACCTTTTAAATCATTTTATAAATGAGGAAACAACAGTTTGAGAGAGATGTTAAATGACTTTATAAGTCTTCTAGGTAGCAAAATTGTTTTTCAGTCGAGTTTCATTCTTAGTGATCCCATTTAAGGTTTTCTTGACAGAGATACTGGAATGGTTTGCCATTGCCTTTTCCGGTTCATTTTACAACTGAGAAAATTGAAGCAGTGTTAAGTCACTTGCTTAGGACCATGCAGTTAGTAAGTGTCTGAGGTTGGATTTGAATTCATGAAGGTGTGTCTTCTTGACTTTAGCACTCTATGCATTAAGTCACCTAGGTTCCCCTAAAGGGTCATTCCAGGATTTAAACCTGGTCTTCTGTCTCCAAACCATTTCCATTACACAAAGATCTCACTCTTTTCTACCAATTTTCCTTTTATAATATCATATCCAGAATTGAACATTATACTCCAGAAGTGGACTACATATTACCATGTACAGTGGGGATATTACCTCCCTTAATCTATTTTTAATCTATATTTAGCAGATTTTAATCTACATTTTGGAAAAGCAAAACAGAGTCTAGGAGCACATTAACTTTTTGAATAGCCACATTATACTGTTTGCTCATATTGAGCTTGCTGTTGATTAACATGGCTTGATTTTTTTTCATGAACACAAAAATAAAATTCATCATCTAGAAATCACAGTGACCTTCACTTTAGTTGAATGATTCTGTAATTCTAAAAGATTGAAAAAAAGTTTAACACATGTATTAAATAGGATGAGAAATCTCTCTGTAATGAAATCCCAGGCCAGCCAAACTCAGCTGTCTTCACCTTCTATTCCTATGGCCCCTTCTCTCATTCATGGTTCTTCTTGGAGTCTCCTTTATGAGGGAAAGCCTATACCCAGCCATGGTTGTCTCTCCAGACTTTGTCACCACATCCACATTAAGGCACCTTCCTAGCAGTCACTTTGACCACTTTCATGTGCCTTTTATGTATTGTCTTCATCCATTAAAATATAAATTCTTTCAAAAAAAGTATTGTCTTTCTTTTTTGGTTAGATTTCTATCTCCAATATTTAGCACAGTACCTAAAACACAGTAAGCCCCCAAGAACGGCTTGTTGTCTTAATAGTTCTACTCTCTTTTCCAATGGTCAATTCTTAGAACCACTATTCATAGTAAAGCTGAGACTTCTGCTGTCCAAAATGACACCATGGTTGATTCTGTCAAGCATGCTTCCAACGTCAGGAGGTAAGTTCTGTTGCCGTTGATGTAAATGAGTCCATCCTGAATAATTATGCAAAAAATTTAAAAACTAAAAAGGGAAATGAATTGTTGTTCCTTAAAATGACATAATTTTTATTACTAAGGAAAAAAAACACCATGGATATTCTGAAGTCCATGCAATTAGAATCTTTACACAAATGTCCAAGTAAAATGCTACATCTCATGAGGTTCCTTAGAGATGGTTATAGCCACTTACAAAATCTATTCTAGAAACTGAAATATATCCATTTGTATTTTAGCAAGATGTTCTCAAATTTTTCTTTTCTCTCCTTTGTATTGTTGTGCCTCAATTTCTTTGCATTAGTTTTCCTGAATTGCCTCAGTTCTGCCTCAGTCTCCCTGGACATTAGGACTGACATAATTAGGGCTGGGAGTCTTGACCACAAGCATTCCAAAGAGTCATAAACTACAGATGGTTTATCTCAGATATTTGGGCATATCTCCTACCTGAGACTTAGTGTCTCTAGCCTCTCAATTTATCAGAATTTATGATCCTTCCTTACCCCCAACCTGTCAGAACAGAATTTATCGTCCTTTCCTGGGACTTCCACTCACCAGTGTTCTACTCCCACTCTATCTTTGTTTCCCTAATGGCTGAAGCCCTATAAGAATCCCTGGAATCCCTCGCTCTTGCTGGATACTTTGAGACAAGCATCTAATCTAGCCAACTAGTCCAATCTCTCCATTAATAAAATATTAAAAACCTCTCATCTCTATCTTGCCTCAGTTTTCCAGCATTACAGTATCTTCATCTTATTTTAAATCTTCGCATTTCTATTGCTCACAGGGTAACTTTTTTTTTTTTTTTTGGTAACTTTCTTCATCTTCTATTTTTGTTCTTGGAATGTTTCTTTTGTACTTTAATTAATGAAGAGAGTGAATTGCTGACTAATCTTTTCAGGTTGTTTAAGAGTCTATTCAATCCATCTTTCTTTATATCAGTTGTGGCTACCATTTTATTTTTATACATTTTTAACTTTGGGATATGCATGGTGAAAATAGTGTAGCTGTTCTGAAAAGAAGCTTGGACAAATATCTATACTTGCTATATCTGGGGAATATTGGTCTCCTATCTCTGTTGTATCTTTGAGACTATTTACTGCCTCAATTCAGCTGAAATGTTTAACTAAATCATTAATTTCATAATTTCAATGTAGGCCCAGCTTAAGCAGCTCTGATACATCTTGTTTAAAGCAAGAATTTTAACTAAATAAGACTTTATACTTGTAACTGCAAGATCTAGGTTCATGAATGTATTATTTGTGTAGTCCTATTAGCTTGAAAAGACCAATGTCTCCCACACCAGAGCCATCTCCAGTAGTCCTGATTTATATCTTGCCACTGGACCCAAATGGTTTTGGAGAGCTCCTTGCACAATCCTCCCTCATTTAAATTCAATTGATGATAATAGTACCTACCTGATATAATGGTTATCTTCAAGAACAAAGGACAAACAACAACTCTCGGGGAGTTTACCTTCTAATAGAAAATACATATATGTACTCACATATGTAGAAACGGAAAGAGAGTAACTGAAAATATGTACAATAACAATAGCAATTTTGGGGCAGAAATCTTCCAGTATTCCCCTTCCTTAATTCTCTGGGGAATTTTGTCTTGATCTTGGGTCATCAAATGACTTTACTTTGTCTGAAGAGATACTCTAGCCTTTGGATCTTAGGAAAAAAGGTAGAAAATCCATATAGGAGTTAAGAGAAGTAGAAATAATGCAGGAAATGCTACCATGAAAGTGGGAGATGAGTTGTCACAATGATGTCACCAGCATTAGACTACAAAACCAAGGCAATATCAATCAGTCATACCCATGAAGCTGGATCTTTTGCTGCTAAAATCCATCAAGGAAGAAAATAGAACTTTATCATTTTTCATTTTTACATTTTTCCTCTTTGTTCTTCTCACTATTTATTTATTCTCTCTTTGTTTAAAGAAAAAAAAAACTGTGACAATTAACTTTTTTGACTCATGGAGTTTTCATTCATGATTCTTATAATATTGTTCTGCAAATCTAGGTTTTGATAAACCTATTGTGGTTCAAATGGAGCCACTTGAATATGCCTTTAAAACCAAATTACCTTGGCTCTTGTTGATTGACCAATAATATGTCCTAGCCCAAGCCTTACTTACTCATTTTTTGGGTTTTTATGGGTCAGAGTAAGTGTAAATAGCCATTATTTCTGTTCTGGCCAAAAACTCTGCAGATTTCCTCCTCCCAGATGGATTCTTTTGTGTGGATTCAGTTTGAATGAGCATTGCTTCAGATAAACTGAGACCTGGGAATGACTAGTTAAAAAGGCCAAGGTCTCCCACTGCATCAGGGTCATGTCTAGTCATTTTGACCTATGACTTGTCATTAGACTCTGACGCCTGACGGAGGGAGGCTGATGACTTTGCATTAATACCCTACGCACTTGCAAGTCAAGACGTTCTCCTGAAATAATTGGTTCTCTTCCAGAAGGAAGGATGAATAACAACTGAATCTACTACCTCTGATTTTAATGTAACTCCACCCTCATTTCCAAGCTCAGTAGACTTTTTCTTTGCTTCTTAAAAAAGTGTATTTATTCATAGTGTATTTAAAAATTCACTTTGTAATGAAGCTGTTAATTATCCCTACTGCTAAATTGTGTGTTTTACCTTTCAAATACACATTTAAAGTCATGATTTATAGCATCCTAGAAGAAGAGCAGGGAAAGAGGAAATGATTGATTTACTCTTTTGCCAGAGATCAATTCTGAACAGGAGGCCAGAGGTAGAAAAGAATTATCAATTCATCCTACAATTTCCCAAAGCAAAGATAATATTTTTATCAGTGTTTCTCTCCAGAAATGAGTAACAGTGTTTGGGAAATAATTGGTTTGTATGACACTGAAGTGGACATCTGCCATTTTCCTGTGGCATAGGTTGAAAGGAGACTTACTCCTCAAAGAGGAAAAGACCAGAGAGAAAGTCACAACAAAAAGTATTCATGTCTCCATATTTACTATTTCTACAAGCAAGCAATCATTACTGGTAGCTGCCTGCTTGTTTGTCAAGTCACACTTTGTGTGACGGGAAACTGAGGACATCTCATAATCATTAGGACTCTGGGAAGGAGAACAAAAGGTTTGCTCCTCTAGTAGAAATATTTGATCTCCTGAACTTTTACTTAACTTCTTAGAAGAAGCTAACTAATTAATGAACTGGAGACAGTGCAGGGGTCCTCAAATTTTTTAAATAGGGGGCCAGTTCACTGTCCCTCAGACTGTTAGAAGGCCGAACTATAGTAAAAAGAAAAACTTTGTTTTGTGGGCCTTTGAATAAAGAAACTTCATAGCCTTGGGTGAGGGGGATAGACGTCCTCAGCTGCCGAATCTGGCCCATGGGCTGTAGTTTGAGGATCACTAGAAGGGATCTATAAACTGAGTAATCTCTATTTGTCCAGGAAGCTTGAGGTAGACTAAGTCTCCTTGGTTATCCTAGTTTAATGGATCACTTACCTCTAAACAAATCTCCTCTTTGTGAGGGGACTATATGGTTTCTTATAAAGTCATTAACTAAAGATTCAGTTTACCTGGGGAATTTTGGGAGATATGATCCATGTTCATATTGGATAAAGTAAAAAATTGTAAAACTTGTGAAACTGACCATCATAAAATTCAGTTCAAAATTTAACAAGTCCATGTTACTTCCAGACATTAATCAAGATAGTGAAAATTGACTGGATAAGGGGAAGGGGGAAGAATTGTCATGGTTTCTTTTGGCTTGTAACTATATAATCTCCTCTGACTTCTGAAAGGGTGACCTCCTTTTTACTGGAGACCCCAGTTTATTGGATGTCCAGTCCTCATGAGGTGCCTGAATAAAGCTTCTATTCTTCATTTTGAGAGATCTCTGAGAAGTCATTTTTAAGTTAGATTTGTCATCCCACACAATACTAGTAACCACTTGAATTTTATTGTTGTTTAGTCATGTCTGATATGGGGTTTTCTTTGCCAAAATACAAAGGGTTGTTTACCAGTTATTTTTCCAGTTCATTTTATAGATGAAGAAACTGAGGCAAACAGTGTTAAGGAACTTGCCCAGGGTCATGCAGCTAGCAAGTGTTTGAAACCAGATTTAAACTTTAGGAAGATGAGTCTTCCTGACTATAGACCTAACAGATTATCCATTGCCCTATCTAGATATTCTTCCATTTAATTTCAGATAGTCTAATGCACATAACTGGGGAGTTATATGTACTCCTCAACTTTCCACAGTAAAGTGGGTTCCATGACAGCTTGACCAGGTTTAAAGTACAGAAATGATTGGGTGTCTAGTGTATGAGACCAATAGTAGTATTCCTATCAACATTTTAGTTAATGGAAGAAACTGAGACATCTCAGATCTCCGATATCCTGGCTTGGTTCACTAGGTAACTTGGAATTGATTCTGAAGACAGGGCATCCACTTTTTTCAAGAGAAAACCCATGTCCTTCATCTGTGCCCACATATTAGAGTGTGTGTGAGTTGACAGGCCAACTTTTCCATACTTTCTTCCTTCCCAATGGCTCCATAAACCATCTCTATTCTTCCAAACTCCTAGAACTTCTTCAGATAAGCTTTTCTCAAGTCAGATCCCTTCCATCCTGCATAAAGTTTACAGTTGAATTCCAAATCTAGAAGATGGTGAACTTTATTACTTAGAACCATAGCTAATTAGAATTGGAAGGGAATTTGGAAATTTTTTTCCCCCATTATAACATTTCCTATTTTTAAAAACAACTGTCCCAGTCTATCAGTACAAATTTGAATTCTGACTCATCTTTGGTATTTTAACTGTTCCTTCTGGCTACCATTTATCCATATCTACAAATTTGATAAGCATGTGTTTCATATCATTATCTAAATTGCTGACAAAAATAGTGAAAGGGATAAAGACAAAGAGTTCAATGGCAAATTATTAGACCCCTCCCTCATTAATCAACTTGAGCAATAAATTTTGAATCCACCAAATGTGCTATATAATCTATCAAATATTTCTCCAGCTAATCCATAAAATTATCATGAGAAACCCTGGCATTTTTTTTTGTCAAAAAGATATACCTTATCTCTGCAACATTCCTAATCTAATCATCTAAAAACACTTTAAAAAAAGATTGTACAAAGAAAATATGAAATAAATAATAGATTTGGAGTCAGAGACCTGGATTCTAGGCTCAGATCTTACCTGGACCAGCTGTATGATCACAAAAAAAATATTCAATCACTCTTAAACTCATTGTTCTTATTTATAATTAGATATTTGTAATCTTGCAAGCATACTTTTACTGTATATCTCAGGGTTGAGGTAATAGTTCTTTATAAATTATAAAGAAGAATAAAGTTATCATCTATGAATGATTTTTGCAGGATTCCTGCTGCCATATTGACAACTTCTTGCTCTCTCAACTCATATAGAGTTGAGCCCAGCAGTCTTGTTGAATATCCCAAGATCACACAAGTAACTGCACTATGCCAGACTATTTTTATATAAACCAGACAGAAGCTTGAGAAAGCCTTCATGTCAATCTGGTCATAGGGATTATGAGTCCACATTGTGCTAGTTATACTACCAAATGATCCCTTTGACTAAGAACATGCTCAACAAGACTCTATGCTAATCAGAGAATCTACCTGACCCATGTGACCCTCAGCCTGTCCCCAGTTAGTGAACTGAGCTATTTATATCATCTCAGGACAACAGATTTATGATTTATTATTAACAACTTCATCATCATGCCTCTGATTGCCAAGATCCTATGTTTATCACCCAGAAGTCAGGTCCATAATGAGTTCGATTCCAGGAAAATAGAGGATACTCTACTCTAGCAATTTCTTGGATCTAGTCTCCATGAAGACAACCAATAAGGGCAGTTTGGGGATGCAATAAGTTTCGGACACTTCTGGCATTTATTTCTTCCCTGTTACAGAGATGCTTGAGCCTCAAAGTCTCTATTCCCTCAGAAAACTCTACCCTAAAATAATCTAGATTACTTAAAAAACCACAACCCCAAAGAAATGGTAGGAAAACATAATAATTATTAATAGGCTACTATGTATGGGTAATTATGTACTTTTTTATACAAAAAATGAAACAAAAGGGAGGATCTCAGAAATCTATTATCAGAAAAGGTGGGTGGGTCATACAGGACGAGCAAATGAGAAGAGATAGAAATCCCAAGGATTGTAGTGGTGCTCATCGTACTGGAATCTCCTTAATTGGCAGGGTTCTTTTTCTCTAGTATGGTTTGGACAACTTTTCCTAGAAGGAGGCTTTAATCTTGAGAGGTACCTCATTTTCTGATTTCACAGGAGAAGAAACTGTCACTATATAACTAAAGTAAATGTGTATTTATTTACCTAAAAGAAAAGGGATCCCCTAGCTGAGTTCCTAACTAAAGATGAAAGAATATTCTTATTCAATCCTCGCAAAAAGAAAGGAATAAGACCTTAGTAAAAGTCTCTAAAGGGGTAGAAATTTGATATTTTTTTTCCCAGAGGCCTTCCAGAATGTCCTGGTAGACCAGGGACTACTTACAGGATAGTGGTACCTAAAGAAAAAGTCTTGATAGTAATACTGAGAGGCAGCATACAACGTGGGAATAATTTCTTAGCTGCCTAACTACAGATGACCCTGACTAAAGTTTAAGAACTGGTGACTTTGCCAGAGGTGTCATTTACCTTAGCTGTCACTCCAATGTTCCTAACACTTCTGTTCATCTTCAGTACCTTATGACACAAAATCCAGCTTATGTTACAAAGAACTTTTAGCAAGTAGGAGATTCTGACCTGTATTTAAGAATAAAGAACAGTGCACAAAACAAAACAGAAATTGAAGAATTATTAGCCTGTGTTTGGATAGTCAGCCCTTTGAATCAAATCTAGCAGTAAATATACTTAGAATAGACTCTGTGGATAGACAATGAACTGGGCCAAGAATTGAATAGCAAAAAAAGAGGATCTACTGCCAATGGGAAATTGCAAGTTTATTTCAATAATGTCAAGCTTCTCCTTAGCACAAAAATAATATTTTTAACTCAAATTCTTATTTCTACTGTTGTATTACCATGATTTGTGGAAAACCACAATTTCCAAAGAAATAAAGATTTGGATAGTGGGAAAACATTGAGTCAATTAACTTTTATTAATGTTTAATCTCTGTCTACTGACTGTCATGACTTCCTTTAAGTCTTGATTAAAATTCCATCTACTAAAGAAAGCCTTTCCCAACCCCTTTTTATTCTAGTGCTTTCTCTCGCTAAGTATTTCCTATTTATTCTACATAAAGTTTGTTTGTACACATTTACTTGCTTTTGTCCTTCCCATTGGAATACATGCTCACTGAAGGAAGGGAGTTTTTATTTTGTTTTATTTTGGTTTCTTTTTACTTCTTATATCACCAGAATTTAGCACAGTTTCTGGCACACAGTAGGTACTTAAATGTTGATTGGCTGACTGATTAAGTACTTACTGTATGACATATATAAAGAGAGAGAAACACAGAGAAACAAAGAGACACACTGAGAGACAGAGACAAAGAGAGAGAAATAGAGAGACAGAGACACAAATACAGAGAGACAGGGAAACAGAGAGAAAGATACAGAGAGAAAGAGGATGAGATACATACACACAAACCCACATAAAGAGACAGAGAGAGACACACACACACAGAAGTGAAAAAGGGAGTCAGAGAGATAGAGAAAGAGAAATACAGAGAGATTTAGAGAGACACACAGAGAGACAGAGACTGACAGAGAGAGAGAGAGAGACAATGAGAGTGAGACACACACACAGAGACAGACACATACTCAGTCAGAGACAGACAGACACATAGGGGGACACAGAGAGAAACAGAGAGACAGAGACACACAGAGAGCCAGAAAGAGACACACACAGAGACACATACATAGACAGAAATAGACAGACAGATATGGAGAGACAAAGAGAGACACAGACAGAGACACACAGAGAGACAGAAAGAAACACAGACAGAGACACCTACAGAGACAGACAGATGGGGGTAGGGGGCAGAGAGAGACACAGAGACACAGAGAGAAAGAAAGAGACATAAACAGATTGACAGAGAGATGCATACAAGTAGAAAAACACACATATATACACACAGAGTGTTCCTTTCCTCAAGAAGCTTACAGTCTAATGAGAGAAGATAACAAAGAAAAAGAAGCTGTAAGTGGGACTAGGAGGAGGGAAGGGTGGCCAGCCTGGGAAAATGATAGAGAAGTACAAAAGTACAAAGTACAAAGGAGTGCAGTCAGGTGAGAAATGAAAAGATAACTGACCTGGAAGCCTTCTTTAAGTGAAGTTTTCAAGAGGACTTCCCAAAGTCGCTTTCCAATTACAGAGTCCTGATGACGTGTGTAGACCAACTTGGTAGCATGATGAGGTTTCTGGTGATATGATGGAAAAGCATAAGGGGTGCAGCTGAATGGGAAAAGAAGAGCTAAATATATGATAGGTATAAATAAACCCAAATGAAGAGACAGGTGTAAGTAGGCTGCAGTGTATGGCCAATGATGGCTTAGGAGCAAAAATAGCATAAGTTCTCAAAAATGTATGATCAGAAAAGGTGGGTTGGTCACATAGCAACAGTAAGGGATAAGACATGGATGTCCCAAGAATTTTGGTGGTACCAATGGAATTTTTAAAAGTCTGTAAGAATCCCTCTAGCACATTGTTAGATGTTCTATGGAAGATGGATTGAGGAATGGATGAGAAGAAAGAATAGATTAACCTGTCTTTTGTTAGTCTCTCTCACTAGAAAAATAATTGTCTATATTGATAACATTATATTGAAATTATATATACATACACATATATATATAAAACACACATATATATCTATACAACACACACACATATACATGTCCATACATATATATCCATATACATATATGCATGAAAAATGAAAAAGATGATGGATCCATGTTCCTCTTTCTGAGACAATTTATCTGTCAGTGGCACAAAGGGAAACCTCCATGTTCACAGGCACAGAGACATCTAAAAGCAAACAGAATGACATACATATGGTGAAAGCCATGCCTATTGCAGAAATTCAAGGTGGAGAGGCAGCTGTTAGAAACAATTGGACTGAGAATGTGTGAATGTACAGGTGCATTGCAGCAGAATTCTCATAATAGAGAGGATCTATCTCAAGTGTGTTCATTTAAGAAAAAAAAATTACCTTAATCATCAACCAACACTTGAATATTCAAGGAAAAACAAGAAAGGGGATTGTATAAGAAACTGAAAGATCTGTGACCCTCTTACCACAAGAATCTGTGACTTTTGTCATCAGTACATAAGAAAAAAAGGACTTAGACATAATATTTTAGTCAAAGGCATAGCTATTGCTTGTTACACAGATTCATCAGTGCCTTAAATGCTTTACAACACACTTAGGCAAAACCTTCTCAAAATAGGAGACAGAGACAGAAAGGAGGGGAAAAAAGACAAACAGAAGGAAGGGGGAAGGGGAGAAAAGGAGAAGGAAAGACAAAAAGAAGTGAAAGAGACTCCATATTATATTGGATAGAATATTGTTCTTGTAGGCAGGAAGATCTAGGTCTGAAAACTTTTTCTGACACATATTGACTATGTGAATCTAAGCAAGTCATTCAGTCCCTCCACTTCCTAAGCAAGAAGAGAAGGTATTGATTTTCATTGGTCAGTTTGCTGTTATTCCCCATACCACTGAAATCACAAATCCAGTCTTTATCCTTCTCCCCCCCCAAAAAAAAGGGAAAGATATATGTAATAATTTAATATATTACAAACAGCATTCCTTTGCATTTAACCTGAGTTAAAGTTACCATTTAATATTTTCATTTGCCTCTTTCCAGACATATATCTCTTTGTATATGTAGTTCTTTCAGATCTGCTTTCTTTTTTATTCATCACTTTACATATTTCTTTGAATTTTTCATTTTTATTATTCTTCATCATGTAATAATAGCCCTTTACACACATACACACATACAAACACTCATATACCCCCCATACATCAATTTGTTCAGCGATTCCTCAGTTGTTGGGCAGAAAGTTTTTTTTTTTTTTTTAAGGGGATTTTGCCATTATGGTTATTAATAAGTATGAATATTTTTTTCACAGATAGGTTTTTTTTTTCCTTCTTGGCAGCAGCCTCCTTGGAGTATAAAGCTAGCTATAGGTTGCTGGATCAAAGGAAATAAACTATTTCATATTTCTCTTTATGATTCCATGTTGCTTTCCAAGATATTTGGATCGATTCACAACTCCACAGTGAATTAGATGTTCATTTCCTGGAACCTTATCAACATTGATACCCATTCCCTCCTTCCATCTTTTATCATTTTTGTAAATTTATTGGGTACAAAGTGATCAAATCACATTGTTTTATTTATATTTCTCTGATTATTAACTACCTTAACACTTTTTCAGATGAATAATTGGTAGTTTGTGGTTCTTAAAAAAAAAAAAAAACATTGCTTAAAGTGAATTATTTAAATGGGAAAACTATTTGACTTTTCTCCTTCAATAGAAACTCATGCTAAATGGATAAAATTAGAGAGAAAGATATCCCTAGAATTATGGAAATTACATTTCAAATTATACTGAATGTGATTTTGTGTGTTTTTTCTGTATCCTTTCCAAAATCAACTATCTGCAACAGTCAAAGAAAGAACAAACAAAAACTAACTGAATGGATTGTTATTTTTGGTGGTGTTTTTGTTTTTGCTATTTTGATTGCTTTAAAAATAAAGAAAAGGGAGAACAAAAATAATATATTTGTAAAACATTCAGAAAAAAAGGAAAACACTATTTCTCATAATTGGGATATGTTAGAATCATAGGCAACTTATCAACTTTTATTTGAACCGGACAAAACAATGTGAAATACACAAAATGCTGAAATATTTGATAGCCAAAAGAAAAATAGGCAGGTAAAAAAAAGAGGGAAAGAGAGTGTTTGGGAAAGAAGATAGACATAGAGAAAGAATAGTCCCAAGCACAACAAATATAAACTAAAGCAGGCTAATTATGAAGGGGAATTTAAAGAAGAGGAAGAAAAGGTGCTATCCAGTGATCTGGGCCTGAACAGGGAAAAGACAGATGATGCATTATAAATTGTACTATGCATAAATAGTAAGTGAGCATACCAATGAAGAAAATAAAGGAAAAGGGAAGGAAGTACATTTCACAAGTATAGCTGAGGAAATTTTTCTGTAAAGTACAATAATGATTGTTCCAGATTTAAAAAAAAAAAGACAATTTGGATCACATAAAATTTAAAAGCTTTTTCACACATACACACAAAAAAATTAATTGGGAAAAAATCCTCAAAGAAAATTTCTACAAAAGTCTAATAATCTATTTTTATAAAGAAATGGTAAAAAAATATAAGAATAAGAGTCATTCTTTAGTAATAATTGGTTAAAGGATTAATCAATTTTTAAATGAAGAAATACATTCAAAACAACTATATGAAAAAAATGATCCAAATTACTACTAATAAAAGAAATGCAAATCAAAATAAATTTGAGGTTCTACTTCATATTCATCAAGATTAACAAAAAGGAAAATAACAACATTTGGAGTGCATATGGAGGGCATGAACATATACATTGTTGATGGAGTTGTGAAGTAGGCAACTATTGTGCAAAATAATTTTAAACTCATCCCTAAAAGTTACCTATTCTCTTTTCTTTTCTTTTCTCTAGTATTTGGCACAAATTCTAAAGAAGTCAAAAGCATGTGGGAATACATTTATACACATATGCAAAAATATTTATAGAATCACTTTTTGTTATAGTAAAGAACTATACAAAGTGGGTGCTCACCAATTGAGGAGTGACCAAATAAATTATGGGTATACAGATACAATAGAATATTATTTTTGTTCTATTAGAAATGAAGAGATAGAGCAATGAGATGAACCAAATCAGTTCCAATGGAGCAGTATTGAACTGAACCAGCTATGCCCAGAGAAAGAACTCTGGGAGATGACTAAGAACCATTACATTGAATTCCCAATTCCTATATTTTTGCACACCTGCATTTTTGAGTTCCTTCACAGGCTAATTGTACCATATTTCAGAGTCTGATTCTTTTTGTACCGCAAAATAACGGTTTGGCCATGTATACTTATTGTGTATCCAATTTATATTTTAATATATTTAACATCTACTGGTCATCCTGCCATCTGGGGGAGAGGGTGGGGGGAAGGAGGGGAAAAATGGGAACAAGAAGTTTGGCAATTGTCTGATTGTAAATGTTACCCATACATATAACCTGTAAATAAAAGGCTATTAAAATAATAATAAAAAAGAAATGAAGAGATAATCTCAGTTAAATGTATAGAGATGTGTATGAATTAACAATCTTTGTTGGTTTTTTTGTATACTAAAATAACTTTTTGTTATTGATTAGTTCACAATAAAAACATTGTTTAAAGATTAAAGAATTTATATACTACCTCTAGTCAACATTCTCTCTTCTTGATTTAACATATGCAACATACCTACAGTACAAACTCCCTTATCTTGGATGAACTTCATCCAAGTAGGAGATCTTCTTTTGTTTAAAGTATAAATATAATCGAATCTAGATAAATTCTTGCCCTTAGGAAATGAGCCCATGCCTTTGTCCCCCTCTACTAAAGTCTAGGGGAACCCAGCTCATGAAAGAGAAAACTAAACAGAATGATTTGGGTAAAGATGAATTCCTTTGTCCAGATTGCTGGAGATGACTGATTCTCAAAAATGAAGCCATGTTCTCAAGAGGAGGAGCTGAAGACTTTTAGCCTACCTCCTCATTAATACATCTAGACTGTCATTAATTGGTCACCAGTTAGGGTTGATTTCCTTCTAATAGGGGGCAACTCTAGCTTTATGGCAGGGGCTTTTGTTGCTGAAAGAAATCACTGACCATCAACTTATTGATTATCAATTAGCTTAATTAAAAAATCAATTAGTAATTACCTGGAGATTCTGTCTCTCAAGCTTTTCATTCATCTCACAACTTGGAGATTCTTATTCTACAGAGGAAACTGAGTAGAACTAATATGGAACCATGGTTGTGGTATATCACCGTGAATTCTCCCTATTACATCCCCTACAAGTATTCATGCTACATGTGTTGTGTCAAGGAGAGGGAGTGTTAATTGGAGACATCTTTGTACTTTTCAATTTTGAAATCTTATATTTCTTTGTACTTTATACTTCCTGTACTTTAAAAATATTTTTAACTGATCTTTGGCTTGTAACTTAGCTATTCTGTGTTTTCCCCATTTCTTTTTTGCATCTGATTTTGCTTCTCATCTTTTTCAATACAGTTTGCACCTGATTTCTACTTTGGTGTTTCATCTTCCTCCCTGGATCCCCATTTACTCAACTTCTTCTCAGCATCCTCACCTACTGGATCTAGGCAAAAGTTACTGGCCAATAACCTCTCACTTTCTGCTATGTCATTCACTGGTACTCAATTGGATCTTTACTGTTTTTTATCCAATGGGGAGGATTGTGGAGAGGCTATCGTTCTTACTTCCTAAAATAACTCCAAAAATAACTTCCAAAATTGTGCAAATTCCCTTTCTTTATCATATTAATTATCTGACATATTCATCCACACTGCATATCTCAATAATTAATCAATCAATAAATATTGATTAAATTCCTACTATGTGCCAGTACTGTGCTAAAGCCTGGGGACAAAGACAGTTTCAGTCCTGAAAGAGCTTACAATCTGATGAGAGAGATAGCATGCAAATAAATATATGCTAAGCAGGCTATATATAGGATAAATAGGAAATTATTAAAAGAAGTTATCTATCTCACTTAAGTTGAATTCTAAATACCACCAGGCCACCTGTATTGTACTCATTAAATCATTCAGTAGGATCTCAGATTCAGACAATACAAGCTGAAATAACCAAAGTCAAATGGAAGTATTTCTCCTGCCATGTGATGCTGAATTCTTTATTGCTGATATGGGATTCTAAGAGAGACAAAGAGAGATAGAAAGAGAGACAGAAAAATAGATAAAGGACAGACAGAGACAGAGGTACAGAGAGACAGAGGTAGAAAGGGAAACAGACATAGACAGGGAAATAGACACACACACACACATACTCAGGGACAGTCAGAGAGATAGAGACAGAGAGAGAGAGAGAGAAAGAGAGAGAGAGAGAGAGAGAGAGAGAGAGAGAGAGAGAGAGAGAGAGAGATTGACCCACAGAGAAGGCAGCCAGATGGGAGAGATAGGACAAAAAAGTATGATCAGAAAAGGAAATTTCAGAATTCAATATTATGGAGGCGATATATAATTGTTGACTATTCTATGAATAACTGAATTTTTTGTTTTTTATTATTATTATTGTAGCTTTTTATTTATAAGATATATGCATAGGTAATTTTTCAGCATTGACAATTGCAAATCCTTTTGTTCCAACTTTTTCTCTCCCTCCCTCTACTCCTTCCCCCAGATGGCAGGTTGACCAATACATGTTAAATATGTTAAAGTATATGTTAAATACAATATATGTATACATGTCCAAACAGTTATATTGCTGTATAAAAAGAGTCAGACTTTGAAATAGTGTAAAATTAGTCTGTGAAGGAAATAAGAAATGCAGACAGACAAAAACAGAGAGATTGGGAATTCTATGTAGTGGTTCATAGTCATCTCCCAGAGTTCTTTCCCTGGGTGTAGAATAACTGAATTTTTAAAATGCACAGGTATCAGAATTCCTAGAAAAGGTCATATTTAACCTCTAGTCATAGAGGTGGAATGGATTTCTATGTTTGTATCTATGAATCAATAGAGGGGATTTCAGCTGAAGAAGAAAATAAGACAAGGATGCTTTTGTTGAGTTTATGTCTTTTAATGCTTGAGATTTGTTTGCTTCTCTTTGCTTCACTCCCATTTTCAGGCTGAGAAGACTCATTACAAATGATCCTTTCTACCAGGGAAGATGTGGTCTAGGGAGAAAAATGATTAGATTCTTGATGAAGCACTTTGACCAACTTAATAGAAAGAAGCTATTTTAAGATCAAGGCATTTGGCTTGAAAGTTTTATCTTTTTTAAGGGACTCAATGTTTTATAATTCTAGTTTGCTTCAAGAGGAAAATGTTTTCCTCTTGAAATTTTGCCCTTATATCAAGAGAATGTCTTTGTTACTAGTACTAAGCAATGATACTTTTGAACATACTTCAGTGACTCCCTAAAACCACAGCAGCTCAGAATCAGAAAAAGAATCCAGGGAATCAGCTTTTCTGAAGCCCATTATAGGTAATTCAGTACCAGTGGATAATTAAAGTGTGAACTTTGGATAGCTCTGACCAGATGAAAACATACTTCAACAGTTCTAAAACAGAAACAATGACCTTGGGAAATTCTCTCAATATTGTAATAATAGCTTACATTGATACATTTCTCTAAGGTTTGCAAAATACAAATAAGAACAAGAGTATTATAGTAGTGAAAGTGGAGGATCTGAAGCACCTTTACTCATACTTGGAGACCCTAAACAATCCATTCAAGAATCAAAGCAGCAGCCCCATACTAAAATAAGGTCAAAATGGGGTACATGATTTGGATATAAAGGATGAAAACTATAAACAAAGTAGGCAAACAAGGGATAACTTATCTATCAGATCATTGGAGAAGGGAGGAATTTGTGCCTAAAGAAGGAACTAAAGAACATTATAAAAGGCACAAGGGACAACTTTGATTACATTAAATCAAAAAGGTTTTGCACAAACAAAACCAACAGAAACAATATTAAAAGGGAAGTACAAAGCTGGAAAAAAATCTTTACAGCCAGTATTTCTGATAAAGGTCTCATTTCTAAAATATATAATATATTTATAAGAATACAAGTCAATCCCCAATTGATAAATGATCAGAGGATATGAACAATTTTCAGATCACCCAATTAAAGCTATTTATAGTTATATGAAAAACTGTTCTAAATCACTATTTATTAGAGAAATGCAAAGGAAAACAACTCTGAAGTACTACCTCACACCGTTCAGATTACCTAAAGATAGGGAAAGATGATGATAAAAATGTTGGGATGTAGGAAAACTAGAATACCAATGCATTCTTGGTGGAATTGTGACATGATCCAACCATTCTGGAGAAGGACTTGGAATGATGCCCAAAGGGCTATAAAACTGTGCATACCCTTTGACCCAGCAGTACCATTACTGTGTCTGTATCCCAAGGAAATCATAAAGGAACAGGACCCACATATACAAAAATGTTTGTAGCAGCTTTTTTTTGTGGTGGCAAATAATTGGAAAAGGAGTGGATGCCCATCATTTGGGGAATGGTTGAACAAGTTATGGTACCTGAAGGTAATGGAATATTATTATTCTATAAAAATGATGAACAAGTTGATTATAGAAAGTCCTGGAGAGATTTATATGAACTGATACTGAATAAAAGAAGCAGAACTAGGAATATATTACAATAATAGCAAGAAATGTGTGATCACTCATGAAAAACTTAGTTTTTCTCAGTGCTTCAGTGAGCCAAAGCAATCCCAATAGACTTTGGACAGAAAATGGCATCTACATCCAGAAAAAAGAACTAAGGAGACTGAATGTAAATCAACATACTATGTTAATTTTTTTCTGTTTTTTTAATCTCTCCCATGGTTTTCCCTTTTGATCTGATTTTTCTCTCCCAACATGATCCATAAAGCAGTGTGCATTAAAAGAAATAAACTTAATACAATAAAAAAATAGGATCAAATCACTTTGTCCATATCCACTCAAAAATCATATTTCCTAAATTTTCACTGATATGTTAATTTTTACTATGCAGGATACAAGTAATGGAGCCATTTAATGAAACAAAAAGGCAAGAAAAATAGCAATAGTACATTTGTTCAGTTGTTTCTAAGTCTTTAGGACCCTATTTAGCATTTTCTTGGCAGATACTGGAATGGTTTGCCATTTTGCTCTGCAACTCATTTTACAGATGAGGAAACTGAGGCAAATAGGGTTATATAATTTCCCCAGAGTCACACAGATAAGCAAATGTATGAGGCCAGGTTGAGCACAGGAAGATGAGCCTTCCTTACTACAGGCCCAGCATTCTATCCATTGAACTATTAGTTGTTCCATATGAAACCATACCATATCATAATTTATATATAAAGTCTAGATTAGCTCCAGGAGACACTGAGACCATCCTAGAAACAGGAAATCCTGGAGATCAGTGGGGAAAGTACCTGTCTATAATTATCTTGAGATTCAATAAAATTGTGACCCAGCCTCAAAAATTGGAAGACTTGTTAAGAGTTTAGGGTCAGTTATTGAATCCCAAAGTGGATCTATGCTAGTAATTGTTTAACAACTACCTCTCCAGGGGGAATGAAATGTAGACAGGACATAACTGAGCTTAATCTGCATGATTAACATTTTATCCATCATTTTTAAGTTTAGAAAATTAACAAAATAATAATCACACCCTGCTTGCCAACTTCTGAAATATAAGTGCCTACATTGGAAGAATACTACAACCTTAAAACTCACAAGCTTACATCTCAGAAGTATCCTCTGCCCTGGGGACTCTCCCTCTGTTTGAAGAATAGAGAGCTCCTCCCAGAATTTCCATTAAAGGAAGACTGCAGGCCAACCTTATTTTCATTTCCCTCTAGACTGAAATCCTCTGGATTTTTCCATCATGACCTTAAGCTCAGTACTTTCTTCTACTTCTCCTTCCCCCCTTCTCAATTTCCTTTTATTAAACTATAAGCTCTTGTAAACTAGTTTTATTAAACTATAAGTTCTTTGAGGGCAGGGACTATATTTTTCATTTCTTTCTATTCGCAGTACTTAGCTGAGTTTCTAACACACAGAAAACTTAATAAATTTTGTTTACCAAATAGTTGAACCAGAAAATATAATAATGAATTTTCTCTAGATGGTTCAATTTGGCTCCAGAGCACCATGCCTGAAGTACTCAGGGAGCTTCAAGGAATTCTCTTTTTCCTCAGGATCAGTTAGGATCATTCTCAACCTCTCAAGTTATATCCCTGTCTTAGCGTAAAGATTCAACCAGTCATGTTTTTATCCTTTTCAATGAGAAGAAAGAAATGGTAAGGTCTGCTATTTACTGCTGTTAAAATTCTGTTGGTCACCTCTCCTTATAAAAATTTCCTGACCAGCTTTAAAGAGGTGGTCTGTACCTTTCATAAGTCTTAGTATTCATTTAAGTATATCAGCTCATTTCAAATCCCAGAGGATTTCAGAATGCTAAAAAGGCCCACTGGAATAAAATTGCATAGCAAGTCTGTAAAGATCATGTTTAAATTGTTTGGCATTTCTTTAGCTGAATTTTCATGTATTTATATTAGAAGGATAGTCACATGAATATATGAAACAGGTAATAAATAAGTAATAAGAGGGTGAGATTTAAAGTCAAAAGTGTGCCATGTACAATATGCCACAGCCAAATCACAAAATATCTCTGGACCACTGTTTCCTAAATGTATAAAATGAAAATTTTGGTCAGTATGATTCATAAGGATCTATCCAAGCCCTATAACCATTGTCCCTTAAAGATTCAGAGTTTCAGATCAAAACCATTTCCAGGAACACTGAGTTGTTTTAACTAACACATGACAATGTATAACATCTCTTTTTAAAACATTTGGAAAAAACTTTGGGAGGCATCAAGTGCTCTTATAAGTAACAACTGTATTGAATCACAAAAAAAAAAAACAAAAAAACATGAGGAATTAATTTCTATGGTTTAACTAAATAATGAAGAAAATGTTTGAAGTAAAGAATGCCTTGAGCTTTATTCTACCCATTACATGTTAAAAAATAAAAATAAAATAAAACTGTTTGATTTGATGAATGCAAAGTCCAGTTGAACTAATTCATTTCTATCTCTTCTTGTGATATTGTAATGCTATTTTTCTATAAATAAAAGACTCTCACTTTATACCTATTAATGTAGGGGAAAAATCATTTTGGAGGAGGTGGTCATTTGAAGAAAATGCCCCAATATTTTGTTCACACTGAAGTGTAAATGACTAAAATAAAGCATAAGATCTCCTATGATTTTCCTGCATCCATACTCTCTTAAACTGACAGGAAGGGGAAAGCAACAATAAAGACCTCAACAACAATAATAGTACTCTATCCTCTGAGACATCTAGCTGTCCAAAGTAGGTGTTAGACTGCTAAAAGGCACAAATTCAAATTCTCCAGACACTTTCTAGATGTGTGATCCTAGGCTAGTCACTTAAACTATCTGAACCTCACAGTTTGTGAGGATCAAATGGTATATGTGGAAAATCTTTTGCAAACCATTATGAGTCATACATTTGAGCTATTGTTAATTAATTATTGAATTTGGAAATTTTGAAGGAAGATAGTGTTGGAATTCTTACTAACTGCTAAGTAATTAGAGTTGATCTAATCTTACAAGAAGTTGTTTTGGCCAGAACCTGAAACAAGGTACTAAGTAGAACTAATCAAGACAAGGCTTGTGTTCCCACCTTTACTCAAAGTCCACACCTTAAAGCTCTTTGGGCCAGAGAGCACTATGGGAGAAAACCCATAATCCCATTCTCTCAGAAGGTTCACATATAAGGCAAGACAGCCATTCCAGAATACACTTTTTTTCCTCTTGGCTGGCTGATCGTGCTAGACTCGAGAGAAACGACTCTGCTGCAGAGAACACTTTTGGGATTTCAGTGGAGCTACGCCAGAAGCCCTCTCTCCGCGGCAAGTTGGTGCTGGGCTCCCCAGAAGGAGATAAGAGAGATCTTCCATCTCTGTTGGAGGCAGAAGAAAGCAGAGGCAGAGGCTGAAGGACAGAACCTTTGGATTTGGAGACATCCGAAGGGCTCTAAGCCTCTAAACCGGCTGTGCTCTGAGAAGAACAAACTCCAACATTTGAACCCTTAACAGGAAATGAATATAAACTACTTGCATTTTTGTTTTTCTTCCTGTGTTATTTATACCTTCTGAATTCAATTCTCTCTGTGCAACAAGAAAACTGTTCGGTTCTGCACACATATATTGTATCTAGGATATACTGTAACCTATTCAACATGTAAAGGACTGCTTGCCATCTGGGGGAGGGGGTGGAGGGAGGGAGGGGGAAAATTAGACTGAGGATTTGCTTGCATCTCTACAGGTGGAGAAGGAATCAGATGGGTGCCTACGAGCCGCATTCGCCTTGTCCATCGCAGAAAGATGGAGCAGACCCTTGAAACAAAGGAAAAGACCCAAGAAATATCGGGTGGTTCTGTTGCTGATTGTGCTCATAAGAATTATTAGATTCCTGGCACATGAACTAATGGACAATGGAATCCTATTGGACTGTTTCTAGGACTTATGGACATGTGTAAATTTTCAGATTGATTCTTGTTATTTGTTACATTACTACTAGCCTGTGTTATATTGCTATGTGCTCATGTAAATTATGTATAATGCCTCCCATATTGATGGATTTATGTATACCATGTATATCTGTTACAAAGTTCTGGCCCATATTGATGGATTTATGTGTACCCCCTCAGAAACCCCCTATGTTTTAAAACAAAAGAAAGGGGGAGATGTTGGAATCCTTACTAACTGCTAAGTAATTAGAGTTGATCTAATCTTACAAGAAGTTGTTTTGGCCAGAACCTGAAACAAGGTACTAAGTAGAACTAATCAAGACAAGGCTTGTGTTCCACCTTTACTCAAAGTCCACACCTTAAAGCTCTTTGGGCCAGAGAGCACTATGGGAGAAAACCCATAATCCCATTCTCTCAGAAGGTTCACATATAAGGCAAGACAGCCATTCCAGAATACACTTTTTTTCCTCTTGGCTGGCTGATCGTGCTAGACTCGAGAGAAACAACTCTGCTGCAGAGAACACTTTTGGGATTTCAGTGGAGCTACGCCAGAAGCCCTCTCTCCGCGGCAAGTTGGTGCTGGGCTCCCCAGAAGGAGATAAGAGAGATCTTCCATCTCTGTTGGAGGCAGAAGAAGAACAAACTCCAACATTTGAACCCTTAACAAGATAGTATATTGGGAATTAGATAGAATCATTCTTATTTCTGAGAAATGATAATTACTTTAGTGGTACATATGACAATTCTATATTTTCTCTGTTCTGTTTTGGACAAGAAGAAGGACTCCATTGGCTAAGAGAGAAAAATAGAAATGTCGGTGGATCAACAAAGATCTGACAGCACTGAGGAGGTTTCCTAATTGTCAGTTAGTCAATAAACTTTTATTTAAGTGTTGACTATGAACAGATCCTGTCCAAAGCTTTGGAAATACAAAGAGAGGAAGATGATAACCCTTACTCTAAAGAAACTCACAGTATAAAGGGGGGTGGAGAGACATTTTTCAAACAACTTTGTACAAAGTGTATATTAGAAAAATCAGAAATAATCCATACAGGAAAGGCACTAGCATTAAGGGGAATCAGGAAAGGCTCTTTGTGTGTATGTATGTTTTTTTAAATTATGGAATAAAACAAGCATTTCCATAACATAATATAATGATAATAAAAAAGATGATTGCACATGTAACTGCAAATCCATTATGTACAACTTGCTATCCCTTTTAAACATATAATAAAGTTAGTGTAATTTTTGCTTTTTTTTTAAATAAAAGGAAAGGCTTTTTATACAAAATGGGTTTTTTTCAATGACTTAAGTGGTACTAGAAAAACATAGAAGCATAGTTAAGGAAGGAGGCTTGGGGGACAGCCAGTGAAAATACCCATTTGGGAAATCAATTGTCTTGCTGGACACCTACTTATAGTTAAAGCAAGGAGGCTAGAGCTACTGGATCAGAGTAAAAGGGAATAAAGCATAAGATTATATAGATAGTAAGAAGCTAGGTTATAAGGTGATTTGCATACTGAAAGCAAATGAGAAATTTAAATAGCATTAAATTAGCCCCAGATAGACTTTTTAATATGTATTTCTAATTACTTTATCCTGATTGTTTGAAAATTATATTGTCTTTTCCCTTTAAAATTACAAAAAAAAAATCTTTGCTTGAGCTAGGATAGCAGGGAAACATGGAAGCAGGTCTAGAATCAGGAAACAATAGCAGATGGGGGGGTCAAGTAATGAGACTGGATGTAGCATTTCTTTATAGACCTAGGAAGATGGTTAAAGGACCATGGTCAAAAGGATTCAGTGCCTTGAGTTGAAGGTAAATGATGAGTATTTAGAGAAAAGCTAATGGAGATGGTCCTTGAGCCCAAATGAGGATTTTTTTTTGGACTGGTCCAAGTAGCTGGCTTCCTGAAATATGGTGTGAATAATACTGGCCTAATGTGCAGCGTTGGGTCGGCCAGTCTTGCCTGAAACCAGGTCTGACCTTGACAGCTAGGCTGATTCTGCTTGTAATGCTAAAAAGAATCTTGGGAAAGAGATCAAATAAAAATGCATCTGAAGAAATGAAAAGATCAACATTGAGGCTGCAGAAGAAAGAAACAGACTTAGAGGAAAGGTCACTATACAGCTGGCAACTCAGCACATTGCACTGTTCCCTATAAATCAGCTCTTGAGGTCTCCATTCAAGGGAGGCCCCTGGCACTGCACAGCATCCTGCTGTTGCCATGACAACTAGCATCCAGCACCTGGAAATTCCATTGGCCCATAGAATATAAAGAACCATATTCTGCAGAAAGAGACCCACATAAAAGGATAAATTCAAATATTAAGAAGGACAACAAGGATGACAGAGAACTAAGAATCACATTAGAGAAGCTGCCCAATGGTATTCAGCTGGAAACAACAGGGAAGAAGGTATAGAATGACATAATCTCAATTACCTGCTTCCCAGTGTGCAGCATCTGGGCAATAAAATGAACAAAAATTTAAGCTGGTAAATAAAATACATGTTTTTTCAAGAAAATGTATCCTGGAGGAGTATATGTTTACTTAATAATTTAGTACTTAATTAACACATTGGTATTATGAGATCATATTCAATCCTTTTTAATTCAACAAATACTTAAGCACCTACTGTGTTCAAAGTCCTTCCAGATACTGGGATTGCCTTGTATGATAAGCATTTAATAAATGTTATTGAATTGCATGAATATGGTTTAATAATAATCATAGACACTTGCTCGGCTAAGATTCATTATTAGAATTTGACAATGTAAGGGTGTAGTTCATTAAAGAGAAATTAAAAACAAACCTGTGAGCTTGGAAGAGAAAACCTAGTGGACTATACTAGGATGGAAGTAATGGGAGTAAAAAAGAAGAGATCTTGGATCACAAGTAAATCAATTTAGAGTCATAAGGTCTATTAGAGGATATCTAATCCTCTTTGAAGAACTTCTTCTTATAGATGAATAAACTTAGATCTAGAAAGATGAATTAGAAATTAAATGCAAATTCTGACTATTCAGTAATCATTACATTGTACCTTAGGATCATTCTACTGACTTCCAAGATAGATGCAGAATGTGATGGCTACTTTCCTAATACAGTTCACAAGACTATTGTAGATACAAGATACCATGACAAGGAGAAAGGAGATAACGTTGTTTCAGTTCCATAAAAGACATTTTTAAAAACAGGGTGGGGCTGCTGCATATGTTACTTTATTAATATAGTTCATTTTGATATAGTCTTCCCTTTCCAATAAACATCTCTCCCAGCAAAACTCTCTTTAAAAAAACCAGGAAGTTACACAGATTGTCAGGCACAGCAGTTGCAATAAAGCATAAAACATTGTACTCTTGCAATTTGCCAGAAAGTTAATAGAAAGGTAGGAAGAATTTTCCACCTGTTTGCTGATATAGGACTGGCCATTTTGATTGATCTGAATTCTATTGCCTTTTAGGGTTGTCTTCATATACATTATTGCTGTCATTTTGTACGTTGTTCTGTGTTTTGTTATGGTTCTTTCTTCACTTTGCACCAGTTCATACAAGTCTGCAAGTATCATTCTGCTAAAAGTAGTTTGACAGTTTGACAGCTACATTGCTCCAAAGGTAGAGGAAACAACAAGAGGAGTTCTGAATTTACTAACAAAAAAAGAATTGGATGCTTAAATGAAAGTGACAACAGCTTAAAAAGGATACCATGTTATCTTGCACAAACTGCTTCTATAGTTTATAGGAGAGAAAGGCTTAGTCATATGCATCTAAGAGCATGCTATTTAGCAGGGACAGGGACATTTCCTACCACAAATTAATTATCTGTGTTACCTGAAAAGATTGGTTCACTTTTCTACTTGATTTCAAAAGCCATGTATAATGTAGATGAGGCAGAACCTTTTTTCATCCCCAAGGTACCAATAGTTCCTAGCAAAAATACATAACATGTGAAAATAGAAATATGATACAACTCTTTTTATTATTGATATAATTATTAGGACTTTGTTTCTACTTTGTTAACCAAGGAGAATATTCATACATTGTATATATATGTGTGTGTGTGTGTGTGTGTGTGCATAAATAAATCAATAAATCATTCTCTCTGTGTCTCTGTGTCTCTGTGTCTTTTTCTGTCTATCTCTCTATCTTTGTGTCTATCTCTATCTCTCTCTAACTCTCTCTCTCAAAGTTTGCCATTTCCTTCTCCAGATCATTTTTCAGATGCAAAAACTGAGGCAGACAGGATTAAGTGACTTGCCCAGGATCACACAAATAGGAAATATCTGAGACCACTTTTGGACTCATGACTTTCTGACTCTAAACCTGGTACTCTATCCACCATGTCACCTAACTGCCTTTATAGTTTAATTTAGTTAGTGTTTACATCAGATTTGTCATATGCCAAGGACTGCTTTATGCACTTTACAAATATGATCTCATTTGACCCTTACAATCATCTTTAGAGGTATATGTTGTTAATATTAACATTTTCAATTGATGTAATTGAAGCAAAAAGATATTAATTGATCTGCTCAGTGTCTCACAGCTAGAAAGTGTCCAAGATAGTATTTGAATTCAGGTCTTCCTGCTTCCAGGTCCAGTATTCTATCAATTGCATCAATTAGTTGCATAATAGAGAACAGAGTATTTAACCAAAATGAGACTCAAAATTATCTTCAAAGATTACAATAGTCATCTGAAATCAGTAAGGTGAAATTGAACAACCCTAAAATAAAGTTAGACATTTATTTGGTTCAAATCATCAATTACCTAAACAAAAACTACAGGAAACATAGCTTGACCATTGACTCTGTGAAGAGGAAGCCTTCCATCCCCAACCTGAGTTCCCAAAACAATTTCAAACCATTGCCACAAATGGAGCAGATAAGTCTGCCTAACTGAAGCAATAAGGGAAAAAAACAGAAAATGATTATTGCCATATCAGTAAAAAAACTACCACCCTTACCTTGAGTATTATCTTTTTTTCAATCTCTGATGAAGACTGCCCGGGATGATGAGTCCAAGAGCTCAGTCCAGGATGCAGCTTCCAAGCTTTTCTGAAGAGTTCAATGCTCTTGAGACCAATGATATTCTGTCTAGTTTGATTCCTTCCCACAAGCATCTTTGAAGGAACAATCTTTGTGCAAAATGGATCAGGCTATCTCAGCTACCACCACCATCAGTCAGTCACCAATCAGTTTCCACACATAAGACAAGATCAAGAACCACAGGAACAGCAGAACCCGCCAGACCACCAACATTGATATCAATTCTTCATCTCCCTCCTCCACAGCCATCTTGCAGATGATCAACTCTTGTAGTCTGGTAGCTATTTCCTTATCAATCATAACTATTAACTAGCTGGGAAAGGAAGTTCTTGCTAGTAAATCCTTGTCTCTGTCAAATGGTTCAGCACCAGAGAGAGAAATGCAATCAATGGAATGATATTGAAGATGCATTAACATATGCTTTGTCACTGAACTTTAAATAGCACACCAGATCTTTCCGTTTGATTTGGTGAAAATTCCTTTATTTGCTGATTCTCCCATTAGAATGAATTCCTTTAGAGAAAGAACTGTCTTGCCTTTCTATTTGTATTTCCACACTTGGTACAGTACTTTGAACATTATAAATTCTTAATGGATATTCAAGTATTACATTCATATGAAAAATCCTGTGATTTTTAGCTGAATCTAAGTTTAATATTATGTGAGACAAACTATTGTCACCACCTTGACCACAACCTTTCCTCAGATTTTGGTAAAGAGTTATGCAATATCATTATATGATTTTTTAAAAAGACTCATGAGGTTAATCAGCAATAATATTTAAAATTGTTCAAACTCGATGCTTTTCAGAACACATCTTTTTAAATTTTTTCAAATATTTCATTTTTCCAGTTACATATAAAACTTTTTTTAACATTCCCTTTTTAAAATGTTGAGTTCAATATTTTTTCCTTTCTTCCTTTCCTTTTTTTTCCTCAATGAGAAAGCAAGCAATTTAATATAGATTAAATACATATTTCCATATTATCATTTTATGAAAGAAAACATCAAGAAAAATAAAGATTACAAAAAGTATGCTTTGATTTGCATTCAGATTCCATTTATCATCATAAGTTCTTTGACATTATCTTGAATCATTGTATTGCTAAGAAAAACTAAGTCATTCATGATGATCATCAGGTAATGTTGCTTTACCATGCAATATTCTCCTGGTTCTGCTCATTTCACTTTTCATTAATTCACATAAGTCTTTTCAGATTTTGGTCAGAATGCATATTGAGAATTGTGCTAAATTCTAGTGCCATCACTTAGAAGATATCTGGAAAAGAAGAGAGTCCTTAAAGGGAACCATGAAGTTGCAAGACCAAAACAAAGATATATTCCTTCTGACTTTGAGCACACAAAGATTCTGGAGAGAGTTTGTTCAGACTTGAGTATATGTGACCAAGGTATAAACTCATGATTCTGGGTCCTTTTATCCCTTTATTCAGTCCTCATTCCTTAGTTGTCAACTTCTGCTAAATTCCAAGATTCAGTTCCCCTATCGATTCTTAAGTGGGGCTCCCTTAGATGTTTCTGTTTTGTCCTAACTGGTTTTCTCAACTTTTAAATGTTGTTTTACTGGCTGTTACAAGTCACTGTTACTGTCGGGACCCAACTAGTGGCTCTGGCTTGGAGGACATTTCTGATTTTCCTTTTTTTATTTTTTTCCCCTTTTTAAAATTAAAGCATTTTATTTTCAAAACATATGCATAGATAATTTTAAACATTCATCCTTGCAAAACCTTGTGTTCCAATTTTTCTCTCCCTTTCCCCACACTCTCCCCTAGAAAGCAAGTAATGCAATATATGTTTAACATGTGTGATTCTTCTATTCATATTTCCACAATTATCATGCTATACAAGAAAAATTTCTATTGTCTTGTGAACCTAACTTATTCCATTAATTGACTATTTCTTAGCTAGAACCAAATGGTTTTGATGATCTCTGCTTTATAATATCCTTTTAGCACTGCTATGGCTAGGGCACCTTCATTTGCATTTTTCATTAATTCCCTTGAAATTTTTAACTTTTTGTTCTTCCTAATGAACTTTGTTATTATTTTTTCTAGTTCCGTAAAATAATTTCTTGGGAGTTTGTTTGGTATGGCACTGAATAAGTAGATTAGGTAGTATTATCATTTTTATTATATTAGCTCAGACTACCCATGAGCACTTGATATTTTTCCATTTGATTAGATATGACTTTGTGTGGAAAGTGTTTTGTAATTTTGTTCATATGGTTTCTGACATTGCCTTGGTAGGTAGATTTCCAAATATTTTATTTATATTATCTACATATTATTGTTTATTATATATATTATATATTAATTTTATATTTTATTTTGTTTATATGATTTATATTTTACTTCATACTGTTATTATTTGATATTATATTATATTTGATTTATTATATTATTCATATTTATGTAGAGTTAGTTTAAATGGAATTTCTCTTAGTATCTCTTCCTGCTGAACTTTGTTGATAATATATGAAAAATACTGATGATTTATGCAGATTTATTTTGTATCCCTCAACTTTGCTAAAGTTGTGAATTGTTTCTAGTAGCTTTTTAGTTGATTCTCTAAGGTTCTTTAAGTATATGATATCATCTGCAAAGAGTGATAATTTGGTTCCCTCATTACCTACTCTAATTCCTTTTATTTCTTTTTCTACTCTTATTGACAAAGCTAGCATTTCTAATATAATATCAAATAATAATGGTGATAGTGGGCAACCTTGTTTCACCTCTGTTCTTATGGGATGGGTTCTAGTTTATCTCCATTACATATGATGCTTCCTGATGATTTTAAATAGATAATACTGATCATTTTGAGGAAAACTCCATTTATTCCTCTACTCTGATGTTTTCAATAGGACTGGGTATTAGATTTTGTCAAATCTATTGGATCTATTGAGATAATCATATGGTCAATGATATAGTCAATTATGCTAATAGTTTTCCAAATATTGGGCCCACTTGGTCATAATATATTATCCTGCTGATAAAATGTTGTAATCTCTTTGCTAATATTTTATTTAAGATTTTAGCATCAATATTTATTAGGGAAATTGATCTATAATTTTCTTTCTCTGTTTTGACTCTATCTGGTTTAGGTCTCAGCACCATATCTGAGTCACAAAAGGAATTTGGTGAGATTACTTCTTTCCCTATTTTTTCAAATTATTGCATAGTATTGGACTTAACTGTTCTTTAAATGTTTGGCAGAATTCATTTGTAAACACATCTGGCCCTGGAGATTTTTTCTTAGTGAATTGATTAATAGTTTGTTCAAATTCTTTTTCTAAAATGGGAATTAACCAATTCATTCCTTCTTTTGTTAATCTGGGCAATCTATATTTTTGTAATTATTCATTCCTTTTACTTAATTATCAAATTTATTGACATATAGTTGGGCAAAATAGCTCCTAATTATTGCTCTAATTTTCTTTTCATCAGTGAAAAGTTCTCCCTTTTCATTGTTCATATTTGATCATTTCTGTTTTTCTACATTTGATTTTGATTCTGAAGTTTTTATACCCTAATACATGGTCAATTTTATGTAGATTTCATGTACCCCTGAAAAAAAAGTATATTCCTTTCTGTCTCCATTCAATTTTCTCCAAAGTTCTATCATACCTAACTTTTCTAAAATTCTATTTTCCTTCTTAACATCTTTCTTATTTATTTTGTGATTCATTTTATCTAGTTCTGAAAGAGCAAGATTGAGATCCCCTAATAGTATATTTTTATTTTGGGGTGTAAGTGGGGTTATTGGGGTTAAGTTACTTGCTCAGGGTCACATAGCTAGAAGTGTTAAGTGTCTGAGGCCTGATTTGAACTCAGGTTCTCCTGACTTCAGGGCGAGTGCTGTATTCATTGTGCCACCTAGCTGCCCCCATTAGTACAGTTTTGCTGTCTATTTTTTCTTGCAGCTCTCAGCTCTCTTCTCCTCTAGTAATTTGAATGCTATGTCACTTATATATGTTAGCATTGATATTATTTCATTTTCTATGGGACTCTTTAGTAAAATGTAGTTTCCTTCCTTATCTCTTTCAATTAGAATACATTCAATTTTTACTGTTGCTTCATCGAGGTCAGGGTTGTTCCACCTGATTTTTTTTTTACTTCACCTGAAGCATAATAGATTTTGCTCCAGCCTTTTACCTTTACTCTGTATGTATCACTCTGCTTTAAATGTGTTTTTTTGATAAACAATACATTGTAAGATGATGGCTTTTAATCCAGTCTGCTATCTACATCTATTTTATAGGAGAGTTCTTCCATTCACATTCACAATTAAAATTACTCTTTCTGTATTTCCCACTATCTTATTTTCCTGAAATTATACTTTCCTCGTTTCTTTCCCCTTTGTCCTCCTCCCCAATGTTTTGCTTTTGACCACTGCCTCCCTCAAACAGTCTTCCCCTTTTCAGCTTCTCCCTCCATCTCCTTCTACTTCTGTTCTTCCTTCTATTAGCCTCTCCCTTTTCTTTCCCTTTTCTGCTACACTTTCCTATAGAGTGAGACAAGTTTCTCTGTGAAAACTCTGTGAAGCTACATCTGTCTGATATTCTATCTTTGAGCCAAATCTGATGAGAGTAACATTCACACAACAGTCATCCCCTTCCCTAATTGTAATAGCTCTCTTTCTCTCTCTCTCTCTTTTTCTCTCTCTTTCTCTCTCTCTCTCTCTCTCTCTCTCTCTCTCTCTCTCTTTCTCTTTCTCTCTCTCTCTGTCTCTCTCTCTCTCAATTGTAATAGGTCTTTTTTGCCTCTTCATGATATGTAATTTAAACCCCATGTTACCTCCATTTTCCTCTTCTTCCAGTACAATCCCCTTTCCATCTCTAGTTTCTTTTTTATATCATCACAGTGAAATCAAATTATACCTGCATTCTGTAAGTATGCCCATAACAGAAATACAGTTCTCAAGAGTTAAACATTTCATTTTCCTATATAGGTATATAAACTTTTTAACTTTTAAAAGAACAAGTTATTTTTTCTTTCATTTTTACCTTTTTTATGCTTCTCTTGAGTTATATATTTGAAGAACAAATTTTCTGTTCAGCTCTGCTCTTTTCATCAAATATGATTGAAAACCCCCTAATTCATTAAATGTCCATCTTTTTCCCTGAAAGAAAATGCTTAATTTTGCTAGATATTGGTTATTTACTGCAATTCAAGTTTCTTTGTCTTTTGGAATATCAGATTTCAGGCTCCTGGATCCTTTAGAGTAGAAAATGCTAGGCCCTAGGTAATCATGATTGTAGCTTCTTAATATTTGAATTTCTGACTGCTTGCAATAGTGTCTCCTTGATCTAATAATTCTGAAATTTAGCTATGATATTCCTTGGAGTTTTCATTTTGGGGTCTCTTTCAGGAGATGATTGGTAAATTCTTTCAATGGCTATTTACTCTCCGGTTCTAAGACATTGGGGCAATTTTTCTTGATGATTTCCTGATGGATGATGTCTAGGCTCTTTTTTTTTCATCACGATTTTCAGATAGTCCAATAATTCTTAGATTGCTCCTGGATCTATTTAATAGGTCAGTTTTTTTTTTTCAATGAGGTATTTTACATTTTTTCTTTTTTTCTTTCTTTTTGGTTTTCTTTGATTGATTCTTGATGTCTCATTGAGTCATTGACTTCCATTTGTTCAATTCTAATTTTTTAGTGAATTATTTTCTTCAGTTAGCTCTTTTATTTCCTTTTTGCATTTGGCCAATTGAACTTCTTAGTGAGTTGTTTTGTTCATTGGATTTTTTTCATTCACAAATTCTGTTTTGTCAATGAGATGGGTCTCTTTTTCAAATTGATTTTGTAAGGAGTTATATGATTTTTCCATTTCACTAAATCTATTTTTAAAGAAATTTTCTTCAAATAATGTGTGTTTCCTTTTTCAAACTCTTCTGCAAAGTTCTTACTTCCTTCCGTTATTTTTCTTCTAACTCTCTTTTAAGATTGTTTTTGAATTCTTCTAAGACAGCCTTGTGAAATGGAGATCAACTAATAGCATCCTTTGGTACTTCTTCTGGAGATGGTTTGCCTTTGGTGTCCTCAAGATTTGAACCCTGTTCTTTTCTGTCTTCATAAAAGTTATCTATTGGTCAAAGTCCTTTTTGATTTTTTTTTTTTTGCTCATTTTTTAAAGGTTGAGGTCTGCTCTTAGGACAAAATTTAGATTGTCCCAAGCTTCCTTTATAGATGACAGTGATTTTATGCTGCTCTGGGCAGGTGCTGTTGACTTCCTTTTAGTGTTGGATGGGTGTGTCTAAGTCTTGCATTGTTCTAGGGTTCAGAGGTTCACTATTTGCCTTTTGTATTTGCATTGGATGTCTCACGGCTAATCTGAATCAGGACAGAGTAGCCAATGCTGCTGTATTTTGGCTTTCAGCCTCCCAGTAGATACCCTGGCACATGGATTTCACATCAACCTCAATCACTGTGCTGTGCCTGTGTTTGGTTGCTCCCCATCCCCATCACTATGCCCAATTGAACACAGACCATTTTTGAAGTTCTTCCAAAATATCTTCTCTTGGATATTTGTTGCACTCTAAATAATTGTGTGACCTGTCACTCCAAAACCAAATTAGATGCTTGATCTGGTGTTGATATAAGAGATGTAAGGAAAGGCTTAGATAAAGACCAGTTTACTCTCCACCATCTTGGCTCTGCCCCTGACATTTCTGATTTTCAAAAGATCAGATTCCCTTACTATTTGAAGTTATTTATTTTATTTACAAATTTATTTTGGAGTACAAGTGAATGGCATATAATAGCACTCTAGATTAGATCAGGATGGTTTCCTAATACTCAAACCTAAGTGCAGCATAGGAAAGAATGTACAGATAAAAATCAGTTCAGCCAGAGATCGAGTTCTATGTGACCTCCATTTCACCCATTGTTCCAGGGACAATGTCCAGAAGTTATCCTGGTTGATTAGTTAGATATATGCCCTAGTCAATGACACAGAACCACTAGAGGACCAAATTACATAATATTATTTTAGATAAAGGGACTGCTGTGGTAACTATCATATTATCAGTAGGATGATGGGATCAGAAAATATGGACTCAGTAGCAAAAACCAAAAAAAGGGGGGGAGGGGGCCTTGGCTGCTTTCAAAAAAATAACTAGGAAGGCCCACTCAGGATGAAAAAAATAGAACTCTAATTGTGCCATGTTGTTAAGCCTATGGAAGAGTTTTGGTAATTGATTCTAACTAGAACTAAGTATGGTCAAATTTGAAGAAAGGGGTATAGGCTCTTCTGCCTATTCATTGAAAAAGGTTATGACCTAGTTTGGAGTTAGGAAGAAAATAGAGAAAAGAAGAAAACTCTCTCTTCATCCTTTCCTAGGGAAATTATCTCTCAGGAATCTTTCATCACTTTAACCATTCAATTGTCACTCAATTGACTTGTTGATAGAATCTAATTCCACACTGCCTTGCTGTGTTATATATGCACAGGCCCAGGGTAGGATCTAATTCTTCAATAATAACATCAATTATAGGATGTTTCATATTAGGCTGAATCTTTCTCAATGACCCAAAGCCCATGAGTCAGCAAACTAAGAAATCAGATTAAAATACTGCGTGAAGCGTAAGGAAGAATGAAATTGAATCCAGCTTTGGATTGGAGGGGAACTCTGAGCAAATCATTTAATGTCTGTTTGGTTTCCTCAGTTGTAAAATGAGATAATAAAGGCACCTAGAATTGTGGTGAAGGTCAACTGAGGTTATATTTATAAAGTGCTTAACACAAAGTCTTGTAATAGATATTTTAAAAAAGTTTTCCTTCTTTCCTTTATTTCTTCCTTGCCTATGATGTTTTTAAATTCATTAATTACCTATCTATACTTTGATCACTTTTAATTTATCTGGGACTTCCATGATTAATTGGAAGTAGATTGATTTCCATCCTTCTATATATGAGCTTTGAATTGATTAACCTATAAAAAATTTCATTCTCCTTCCTTCATCTATCTCTACTCCCACTCCCAGTAGAATATAAGTTCCTTGAAGACAAAGGCTATTTCACTTTTTCTTGAACCTCCAGTTCCTGGCACAGTTTCTTGCACACAATGGGTTTTTAATAAAATATCTATCATGTTGAAATTGAAGTAAGCATGGAATGTTTATAGCCCTTTGATGATGTTGTATTGGCTAGTATATTGAGTTTCTGTTAGGGTACAGCAGCAGATAAGGTTGGAAATGTAGGCTGAGTCATTACACCAACTCTCAATTGCTAAATGAAAGAAACTATTTCTCCTCTGGTCAATGTGGAACCATTATAAATTTTCAAAAGGGACATGGTGATCCTTAAGATAAATTCATCTGGAAGCAGAGGTTAGGAAGTGAAGCAGAGGATCATTTTGAATAGGATTTCTTAAACTTTTTCTACTTGCAACCTTTTTTTTTTTTTGGCCAAAAAAGTTTTATGTGATTCTGGATATACAGGTATATAAAATAGACATGCAAATCAAATATTTACTGATGATAATAAATAATAAATAAATTTACTTTAAAGCAATTCTTATATATATATATACATATATATATAATTTTACCATTTATTGAATATGAAAACAAATTTGCATACTAATGAGATGGATGTGCATGTTTATTTTTGCATAAAGAATTAAATCTCAGCAGGATATTTGATACTGTAGCATCAAGAGCAGCTTCAATGTTTTTCAGAGTTGATCAATATTGTAATTTTATAATCAACAATGCTGGAAACACTGCTTCACATGTATATGTAGTACAAAATAACAGCAGTATGGTTAGGGCCATTTCAGAAATTTTTGGAAACTCTGTCTTAATCACAAGCAAAAATCATTTAACGATTTTAGATTTAAACCTGTGTTGCTTGGTAACCTGACAAATGTTTCTTGAACTTTTAATGGCAAATGACTAACACTTTTTTGTTTCAATTGAGTATAGTTTATGAGCCCAACTTTAATTTCAATGGAAATATTTCTCAAACTGTCTCCAACCATTTCAAATGATCAGTTATAATTCTTACAATTAAATCTCTGAGAAGGTTATATGGAATTTCTATCATCTGTAGCATTTCTAAGAACTGTTTTCAATCCTATTCTTTTATATGTTAACTTTTAAAAGTAAAACTTGTAACCTTATCTTTTAACCTAAATATGTTACAATTTTTTACCTGAAGTGACATGGTTAAATCATTGAGTTTTTTTTTAAAACTACTCAGAAAGTAAGTTTTGAAAGCCATGTCATTATGAAAAAAACAAAACAAAACAAAACAAAATCAGAGTTCTGTTCTGTCAAAAATATGACTTCATCTTTCAATTTCATTAATCTGTTTAAATTTCATTCTCTTGAGAGTACCTTACCTCTGCATGTAGTAATAATCTTTTGTAATTGGAATCCATATCTTTGTAAATATTTGAAAAAAATGACAGTCAAGTGCATGATTTTTAATAAACTTGATGATTTTGATATTACTGAGAAATACAACATCTGACTTCAGTGATATTGTTTTGGCTATAAGTGTTTCCTGATGGAGCGCACAGTGAATTAAAGTGATATGTTCATTTCCATAAGCTATAATTTTTACTATAAATCCAACATTTTCACCCATCATTATTCTAGCAACCTTTTTACAGAATCCAATGCATTTTTCCATTGTAAACCTTCTATGAAAAATTCATTGTCTTGAAAATATATATCTTCCCCTCTTGTGTGCCCTTCTAAAGGGTAACAAAAATCCCAATTCCTCATTTATGCTTTCTTCATACAATTTATATAAACACAACTTTTATAAAGTTACAACTGTGCTATGTTTGAAATATCAGTTGTTTCATCTAACTGAATTGCAAACTTTGGGCTGATCTTAAGTCTGCTAATAAGCTGCTGTAATTGGTCATCACTAATTTTAAAAATTCTTTTGGAAAAAGTATTATTTGATAAAGGAATTTTATGAATTTCATCCCCACAAATAGATAATATAATAGATAGATAATAGATAATACAAGTTCTTTTCATGTCCTGTACGGGTTCTTAGTTTTTATAATTAAATAAGAAGTTTCACAAGATACAAGTAAATACTTTTCATTGACAGTAACAATTTTTTTCAAAATGCTTGCAATTGGGATTAAGTAAATTGCACAGAGTCACACAGCTAGGAAATATGAAGTATCTGAGGTCAGATTTGGGCTGGTACTCAATCCACTGTGCCATCTACCTGATCCAATGTTGCTTTTCTTTATTTGAAAATTTTAAAAGTGGTACAAAATATTCCTTTATTTTAGTGCAGTATGCTGCATGCTTGGTATTAAGATGTTTTCTTAGTTTGCTAGTTTCATGCTCTTAGCAGCCAAAAATTAATTATAAATTAAACAAAGAGATTCTGTCCCTTATCATTATTAGAAATAAATCCATATTGTAAAAATGAGTCAATATATTTTTTTCTTGTCATTTTAGGTATACTATAAACTAGTAGTGAAAACTCTGCCAATTTGTAACTAGTATTTTTATCTTATCTAAATTTAGCCACTCACTCATAACTGAAATATATTTTTGTCTTAAAATATAAATTAAATATTGCTAATCATTTCTTAAATAAATACTAGCTTTAGTTTTTGAAATTGTATTTGTTTGTCCTTGATTTTAAAAATTGAAGTTCATATTCACATGCTCATACAGTGGTGATAGTGGAGACATATTATTAAAAGATTTTTGTCTTTACTTGCTGCAATTAAACACATTTCTATAAAAGAAGGAAATAGCAACAATTTAAAAAATCAAATATTCCAAGCAATACAATTCAGATATCCTAATTATCTGGTACTTGTTGAGGAATGATGATAGCAAAATATTAAAAATTTTATTTTTCTTAATTAAACTATTTTTCGGTAAGAGTAGAAAACTTTGTACACAGTAAAAAAATAGAATTCAACACATACAATAGTCTCAAATCTAAGCCAAGATTTTTCTGACAGCATTTATTGGTGTTGTCTGGCATAATGTTATACACAGTGCAAAAATGTGATGGTCTTTTGTTCAGAACCAAGGCTTCAGTGAAGTCACACTATGCAACATGGGCAAGCAGTACCAGAAAAGCCTTGGATTCATTATATGTTTGATTTTGAACTACTTTTTGGTCATTGTGCATTGAGAAACCTTATGCTGCCAAATATTTCACAATCTCCACATTCAGATGCATGACCCTCCCTGGGGTCATAAACCACAGTTTAGGACACTTTGATTTAGAAAACCATTTCAGTAATCGAGGAATGAAGTGATGAGGATCTAGTTGACTGAGGTAGCAATGAAAATAAAGAGGAAGATTAAAAATGGGAAGGGCATCTCTGGAGAAAACTTCTGAATAAATATTTTGACAGATTGAAGCCATTTCAAAAAGAAAAATTTCCTTGGATCTAGAGGTAGGTGTTGCATAAAAAATGGTAGTTGGCAACAATCCCATAATCAGAGCTATAGAAAAATTAATCTAGGTTGTTTGTGACCAAAGCTTCACTTTTTATTAGTCCTATGCATAGATAATATTAGGAATCATTTTAACCATTTCTTCAGTTTACACTATGAATCCTAAGTACGCAGACTGGCTACTTACATCAACCACATTCATTGAAAATATACCATTTCTCCAATTTTTAGTAGGTAAACCCAACAACCAGATTCACAGATGCAGAAATTTTTTATTGTTCTCATTTAAAAGCAATGATTCCAATCATTTCCTTTTTTTCAGTGGAGTAGTCAATGAAAGTGGTCTTTGATTATATTTATTGCAATAGTTGTTTATTCCTTCATTATCCAATTAGACTATAAGCTCCCTAAAAGCAGAACCAATGTCTTATCTAAACTTTGAATTTCTAATATACAATACAACTCTCTACACATAGTAAGTGTTTAATAATTTTTTGGTTCTCTTTAAAATCAGGTTCACCTTAACTTGTCATAAATATAATTTGACAAGAATAGGGTAAAAGTTGTTCTAATTTAGTTTTTTTTCCCTCCTTCATGTTTCTGTATGCAGTCTTCATTAGTCATCAATATTCTCTTGGGAATGTCTTTCTGGACAATTTTTGTTGTTCAGTCATTTTAGTCGTGTCCATGGCCCCATTTAAGGTTTTCTTGGTAAAGATACTGGAATGGTCTGTTATTTCCTTCTCCAGCTCAAATAAAGAAACTAAGACAAATAGGATTAAATGATTTGTCTAGGGTTACACAGCTAGTAAGTGTCTAAAACCAGTTTTGAACTCAGAAAGACAGATTTTCCTCATAGCAAAATCAATGCGCACTAGCTTCCTTTTCTGGACAGTACTAGGAATCAATACAAAGAAAACAATGCTTTTGTCAATCTAAGGTCCTTTTTAAATAAGCAATTAAAACCTCAAGAATTCACATCAGTTAATAGAGGTGATTTTTTCTTTCCTAATTAATAAACTATTTTGCCAATATACATTCAAAATACCATTACTATCAGTCCAGAAATATGAAGTCTACTACTTTTCACAATTAATTTCAAAGCCATGTTCTCTTAGAAAAGACTATATTATGTACCTGGTATAGGCTCAAATGAATTTTTGAGAAATGAAAGAATGAATAAAAACAAAGCATTTGTTAAATGTTTACTAGTTGTCAAACACTATGCCAAGCAGCATGGTCACAATGAAATGGTTAATGATTTCATGCTATGATGAATATAATATAATATCTTTTTTATTTTATTTAATAATAACTTTATATTGACAGAATCCATGCCAGGGTAATTTTTTTTACAACATTATCCCTTGCACTCGTTTCTGTTCCTATTTTTCCCCTCCCTCCCTCCACCCCCTCTCCTAGATGGCAAGCAGTCCTACATATGTTAGATATGTTGCAGTATATCCTAGATACAATATATGTTTGCAGAACTGAACAGTTCTCTTGTTGCACAGGGAGAATTGGATTCAGAAGGTAAAAATAATCTGGGAAGAAAAACAAAAATGCAGATAGTTCGCATTCATTTCCCAGTGTTCTTTCTTTGGGTGTAGCTGCTTCTGTCCATCATTTATCAATTGAAGTTCAGTTAGGTCTCTTTGTCAAAGAAATCCACTTCCATCAGAATACATCCTCATACAATATCGTTGTCGAAGTGTATAATGATCTCCTGGTGCTGCTCATTTCACTTAGCATCAGTTCATGTAAGTCTCGCCAGTCCTCTCTGTATTCATCTTGCTGGTCACTTCTTACAGAATAATAATATTCCATAACATTCATATACCACAATTTACCCAGCCATTCTCCAATTGATGGGCATCCATTCAATTTCCAGTTTCTAGCCACTACAAACAGAGCTGCCACAAACATTTTGGCACATACAGGTCCTTTTCCCTTCTTTAGTATCTCTTTGGGATATAAGCCCAATAGAAACATTGCTGGATCAAAGGGTATGCACAATTTGATAACTTTTTGGGCATAATTCCAGATTGCTCTCCAGAATGGTTGGATTCGTTCACAACTCCACCAATAATGTATCAGTGTCCCAGTTTTCCCACATCCCCTCCAACATTCATCATTATTTTTTCCTGTCATCTTAGCCAATCTGACAGGTGTGTAGTGGTATCTCAGAGTTGTCTTAATTTGCATTTCTCTGATCGATAATGATTTGGAACACTCTTTCATATGAGTGGTAATAGTTTCAATTTCATCCTCTGAAAATTGTCTGTTCATATCCTTTGACCATTTATCAATTGGAGAATGGCTTGATTTCTTATAAATTTGAGTCAGTTCCCTATATATTTTAGAAATGAGACCTTTATCAGAACTTTTAACTGTTAAGATGTTTTCCCAGTTTGTTGCTTCCCTTCTAATCTTGTTTGCATTAGTTTTGTTTGTACAAAGGCTTTTTAATTTGATGTAATCAAAATTTTCTATTTTGTGATCAGTAATGGTCTTTAGTTCATTTTTGGTCACAAATTTCTTTCTTCTCCACAAGTCTGAGAGATAAACTATCCTATGTTCCTCTAATTTATTTATAATCTCGTTCTTTATGCCTAGGTCATGGACCCATTTTGATCTTATCTTGGTATATGGTGTTAAGTGTGTGGGTCCATGCCTAATTTCTGCCATACTAATTTCCAGTTATCCCAGCAGTTTTTTTTTTTAATCAAATAATGAATTCTTATCCCCAAAGTTAGGATCTTTGGGTAATATCATATAATATCAACCAAACAGTTGATGTTATATGTTATGAATGTTAAATGTTATTATTTGCTTAATTCTCAATAATTGCTTCTGCAATTTTTTGTGCTTAGTACTTCTTTGGAGTAGTGAGACAATATGTCCTATAACCAATCTGCATTGTATACTGACTGCCACTATATTCCTTTGGGGATACATGAGACATGAGCTAAACTTTAGCTTTAAATTATTTTTCTCTGGGGTTCCTGGGTGGGACTGTAAACAGCTAGAAGAATTTGAGGGAAAAAAAAACCTTACTCTTTTCTTTGGAGATCTGACCACTATGGGAATAATTTTGGTCTATTCATGTGAATCTAGTGCTGAGAGGAAACGTTTTACAAGGGAGAAAATGACTGCCCCAGCTTACCCAGTCCCAGCAGTGCTGATATGTGTTGCTATTTTTTTATTTCATAATTTAACTTTTAATTTGTTGAATAAAATAATCTTTTCTATAATATAGTATAATAAAAAAGATGATTATAATGTTAATTCAAGTCAAGGAAAAACATTAATTAAGCATATACTACCATGCGGAGTTTGTGCTATGTGCTAGGAATACAAAAAGAAATAAAAAAATCAGTTGTTGTCCTCAGGGGGAGGTGAGGTAGAGGAGATGGAGAAGGAGAGAAATGATTCCCTAACCAGGGCATTGTGGAGAAAATCAAGAATGAAACCTGAAAACCTGAAACCTGAAAAAGAATGAAAGTATAGTTTAGCTGGACACTTTGCTTATAAGGGAGATTTTAGAAGGAACGAATCATTAAGAGCAAGAGGCCATAGAGATAGAGTATGCTTCCAGTAAAGCAAGGAGGTAAGATGAATTAGATTGTAAAGTCTACCAAGGCACTTTGACTTGTTTTTTAATGAGTTGTTTTTGTGACGACTTGTTTTTGCTTGTAATGTGATGAAATGATGTTCAATACAATAGTTACTTCCACATATTATGGAAAAAAAATTGTTCTAATTTGTGTGACTAACCTTGTCTTAAAAATTAACTGGATTTGTTATTAAAATCATAATGAAATTAATATGTAGGTATTTAATAGAGATAACTAGGGACTCTAATGAAAACTAAAAAACATTCCACAGCATTTAATATTCAATAATGCTTATACTATGTTTGGTATCATAGAAGTGAGCAAAGAAACACTTTTCCATTGACAATTATTTAGATGTGACCTGGTCCTTTTCTCTTGGGTGATATGTGATTATCTATGCAGAACTCCATATATTGGCACTTTGGTCATTACTTCTGCTTTTTAAGTCTCAAGTTATACATCTGTCTGTCTCTGTTTCTAAGTCTCTGCCTCTGTCTTCTCTCTGTCTTTCTTCTCTCTTTGTCCCTTTCTTTGTTTCTGTCTCTGTATCTCTGACTCTGTCTCTTCAGAAGATTTTCACTGTTCTAACAAGCCCAACAGATTTGAAAGGATTCCAATCTACATTGGAGTATAAGCAAATAATGATAATTTTAGCATAAGAAAATTTAATGAAACAAATTCAAAGTTTCCCTGAGGCAGAAATTATTCTATAAGTAAAACAAATAGTCTCACCAGCTCATTGGAATTAAATGTGCACAACACTGTGGGCTGGCTGATGGAAGGAAATCACCTAAATAGGGCCAAAGGCATTCTATCAGTCTACTGCAACAAGGCTTACATATATCTCCCGATTGTAAAATCTTAGAAATATACTATCTTCTAAAGGAAAATAAAAATAAGCAAAATGACTCAGCAGCTCCAGATCCCTTGTTGGTTGGTGCCCGAGCAACAATAATAAGAATCAGTATCATGATCTACCCTCCACTCCTTTACAAAGAGAAGGATGTCTTGGGTGTCAAATGGGCATGTGCAATGACACAGAAATAATGTCCTGGCTGACAGCCAGGATAAACAGGTCTCAGATGATATCATTCATCTCCCTTTCAGTCAGTCATGCTTAGCTCTGCCAACAGAAAATCTCTATATTTTACTAAGGAAAAAAATGCTTTCATTTCTCCTCTTGGAGTTTGTACAAACACAAATCTGATCATTTTTGTTCCCCATTAATGTTGTTTCTCTCTCTTGTAGGTGTTTGTTATTGTCTCTTTTGTTTACTTTAGGGTTTTAGTTTCCATGTTTCATCTCACAAAACTAATAGGTTCTATTTGTATCAGATTGGAGATAGCCCAAGAAGTTTTAGAGACAAGGGATGATTTAAAATGCAAATGTATTGGAAAAAAAACAATAGCAATGGAGATTGACTTTGACTTAAATGTCACAAGGCCAAAAAATTCATTGTCTGACACTGTCCATGTCTAAAGTACTTTGCAAATGTCTGAGACACAGAAAATCTCAATAAATTATGACACAGAGGTCAGTAAGTAAAATAGAACACATAATCTTGAATGGTGAGACTAGAGAAATGCATGATGATGTAATAGTAAGAGAGTTAATCTTTGAGTCAGGAAGAGTGGGGTTCTAGCCCACCTTTGACATATATTGAGATGACTATGGTCAAGTCACTTAACCTCTCAAAGATCCAAGAGCTATATAAGACTATAAATTACCAGTCAATTTCCAATCTGCTTAGATGGAGAGAGTTCTCACTCCAAGAGATGCTATATGAATGAAATCATAGCTCTCAACTAATATAATAATAGTGATTGAGATGACGATGATGATAGTTAATCAAAAACAAAAGAAAAAAAAAACTAATTTAATACTTCAAGAGATCCAAAATGCCACTAGTAGAGGTATTTTCTCCATATATATAGATTTTTAACCCCTTCATGTTATAGTTGATAATTTTCGTGAGTGGTTGTGACTAAAAAAATCAGTGGTACCTAAATCCTTAGTCATAACTCATTTTTATTTGTTTGGGAGTTTTTTGTTCCATATCTATGATTTTATTGGTTTAGGGAATTCTGTGTGGATACCTGTTCCACCTAAGCAGATTTGCAACTGGTTAAGTCAACAAGAATTCATTAAGTTCCTACTGTGTGCTAAGTTCTGGGGATACAAAGAAACTCAAAAACAGACCTTGCTTTTAAGAAGTTCCCAGTCTAATGGAGTAAACAACATGTAAAGAACTATGAGCAATATAGGATGAATTGGAGATAATTTCAAAGGGAAAACACTGCAAGAAGAAGAACAGGGAAAGACTTATTATAGAAGATGAGATTTTACCTGTGAATTGAAGAAAGACAGGGAAGCCAGAAGTTACATATGAAATGGGAGGGAATTCCAGAAATGGAGCACCTGATAAAAATACAAGGAGATATGTGAGCTGGGAAGTTCTGAAGAAGGCTCAAGTCAATGAGGTGTCCACATTAAGTTCAATATTAACAGGGCAAGCTCTGGAAATCAAAGAACCACCAAGATGCCCAAGACAGAGAGGACCAGCTCAAGTCAGAAATGGAGTTTGGAAAAATTTGGGTGCCTATTAGCTGATTAGCCATGAATGGTTTCTGCATTTACCATTAGAGCAAAATAAAAAGACCCACTAAAAAAAAAAAAAAAAAAAAAAAAAAAAAAAAAAAAAGGAAAATGGAGTGTCTTTGCCTTATATGAGAAACAGCAAGGCAGGGTCATGGGATCATAAAGTAAATGAAGAAAAGAAAGGTATAAGAAAACAGAACTAAGTTAAGAAGACCAGTAATTGACAAATTTAGATAGTTGCCTAGTGCTCAGAGAAACTGAGTCATCCATGATCATACAGCTTTAATGCATTAAGGCAGGAATAAAATCTAAATCTACCTACACATAATTGATTGGTTCTTAAAAAAACAGATTGATCTTTGTTTTCCACTTTAGAAGGAAGTAATGAAACTTGTCACTTCATGACTGAAGGGTCACTTCAGTAATGGATGACCTATTCATTTCTATAGAAATTCTAAATGGGGGGAAGAGGGGACAAAAGGGACAATAATACATTATTAAGAATTATCATTATAAATGAGAATCTAAATTGTTTAGAAGATGCTTCTTAAAAGTAATTGCTTGCAAAAAGATTTTAATAAATAATAGAAATAAAAAATCTCTAGAGTAAAACCTATTTGGAAATGGTCTCCAAGTCCTCCGTATGTCTTAAGCAACTGGAAACTATAGTAACAAGTACTTGAATAAATATGAAAAACGTGGAAATCCTGAATCAACAAGATCAGTCCATTTACATCATTGTAACCAGCATAATGCCAGAATCGTTTAGCTTTGGGGATTGAATGCATCTGGCCCTTATAAGAAGATAGGAGTTTTCTTTGCGCTCATTATTGAGCAATTCTGTTCATGTTTTTTCACAATAAGGCAGAGTGGAAGAAAAACACCAGGTTAGCATTGCTGTGATTTCCGTATTCTTTTCCCTTTCTCTGAATATTCTTAATATTATAATTGCTTGGCTGTCCCTGGAGGGGCACCTCTGTCCTCATCCCAAGCATTAGGTGGCATTCTCTCATGGGGAAAAAAATACTTGTTGCCACTGACTGGAGTCAGAGATCCTTACCTCTGAGAGACAATCATCTGAGCACTGTGGCAAGAAAGAGAAGCGAAACTAATAGAAAGCAGAATTTTTCCCAAGAGCAGAATTTGATGCAGATTAAGAAAACCTTTGTCAAGTGTAATTTTGACTAAACATACTTGAATCTAAAAGAATCAGGGGCCTCGGAAAACCTTTGTACTTTTAAATGAACAATAATCATATTGAGGGAGGGAAGGGGGAAAAAAGGAAAAGAGAAAATGAAGCATCTTTTTTTCTGCTGAAAATATCTGAAATTTCATTAACAGAGCCTGTGCCCTTTGCCACTAAATGAGATTCTGTCTTCTTAGCAAAGGGTCAATGCAGAAATATCACATAATTATGTTCTAAAGGAAAATGTCTTTTAAACCTATTTTTAAAATGCATTTAACATGTAACCTTGCAGTTTTAAAAGTACTTTTCAACAACTCCTAGTACATAGTCATGTTCAATGAATGACTTATGTGATGATGATATTTATGACAACCAGTACTTTGTTTATTTTTTTTTGCCCCACAAGAGAAATAGCATCCAAATTATATATGGAATCTGTAAAGAAAAAAAATAGGAATGTGAAATCCAAATTTTTCAAAAATGCTGTAAACTGTTTTTCCATCTTAGAAGTTCCTCCTCACTCTGGAAAATCTCTCCACTTCTGTGATTCTCTTCTTCCAATGGTGATTTTCTTCTAGAACCTTCATTTTAAGGAAAGACCCAGGCCAACAGTTCTTCATTCTTTTTTGAACTCTGCCTCTGACTAAATGTCTCATCTGTTCTTCAATTCCCTTTTATTTGCTTTTATATTAATTAATTAATTCAATGTATTAGCTTTCCCCTTATAATGTAAGCTGCTTGTTTTTGCTTATATTTGTTTTGTTTTTTTAGCACTTTATACAATACTTAGACCATTAGAACTACTTCATAAATGCTTAGTGACTTGATGACATATACTATCCTCCAGAGAAAAGGGGATTAAGACATTGAATCAAGTAGGACTTGCTTTGCTGATATTTTAAGTTTTTGTTTGGTTCCCTCTTGCTTAGCCCACTTGGAAGATAGCCAGGAGAATGACACACATGTTTTTTATTTCAAGGTGACCCTTTGTACCTGTGGCTGTGTTGATAAAGGGTACCAGGTACCTTCCTGAGTCAGGAATACATGTCTTCCTGAGTGCAAATCTGGCCTTCCTAGCTGTGTGACCATGGGCCAGTCATTTAACCCAATTTGCCTCAGTTTCCTCATGTAAAATGAACTAGAGAAAGAAATGGCAAATCACTCTAGTATCTTTGCCAAGAAAACCCCAAAGGATCTCATTAAGAATTGGGCACAAATGAAAAACAACTGAATTACTTTGGGATAACTGTTAGGTTCAGGTACTGCAGCAGCTGTATATCTATCGATTCCCATTTGGGACAACTCTAGATATTCTGGCATGCCCTCTATATACTGGAACATGACTAGTTTTCTAAAGTCAACTGAATTCTTCTGCAGTATGGGCATGAAAAACTATCTGAATACAAAGAAACAAATTAGTAGGTGTCTCCTAGGTGAACTGGTTTATAAGCTAGTCTTTAGGATTCCAAGTTCTAATCCTTCTGTATAAAGTCTGTGCCTTGCTTCAGGATGTCCAGGTGGAGAATATGCCTATGGTAGATTTTTTTTTTTTTTTTGCTGAGGCAATTAGGGTTAAGTGACTTGCCCAAGGTCACACATCTAGGAAGTGTTAAGTGTCTGAGATCAGATTTGAACTCAGGTCCTCCTGACTTCAAGGTTGGTGCTCTATCCATTGCACCACCTAGCTGCCTGCTGGTAGAAAGTCAACCTTGAGTTCATAGAGTCTTGAAGAGTATTATGACTAGATTTCAGGGAGTCTATGAACTTGAATGGGAAAAAAAATTGAAAAGTTTATTTTTACTAACCTTTAACTGAAATTTACCATTTTCAAACATGCATGCATGCAGACACACATATCTGTGTATACACATACTTTTAAACATGATTTTGATAAGAAATACAAGGGTTGCCTCCAAGTATCAAAAGGGTCCATGACACCCCCCAAAAAATCTATTACCATACTAATGTATTATCATAAAAGTATAGATTTCATGTCTGAATCCATAGAGGCAAATTCTTTGGGGACTCAAGCAAAATACAAGGATGAATAACCAAGACTGTGGTATTGTTAAGTACCCAGGAAGTGCTTTAAAAATGTTTACTGATTGATTTTCCAAATTAAGAGAACTCCCAGACTGTTTCCCATTATGAATCTGTTTGAAGCTTCCTACAATACCCTCCCCATTTCCCTTGAGGACATACCTATGATATCAAGTTAGCTGTTTTCCCTAGGTCCGCTGAATGGGGCCTGAAATGACCCAATTTCATATAGTGCTAGAGAACCTAGAGGAATGGAGTTAACACCCCCATAATCTTTCTCAAATATCAGTTGCTCAAGGGACTCCTTCACCAAATGCAAGAGTGCAGTCAATTTGTGATTGAATTTTCTGAGTAAATACCTAAAGAACCAATATTTTTTGTCAATGATTAAAAAGAGATTTTTATGTTTTAGATCTGCTGTATATGTCACAGGGTTTATATTCTGCTATGGAATATGATATTTTCATCCAGATTGAAAGAATGGAAGATATAGGGATGCCTGAACTCTATTAGGAATGGCAGAAAATGCCATAAGACCAATTCATGAAGAAAATCTCATGTTATAGAGAGGTTGAAATGTGCCATATATAGTAAGTAGCCTTAACAAGGTCTTTTATAAAGATGACAAGCAAGGAGAAATAATTCTAAGGAAGGGGAGGATCTACAAAATTTTTGACTAGAATAGAGGCCAGGTTTTATTAGATATAGAAAGGGAACAGATCCATAACCAACAATTTTTGAATAGGAGACACATTAGCATCGTTCAGTTATATATAAGTTAGAGGGAGAGACCTAAAGGGAATGAGTAGTAGAAATGCTACTGTGAGTCCCCAAAAGCCTTCTGCTGAGGTGTGCCTAAGGGGAAAATTGGGAATATTTAATGTAATAAAAATGTCCATTTTGCCTTTCACAATGTTCTTCAATTCTTCTTTGGTCATAAAGTCCTCCCTTCTCCAAACATTGGATAGATGAATTATCCCCTGTTCTCCTAATTTGTTCATAGTATCCTCCTTTATGACCAAAATGTATCTATTTTGACCTTATTTTGGCATGGGGTGTGAGATGTAGGTCTTTGCCAGGTTTCTGACATATTATTTTCCAGTTTTCCAGCAATGTTTGTGAAATAGTGAGTTTTTAATCCCAGAAGTTTAAATTTGGGGGGTTACCAAATACTAGATTACTATGATTATAGTAATTTTATATAACATATATAACTGAACGATGCTAATGTGTCTCCTATTCAAAAATTGTTGGTTATGGATCTGTTCCCTTTCTATATCTAATAAAACCTGGCCCCTATTCTAGCCAAAAATTTTGTAGATCCTCCCCTTCCTTAGAATTATTTCTCCTTGCTTGTCATCTTTATAAAAATCAGTCATTACTGATTATAGTACCACATATATTTAACCTATTCCACTGATCTACCACTTTAATTCTTAGCTAGTACTAAATGGTTTTTGATGACTGCTGCTTTATAATACAGTTTTAGGTCTGGTACTGCTAAGGCACCATCCTTTGTATTTTTTTTTTAATTAATTCACTTGATATTCTTGACTTTTTGTCCTTCCAAATGAATTTTGTTGTTTTTTTTCCTAACTATATAAAATAATGTTTAATTGGTATGACACTGAACAAGTAGACCAATTTAGGCAGAATTGCCATTTTTATAATACAATAAAAGCTAATATAAGCTAGGCCTATCCATGAACAATTGAAATTTTTTCAATTGTTTAGATCTGACTTTCTTTGTGTGAGAAGTATTTTATAATTATGTTCATATAATTCCTGGATTTATCTTGGCAGGTAGACACCCAAATGTTTTAGTTTGCCTATTTTAAATGGAATTTCTCTTTCTATCTCTTGATGCTGGGATTTATCAATATTATATAGAAATGTTGGTGATTTGTGTGGGCTTATTTTATATCCTGCAACTTTGCTAAAGCTGTTGTTTCAAATAGGTTTTTGGATGATTTTCTAGATTCTTTAAGTGTATCATATCATCTACCAAGAGTGATAGTTTTATTTCCTTATTGCCTATTGTAATTCCTTTAATTTTTTTTTATTTTCTTCTTGCTAAAATCAATATTTCTAGTACAATATTGAATAATAGTGATGATAATGGTCATCCTTGCTTCACTCCTGATCCTAATGAAAATGCATCCAGTTCCTCTCCATTACAAATAATGCTTGCTGTTGGTTTTAGATAGATACTGCTTATTATTTTGAGGAGAAATCCCTTTATCCCTATGCTCTCTAGTGTTTTAATAGGAATGGGTGCTGTACTTCGTCAAAAGCTCTTTCTGCATTTATTAAGATTATAATATTATTTCCATTGGTTTTCTTATTGATACGGTCGATTATGGTAATAGTTTACCTGATGTTGAACCAGCCCTGAATTTCTGGTATAAAAACCACTTGGTCATAGCATATTATTCTGCTGCTAAGTTGTATAATATATTTGTTAATATTTTATTTAAAAATTTTGCACAATATTCATTAGGGAAATTGGTTTATAATTTTCTTTCTGTTTTGGCTCTTCCTGGTTTAGTTATAATCACCATATGTGTGCCACAGAAGAGTTTGGCAGGACTCCTTTTTTTTTTTTTTCTATTTTGAGTATTTTTTTTAAATAACTTTTTATTGCCAGAACCCCTGCCAGGGTAATTTTTTACAGCATTATCCCTTGCACTCACTTCTGTTATGATTTTTCTCCTCCTCCCTCCACCCCCTCCCCCAGATGGCAAGCAGTCCTTTACATGTTAAATAAGTTACAGTATATCCTAGATACAAGATATGTGTGCAGAACCGAACAGTTTTCTTGTTGCACAGAGAGAATTGGATTCAGAAGGTATAAATAACCCGGGAAGAAAAACAAAAATGCAAGCAGTTTATATTCATTTCCCAGTGTTCTTTCTTTGGGTGTAGCTGCTTCTGTCCATCCTTGATCAATTGAAACTGAATTAGCTCTTTATCAAAGAGTTTCACTTCCATCAGAATACAGAAATGAATGCTCATTTCACTTAGCATCAGTTCATGTAAGTCTCACCAGTCTTCTCTGTATTCATCCTGCTGGTCATTTCTTACAGAACAATAATATTCCATAACGTTCATATACCACAATTTACTCAACCATTCTCCAATTGATGGGCATCCATTCATTTTCCAGTTTCTAGCCACTACAAACAGGGCTGCCACAAACATTTTGGCACATACAGGTCCCTTTCCCTTCTTTAGTATCTCTTTGGGGCATAAGCCCAGTAGAAACACTGCTGGATCAAAGGGTATGCACAGTTTGATAACTTTTTGAGCATAGTTCCAAATTGCTCTCAGAATGGCTGGATGTGTTCACAATTGCAGGACTCCTTTTTATCTATTTTTCTAAATAGTTTACATAGTATGAGCATTAAGTGTTCTTTAAATATTTGGTAGAATTCACTCATAAATCCATCTGTACCTGGAGATTTTTTTCTTAGGAAATTCATTAAAGACTTGTTTAATTTCTTTTTCTAAAATGAGATTATTTAAACAATTTATTTCCTCTTCTGTTAATCTAGGGAATTCATATTTTTGTAAACTTCAGCCATTTTGTTTCAATTGTCAGATTTTGAGTATAAATCTTGGACATCGAGATGAAAAGAAAAAGATGAAGTAAGCCCCCATCAGAGTTTCCTATTTTAATGATTTTTTTTTTCTAACTGAGTACTGAACTCTATTTTTATGCAGTGGCAGGATTGAAAATTCTGTCACTCTTCTGTCTAAATTTTACCTGCCTGGGACAAAGATTCTAATATCCTACCCTAATTCAAGTTCTGAAGAATATCATATGAAAAGAAAAGATATCAAATCCTATATACTCAGTAATCTGGTATGTTACCTTTTCTTTCTACACAACTAAATTATATGTAGTTCGAGAAAAGAAAGAAGAAAGCTAAGAAAAAATAAACAAAAAAAATCCAAGAGGGTGGCATCTAGATGACCAAGAGGCATTTGTACATGTGTCCAGTGAATTATTCAGAGCCTTAATAAATGAAAATAGTTATTAAATTCTAATTTAATTTAGGTTCATTCTCTATTGGGTTGATTCTTGGATAATGGATGGGGTGGGATCCCATAACACAGGATGAGTGGTTTGGGAGAGCACTGCTATTGGGGCTTTAGAATTCAGATCCTAGACTCTCTTTTGAGAAGGTGGTAGTGACAGTGGTTTGATTTGCCTAGAACAAATCCTTCCTTTCTTTCCTCCCTAATGCCTTGCTACTTCAGCTAGGTTGATATGTCTGTGCTGTTGATAGCATTTGGTCAGCAGTTAGTGGGATGGTTTAAGAACTGACCTACATGAAATGCTAGTGATTAGGGCAGTAAATACTGCTATTCTGGAGTTTCTAAATTTTTCATCTCTATAAGACTCCATAGTTAGAAGCAAAATTAAAGATAGTAATTGCCTCATTAATTAGAATACTATGTCATTAAAGTCAAAGACTATGAAGTTGATTCCTGTATGGTAGAATTAGTTTCACCCATATCTATGGCCTTACATTTACCCTTATCCAACCACATAGCAAATCTGCATAGAAAACCAATTTAAAAAACATATGAACAAAAGGGAGATGTTTTGTATATTATAGGGGTACATGGGATGCCTGGTATGGACAGTATATTCCCTCACATGATGGGATGTCCACTCAGTCTCTGGCTTAGCTTGGTCACCTAATCTTCCCCTTCATAGCAGGTCTGGGTTCCCAGAGGAAGACCTCTTGAGGGAAGGAACTGTCTTTTGCCTCTTTTTGTATCCCCAGCACTTAACACAATGCCTGGAAAATAGTATGCGTTTAATAAATGTTTATTGATTGATTCACCACCAACCCTTACAATTCAGACACTCTTGGGAACCTCAGGGTAGCCCTAGTATGTGAAAATACATTCCTCCTTACCAGAGAACTCTCAACTTCACCAGTTTATTTCCATTTATACAAACCAGTCACTCATAATAATGTCAACCTTAGATCTTCAATATCAGCAGGTACTTAACAATAAGGCAAAAGCAATAGTCATCAATGTATCACAGGTACTTCATGCTTTACACACAAATCTGGATCAGAGCCTTCTACAAATGTATTCAGTATTTGAAGAGGGGTGGGAGAGTAGACACAACAGAGAGAATAGGAGAGAAAAACACGAATTTGGGGGAGATTTCATTACTTTCATAATAGAAATGATGCTAAAGGACAATTCAGCAATGTTCCAATTAGAATCAGCCTTTATCTAATCAATCAGTAATTACCAGCTGAAATCCTATAGTCAGCTTTTCTCCTATAGTCAGTTTTGTCACACAGGTCCATCCTAGTTGAATTTTCTATCCCTTATTCATCCTTCACTCACCTGTTCTGTTTCCTTCACCTGACTAGTCCTTATTATCCAGCCAAGTTCCTTCACCCCTTTCAATGATCCAAAACAGTAGCTTCTAGTATTCACTGACTTACTTTTCCCTTGTGATGTTAAAAACTCAAAATATCCACTTTTTTCTTTGCTGTAAAAACCAATGGTCCTTATTTAAACATTCTGTAGTCTTCAAGTAGTTATTTGATGTATCATTTTGTGAGTCATAATCTCTCAACCCATAAAAACAGTTACATGCCATTGAGCTAGGGGACCACAATGTTCTATAATTTCAGTCCATTTTTTACTCCTTGATCCAATCTTATTAAGATTCTGTCTCTAAAAACTTTCTTTGCTCTTATATTCTATAAATTTTTAGTATATGGAACTTTTTTATAATTTATTCAGGTATGAGCCATTTACTTATAAAAATGGAACACTATCTAGCCTCTACAAGGTAATTTAAGCATTTTTATTTGTGAAGTCAATTTCTTCCCTTGTAGGCAAGCCAAACTATATGTATTCTATTTATATTTCTTTCAAATAGGTTTAAGCAGTTTTTAGAAGGGATAATAGAGAAGTAAGAAAAAGTACAATCAGCTCCATGTTTGCTCCTTCTCCCAAAAGATCCTTCCTCCAAACAGATCTAGAAAACACACTAGTCCAAATTCTGATTTGGAAAATCCAAGACAAAAATCATCTCGGTCATTTTTCCTAGTCTACCTGTCACAAGGAAATAGATGGAAAAGTTGGTATACCTTGCACAGGAAGAGACTATATACTTGGGTTAAAAAAGAGGTCTCAGATTCAACAAAGAGGTGATTAAACTTGTCATGGTGCAGGAACAGGTAGCAATTGATATCTCAAGTGCTCACTACCTAAGTCAGGATCACAGATCCAAAACAGAATGAAAAGGGCCCTGGAGCCTAAGATTGGCATCCTGAGGAGAAAGGTGACTGTAGGCTTCACCCGGTGTCCCTAGAAAAGAATTAGTTCAGAAGAAAATAGCAGCCATGTTGCTCTGACTCCAAAAATATAGCTGAGCCTCTGTTCCAGCTTCCGGTCCAGTTTCAGGCCTGCAGCAAAATAACCAGGGCAGATAACTCAGATCAAAAGGAGCCTGCAGGCCTTTCACTTTGAATCAGCAGAGCTTACCCTATGACTGATAGTCATTAAGGTCAGCTGCAGTCAACTGAAACTCCAAATAACCAAGAGATCTGGATGTCATACCCAAATCCAGGTCAGCAATCACACTTAGCCTTGGATCAGATTAATGTGGGAGCCATGGTGGCTTGAAGTCTCCAACCTGATATGGCCTTGTGATTCCTAGAATAAAATAGCATTCAGCACTCCAAGAAAACAACAGCAGGACTGGTCCAGATATTCCCACAAAAGAACACAGAGTCTCATAATATAAAGAATGAAATCAGGAAACAGACTAGAAAGATGAGCAAATAGCAATAGCAAAAGAATCTTATCAGATACACTCAAAACAAACTCAAAAGGCAATGTCTCCAAAGTATTTATATGCAAAGCCTCAGAGAAAAACATTATTTGGACACAAATTCAACTAGAATTCCTGGGAGAGAAGAAAGTAAGAGGATTTTTTTTAAAGAGTTATTATTTGAATAAATAAAATGAGTTCTACAGGGAATAAATGGAAAAGAGATGAAGATTATGGAAGAAAGAAATGGAAAAAAGGAATTAGCAGATTGGCATAAAGGATAGATACAAAATTTATTCCAAGCAACAAACACACTAAAAATCAGAATGGATCAAACAAAAGGTAGTGACTCCATATAACAACAAGAAATGTTAAAAACAGTCAAAATACTGGAAATAATAAAATAAAACATAATGTATCTCATAGCAAAAATAATTGCGCTACAACCCAGATCAAAGAGAAAATAAAGTCATTGAATTTGAACAGTATGACCAAAAAGGGGGGGGGGGTTCTATATATCATATTTCAAGAAAATTTAAAACTATACAGATCTCTTAGAATCTGAGGGCACAGAGGAAATACAAAACAATCTACCTGTCCTCTCCTAAAAGAAACCCAAAGTGAAAATTCCCAGAAACATTTTAGCCAGCATCTAGAGCTTTCATGTCAAAGAAAATTACTGTTGGCAGGCAGAAAGAATTCGTGTACTAAGGATCCATAGTTAGGATTAATACAATTTAGCAGTCACCACTTAAGGAGAGGATAGTTTGGAATACAATATTCCAGAAGGCAAATGGTACATAGACTTACAATGAAGAAAAACTAAGAATAATGCTACATGAAAGAAAATATTTTTTAATGAAACAGAGAACTTCCGAGCATTCCTGATGAAAAGGCAGTAGCTATAGAGACTTTGAAGTTCAAATGCAAGAGTCAAAAAGAAATATCAAAAGGTAAACATGAAAGAATGATCATAAGGGACCAAACTAGGAAACTGTCTACATTATAATATGGAGAGATGAAATGTGTGCTTATTGAAGGCTATCATTATCAGGGAGTAATAGAAAGAATTCTATTAGACCAAAGGCCTGAAAGTTGCTCTATTATATCTTGATCTTAAAAGAAGAATAGAAAGACAAATGAAGAAGGATACATTAGGAATGTTGAAGCAGTGGAAGTCTGGGGGAAATTATTTCACATAATCATCTAAACAAAGAAGAAGGAAGACTGACACTTGAATCTCACTCTCATCTGAATAGTCCAAGGATAGAAAAAGTTTATACACATTCAGACTTGAGTACAGAATATATTTTACCCAAATTAAAAAATAGGAAGGAAAAGAGAGAAGAAAGAAGGGTGATTTAGAGGGAGATTGAATTAAAAAAAAACTTTGTCCTAACTAAGGATGTACAAAGCTATTTGTAGCTCTTTCTGAAGTGGTAAAAATTGGAAAATAAAGTGTATATCTATCAATTGGGGGATGGTTGAATAAATTATAATACATAAATGTGAAGGAATATTTCTGTGCTATAAGAAATGAGAAGAGAATAGTTTCAGAGAAATCTGACTACACTTATATAAACTGGTGGAGAGTGAAATGAGCAGAACCAGGAGAAAAAATTATCCAGTGGTAATAGCAGTATTATAGGAAAAAAAAAGATAAGTTGTTCAGAAAAATTATTATACTGTTTAAATTCAACTTTATGTCATTAAAGATTGTTCACACCCAGAATGTTGTCTGACCCTAGTAAGTTTCTAGGAATGCTGGAGATGGTTACAAGGTATTTTATAATTCTGCAGATGCTGGATCCACTAAAATTATTCTTATTCTGGGTTATCACATCCAAGACTTGTGATGGAACTATCTAAACTTGTGTTTTGAGTTTCCTCAAATTGCCTTCTCAGAAAAATTGCTTAATCATTTACAGATGTGGTTCACATGAACCCTTATCTAAATCCTATATCAACTCCCCAGACCCTGGGTGACAGAGAACCATACCTCCTTTCCAGCTGGAAATCCTTTTCTACAAAATATCTACCAAATTTCTTTCAAAAACCATTTTGTTCTCATAAGCAACAATGAAAATTTAACTTTGACAGACTTAGGAACTCTGATCAATGAAATGGATAACAATGATTCCAGAGGACTTAAGATAAAACATATTACTCATCTTTTACTGGAGAAGTGTAACACTCAGAAATTTAAAGAAGACATTTGCTTTGCTTCAATATACATGTCTGTATCAGGAATTTTATTTTTCTTTCTTTTACAAGGGAAGTAGAGGGAGAAAAGTAAAATTTTGCTGATTTAAATTTAAAATTTTTATATTTTTAATATATCTAATGCTTGTTTCAGTAGACTCTACTGCAGAGATTAGATTCTATTACTATATTTTAAGAGCCAAATGGAATATTTAAGATTTGAACTTGAAACAAGGAGTTTTTGAAGAAATCAAAGAGAGAAAGACAGTGGATTGGAAATTATGGAAAAGACAGAAAAATGGAGAATAAACAAAAATGTCTTTTTTGGGAGAATTGTCTTAACTTACTTTATGAAGAAATATAAAGATTATTTTAAATAAAAAATAAGAAACTTCTTTCCCCCTTCCCCCAACACTTACTTTTCAGAGTGATGAATTGTAAGAAGTTACAGTGACTTCTTGTCACAACAGGAGAGAAATTAGAAATGAGAGAAAAAAAGATCAAGGACTATTCTCTTCTGATTCTTGAAAAGACACTTTATTTGGTATTGTGAATGAACTCATTGGTATGGTTTCTCTGTTCTCAGAAATGAAGAGAAGAGGTAAAGTCAGAATTTCAAATGACTCTGACCTTTCTCTCATCTGTAATATCTAAATAGCTATCTTTGTTTTATTATAAGTTTCATTATTAGTAAATGGTATATTTGGTACATTTATATTTAATTTGGGAAGATTATGGGATTTGTCACATATAGAAAGAAGAGTAACTACTATTAGGAAAGAAGTTTGATCTGATTCTTTCAATAAGTAATGAAAAGAACTGATGGGCCTGAAAATAGTTGATTGCTTGAGTGATTTCTTGCAATGCTATTAATTAATGAGGTAATATACAAAACTATTCCTAGATTACTCTGGGTCTCAGAAAAAGATTAAATAAAAGAACAAGTAGCAATCTGAGTGGTGACCTACATATGAGTATAGCTGACCCAAATCCCTTTTCTCCTTCTGTCTTCCCTTATACTCTTCGCTATGTCTAAAATGTGATTGTTCCCTTTTTAAAAATCTATACTCAATATACAATTTCCAAAGATAGTGAAAGGAGAAAAAGAAAAAATGAATAAACAGACAGTTAAACCAAATGATTTCAATTATGGGAGTATGCAATTTGAAAATGAATCACCTTTTGTTTTCCTAATAACACTGAATTTTTAAACATGGCAAAACATACAACAAAAACAAAGCTATGACATGTTAGCAAAGGACCCCCAAGTCAACATTTTCATAAGCAAAACATTTTCAGTCTGTGCTCAATAGATCATTTGGATAATATCATTTTCACATATGAAAGAAGATAGTTTTCTCATCTTTAAAATTTCCTGCGAGCAATTCTGAGATTCCCTTCACACCATGCAAATCAGAAGGGATGATAAAAGATAGAAATGGTCAACATTGGAGAACTGTAGAAAGACAAAAATACGAATAAATCATTGATAGATGTGTAAATTAGTCCAACTATTCTTGAAAACATTCTTGAAATTATTTTTAAAAAGTGAATTAACTATTAAATAGATATCATTGATAGGCACATACCTTTACTAAGTTCAATACAGAAAAGTCTCAAATACTAAGATATTCATGCCAGGATGTTTTGTGATTGTAAATTACTGAAGCTAAAGTAAGTGTCCATTGACTGGCATTGACTAAACATTGTGGCATATGAGTATAATGGAATATTATTAACAATGTAAGGGCCAATACATATGATAAATATGCCAACTCTCCACCTCCATAGGACAAAATTCCTTTTCATGGTCACCATTCCCATAATGTATTGTATTCGCCTATTTTAAGGCAGGAATTCTCTCCCTCCCCTCTCCCCCGTCTGTGTCTGTGTCTCTATCTGTCTGTGTGTCTCTGTCTCTCTCTTTCTCTCTCTCTTTGTTTATCTCTTTCTGTCTCTGCCTCTCTTTTTCTCTTTTTCTCTTTGTTCCTAGTTGTATCTCTATTTGTCTCTGACTCTTCATTTCTTTTCTTTTCTTTTGTATTGCTGTTTCTATCTATCTCTGTCCCTCTGTTTCTTCCTCTTTATCCCTATTTGTATTTTTATCTCAGTGTCTCTCTCTGTCATCCTACTTAGATCTGTGCATGCTTACTGCTTAGTCATTTAATTCAATTCTAGTATTTATTAACTGCCTACTATGTGCCATGTACATATTTAATTTCTCAGTGCTCTAAGCAACAGTAAACTGAGTTTTAAACATGATATGACTTGCATTGGTAGAGAGAATTTCCTCACTTGAGAGTTCTCTCTAAATAATGAAATTATAGATTTAGTCATTGTATCTCTACTACCTTTTATAGAATAGATGGCTAATACATTTTTGTAGAAAAGATTAGTGCTTTACTGTTGGAGTTCAAATGTTGGAGTTCTTGTTCTTCTCAAAACACAGCCGGTTTAGCTTAGAGCCCTCCGAATATCTCCAAATCCAAAGGCTGTCCTTCAGCCTCTGCCTCTGCTTTCTTCAGCCTCCAACCAGCACAGAGATGGAATGAATCTCTTGTCTCCTTCACTTGGGGCTCGGCTAGCTTTCTGGTGAGTCTTTCAGACCAGCTTGATCTCAGTGGGGGAAGTGCAGGAGCCCAGCCACCAACTACAGTGGTGTGAGATGAACTATGTGCTAACTATGGTGACTGGCACATACCAAGAGTTTAATAAATATTTTTTCAGCTATTCATATAAAGAATTAAGAGAGAATGGAGAAACATGAATTTATCCAAAATAAAGTAGAAGAAATCAAATATATATATATATATATATATATATATATATATATAGTGACTATAACAAAATAAAGAAAAAAGAACAATAAAATGAAACTGAAAGCTACATAAGTTATAAGGATCAAACTTGGACCCTGAAAAGAATTGAAAAATAGATCTCCATTCCTGCATTACAGAAGTAAGGAACTATGGGTGACAAGCCATCCTGATCAAGGATAAAAACAAGACATTGCAGAGATAGCCCAAACCCTTCTACAGTGTTTTCAACAGACAATTGCAAATCAAAGCTGAAGCCATTGACTATTTACCTCAGGTTGAAGTCAATCCCTCTTTAGCTGAACCTCCAAATGAAGAAGAGGTTTTGAATTCCATTAAATTCCCTTTCATCAGAAAAGTATCTAATGCTGATTCTGTTCTAGCAGATATCTGTAAGGCAGGATATCCAGTGCTCTTACAAAAGCTGGCAGAAATCTTCTGGTTTTTATGACAAGAGAAGTTATCTTCCAGGAGGTCAAGGATGCTTTCATTATCCATTTCTATAAAGGAAAAAGGAATAGGTTGTCTTGTGACAATCATAGAAGGGCTTCCAATTTAGTCAGTGCCAGTAAGAGTCTCAGCTGATCTTTCACCTGGAAAATAGCCATCCTCTTAAGAGCCAATGTGGCTTCAGAAAGGGCTGGTGAATGGAAAAAAGTAATGTTTTCTGCACAGCAACTCCAGGAGAAATTCTAGAATTAGAACATAGATCTATATACAACTTCATTGATCTAACCAAGATCTAGAATTAATCCATACTCTATAAAAGATCATGGGAAAATTTGGTTGCCCAGAGAAGTTCATTAGTACATCAATTTCATTAAAGCATGTTTGCATAAGTTCTGGATAATGGAAGATGCTCTCATGCTTTCCCAGTTACCATTGTAGGATTGTGTCCTTGCTCCCATGCCATAAATGTGATGTTTTCAGAAATGTTTTCAGACACCTTCAACAAGGATGAAAACAGTGTCAAGATAAACTACTAAATTGATGGTAAATTATTTAACTTGAGTCTAAAGTGGAGGGAAAGTTGATGCATGACTTTTTGTTCCTAGATAATTGTTTACTTAAATCAACCTTTGAGACTGAGATACAACAGAGTATGGATTAATTTTCGGTTATTTATATAGATTTTGTCCCAACAGCACCAAGAAGAAGTGTTCCACCAGCCAGTATCAGATCATCTATACATAGAACCATCAGTTGTAGCAAATGGAGAAGTATTGAATGCTGTGGATAAGTTCACTTACCTTGGCAGTATACTTTCCAGGGATGTCCATATAGATAATGAGGTTAATGCACAATACAATAGTAAAAATAGCACATTGGAAGGTGCTAAAAGAAAGTGTGGGAGCAAAGAGTTATTAGGCTGCCAATTAAACTGAAGTCTACAGAGCAGTTGTGCTGACCTCATTGTTCTATGCCTGTGAAACTTGGACATTATACCACCGTCATGCTAGAAAGTTGAATCACTTCCATTTCAACAGCCTTAGGAAAATGCTGAAGATCATCTGGCAAGATAAGATACCAGATTCTGAGATAATTTCTTGTGTTAAACTGCCAAGCATTCAAACTCTAATGCAGAGATGGGCCGGCCACATTATTTGAATGCCAAATGTACATTTGCCTAAATACCATTTTATAGAGAATTCACCCAAAGCAAACACACACATGGAGGTCAGAGGAAGCAATACAAGCTCACTTTCAAATTCTCTCTGAAGAATATTGGAATTGATTATGAGACATATGAGACTTCAGTATGGGACAGTAGAGCATAGCATGTCTTTATCAAAGAAATCATGGTGTTCTATGAGCAAAGCAGAATTGCAGTATCTTAAAAGAGTATACAAATACAAATATTTCCATACTGAATATTCATACAGGCTATTTGTGCCTGACTTGTAGAATTTTCTGAGTTCCTATGCTATGGTCAGCAACAGTTGGATACACTGTACATTGACTTTTATATAGTCATTTTGGTCCTCTTCAAGAATGAAGGACAAATAATAAGGAACTGGGATTATAGAATGTAGTATCAGATAATTTTTCCTTCCATTTCTTTTTCTCTTCGTTGCAAGAATAACTCATAGAGTAAGGGAGTAGAACAAAAATCATTAATAAAAGTATGATAAAAAACCTTTTAAAAGATTAAAATCCAATGGACTGATTTTTACCTTCTCCTCATTCTCTCTCTGATACTATCTCTTAATCACAAAAAGGGGACATGGCTTCTCAAGGTCACACAAATAATGAATGAGCAGAATCAAAGTTCAAACTCACAGCTTTCCAACTCTAATTGAGTGATTTTTTAAAATACTAAACTCTACTGTCATATATAGATTTCACTACTGAAGGTGATAAATAAACTGATAGTCATTGTTTATCATAATTTTAGTACATTGTGATGTTGACATTTCTGTTCTCAACCTAATAGTTTGTTTATTTGATGAATAGTTATAATTGGGGCTATTAGCTTCAACTTCAATCCTTCAAACATTCCTGATTTAATCATCGTGCCTACTGAATCTACCTAATAACAAAGAAATCCTGCCTTCCTAATCTTCAGAAATTGTTACAGCCAGAAATACCCATCATCTAATTGTCAAAACTCTGACAATAAGTCTCTTTTTATTTAACTTAGCCACTCTTTGAAAAACAAATACCATTCTACCTATACTTGAAATCTTTCCAATTTTGTAGGTTCTCCCAAAGCTTGTTCTTCAGATGTGGAGTCTTCAAGAACCCAGGATAACCTTCATCCTACTGAGAATATCAAAGTACAATCAGAGAGAAGGTGTATGATGCATAAAAAACAAATGTGTTTATGATTATTCTTTCACTCTTAATGGCAAATTTGGGGACTAACTTGATGAACTAATGAGAATTTAAAAGTAAAAATAAGTTACTATTGTTTATAAAATACTCAAATATTTACAAAGTATTTTAAAGATCTTATTTTGTTTTATGTTAGCAACAATACTGGGAAGCAGGTTACTATCATTAAGTCCATTTTACAGATAAGGGAACTGAGATACAAAGATATGAAATGATTTTCCCCCACATAGATGGTGAGTGACTAAGACCATATCTTCCATATTTTATCCATTGTACCAACTTCCTGAGATCTTGACACAAGTAGAAAAGCAGCCTTCAATTATACCAATGAAGTTTATCTGCACTATTATTTGCCATCACACACCAGAACACTTGTCTAACACATTTGAAGGTCCTCCGATCCCATCAAGAAACCTTTTTTATACAGTTCACATTTATAGAATTTCCTGCTCCCATCCAAATCTAGAGCTGCTCCCTTGCTCTGTAATAGGTCTCACCAATTCTCTCTACTTCCACTTACTTAATTCATCAGTTTCCTCTAGCCTGATCATAATAACAATATTTATTACTCACATTTGTATATCTAATTAAAGTTTAAAAAGCTAAGAAAAATAAGCCTCACAGTTCTGAGGTACCACTTCACCGCTCTCAGACTGGCTAAGGTGACAGGAAAAGAAAATAAATGTTGGAAGGATATGGAAAATTGCATTGTTGGTGGAGTTGTGAAATGAGCCAACCATTCTGAAGAATAATTTGGAACTCTGCATAAAGGGCTGTAAAACTTCATATCTTTTGGTCCAGCAACATTACTACTTAGTCTATATTCCAAAGATAACAAAAAAGGGGAAAGGACCCATATGTGCAAAAATGTTTCTAACTTGTCCTTTTTATAGTGGCAAGAAATTGGATATTGAGTGGATGTGCAACATTTGGAAAGTGGTTGAATAAGTTATGGTATGTGAAGGTAATGAAATATATTGTTCTATAAGAAATGATGAGCAGGATGACTTCAGAAGCCTGTGAAAACTTACATAAACTGATGCTGAATAAATACAACTAAAGAATATTGTACAATAACAAGATTATGTGATGATCAACAGTAATAGTTTTGACTCTTCTCAGCAATGTGGTGATTCAAGACAATTCCAATAGACTTGGAATAAAAAGAGCAATTTGCATTCAGAGAAAGAACTATGAAAACTGAATGTATATTGAAGCATAAAATTTTCATCTTTTTGTTTCTTTTTTTCTTTCTAGTGATTTTTTTCCCTTTTGGTCTGATTTTTCTTGACCAACGTGACAAATATAGAAATGTATTTGAAAGGATTGCACATATTTAACCCAAATCAAATCACTTACTATCTTAGGGAGAGGGGAAGGGAGGGAGGGAGAAAAAAAATTTGGAACACAAAGTTTTACAAAAACAAATATTGAAAACTATCTTTATTTATATTTGGAAAAAATAAAATACTATTGAAAATTTAAAGAAAAAATCTCAGAAAAGTTAATCAATTTACTAACAATGACATAGTTAATATGTGTCTGAAGGAATACATAGAAGGGAGGATGAAGTATATAAAGTCAGGGGCTTTCTGGCTTGACATTGAGCAAGCTTTCTACTATCATCTATATGTAAATATAGAAACTTTTTTGGGTCTAATTTTGCTCTGTCCAGAGGAAATAGAATGCTTGAATAATTCCATTTTTAGAAAAAGAAAAGGAATAAGTCATTAATGAACTTCCTAAGAAAAAATCTCTAGAGCCAGTGAATTCTATTAAACATTTAAAAAACAAAATAAATTATTTGGAAAAATAGGGGAAGAAGAAATTCTACCAAATTCTTTTTATTACACATACATGATGTTGATACCTAAACCAGGAAGGGTCAAAACACAAAAAGAAAATTATAGGCAAATTTCCCTAATGAATATTGATGCAAAAATCTTAAATAAAATATGTATATATATATATGTATATATATACATATATATATATAAATTTATTTATTTGTTTCTTTGTTTATTTAATGGGAGAATAGAATAATATGGAGTATAGAAGGATATGTAGATTTATGGCACTGGAACAAAAAGTATAGATTAATAGAAATGGAATAAAGATAAAGGAAAAGATAAAGGGAGAATATAAGGGAGGGATCCATGAGTGGAAGAAAGTAAATAATAGCAAGAAAAGTTAAGGAGTAGAATTAGAGTAGAAGAGTTAGCAAGAATAAAAAATAAGAGATATACATAAACACTATGACAAGAAAAAGGAATAGAACTCATTAGAAAAAAATTAAGTAGGGCTAATAATCATTAATTTCAGACAAAGTCAAGCTTAAAGATTCTATGAAGAGAGAAAACTCTCATCAGCCATAATATTATTTTATTATTAGTCTGTCTACATAAAAGTGTGTATATATATGCATATAGTTGTGTATATATGCATATATATGTGTATGTGTGTACATATATACATATATAAATATATATGTTTGTGTATGAGTGTGAATATATACATATTCATTTATATACATTTATGTATATATAAATATATCTATACTTACCCTGCTTGGGAGAGATGGAGAGAATAAAAGAAGAAAAAAAAGAATAAAGTAAAAATGTGTACAGCAGAGACCAAAAAATTTTACAAGGAAGCAAAGAAAAGATGGGCAATCATTGATACATAATTTCTTTTATTATTATATATTCTTTTTTGAAATGGAAACCTATTATTACATATTTTGAATCCTTCCTGATGTTCTTCTAGTCACATGACAATCTTTTGTTTTGTTTTCCTTTTCTGGTTTCCTTTTTTGTTTTTTCTTATTTTGAATTTAGTTTTAAATACATTTTTAAAAAATTAAATACACAAAAAAGGAATCTTACCTTTTGCAATAGATTTTCCTATCTCCCTTTAATACTAATATCTCCCTTCTGAGATTACCTCCAATTATCCTCTAGATATCTTGTGTTTGTACATTGCTATTTATATGTTGTCTCTCTCATTAAAATGTAACTCTTTGAGATTGGAGAATGTCTTTTGCCTTTCTTTCTAATACAAGTACTGATACAGTGTATGACACATAGGAGCATCTTTGTAAATGCTTTCTTTTTCATTGCCAGGGCTTAAAAACACCTATTTTTCAGGATCACTGACCATTGGTTTGTTTTCAGAGAAGAAAGCAGGAGAAACAAATGAACAAGGACTCAGATTTAGCCATATGCTTGTAGCCAACAATGCTGCTTGGAGTTAAAGGGAGGAAAGAAATACTTTCCCCACCTCTGGAAATCCAAGAGAGAAAAAGCACTACATGAAATCCAAATGAGGTGATGCCCCCCAAAACAAGGAGATTCATCCATCCAGGTATGCAATCCTGTGCTATACAGGTATGATCTTAGTAGTAACCATGACTTCTAAGTTGCATAAGCTGCCCTAAAGCATAGATCCACAAGTCTCAGACTATTATGGACTCAAACTTGTTCCATGGCCTGAAGACTGTCATATTCCAGGGTTTCTGTGACAATCCTTACTAAATTCCTTCCCTACTCCTTTTCATTCTTTATATGACTATGATAGAGTTGTGGTCACAATGCAAAAGAACTGATGATTTGTCCTAACTTAGATGTTTCAATCCTATGTCCTTATACTTCCTTATTGTCCCACCTTTTTCATCTTTAGATATTTCCATTATTCCATATAGACTTCCCTTAATTAAACATGGTAAAGAAAAAAAAAATTGTTGCTTTCACTCTTATCTGACTAGTCTAATTCTTCTGTGAAGCCCCTTTAGTACCAATAATTGATTGAGAGTGGGCTGTGGGGAAGGGCTGCTGCATATCTACAATTTTTTATTGCCTACACAAAAGCATCCTCTAGTGACATGGAGAAATCATTCATTTAGTCTTATTCTGTCAGATTTTAGTCTAGAAACTCAGAAAAACTGATATACTTATAATTGCATTTTTAGACTATCACATGGTTATACAAGTTGGTTAAGTTAAATATAAATGAATTTGAATGTAAAAAAAAGGTTTGGATTAAGAAAAAAATCTACTACTTATTTGACATTCAATTTTTGTGGATACCCAGTAGATACATTCTTAATGTGGTTTTTCCACCGTACCATGTAAATTATTGAACAATCTGTCAAAGAGACAGCCAGTCAACATTAGTCTGTCAACAAAAGACTTATTGAATACTAATGTGATCAGCATTTTGCAAGGTTCTGGGATAAAGTGGGACATATTAGATCTATGGAAACTTGGAATCTCAGAGTTGGAAAGATCTTGGTGTTTATCTAGTCTGTAAAATTCCTGACAAGTGGGCATCCCATTCCTGCTTGATTGAGTGGTTAGTGAATAGAAAAAAAAAAAAAAAAAACTATTTTCTGAGACTGCCCATTTCATTTTCAAATAATTCTAAGTGTTAGGACGTTGTTCTTATTATTTCTCCTTCATGATAAGTCAGAATCTCTCTGATTAGCTCTTGAAGTATAGCATATAGGTCTCTTCAAGTTTCCTATATTTTCACTAAAAAGATGGCTGGTACATGCATGGAGGAAGAATGGTACATTGGGGGGAAAAGTCTGTATTGGAAGTTAGTGCTTGGGTCTGAAGCCCTTCTCTGGTAACTATCAATCTAACTATGAAAAATTATTTATTAAGTGATTATTATATTCTAGCTAAAGCATTGGACATATACAAAGACAAAGAAAATGTAGGCTTTGCCTTCAAGGAGCTTATATTCTAATGGGAGAAACTACATAATACATAAATAGGAACATAAAAAATAAATCTATAGTAGATGGAAAGTAGATTTAAGAATAGATGACATTAGCAGATGGTGAAACCAGAAAAGACCATTGGCAGAAAAGGGGTTTTGATCTGAATAAAAAGACAATAATTCTAAGAAGTGGAAGTGAAAAAGGAAAGTATTTTCTTGATTAAAAAGTCAACCTATTTGGATCTTAGTTCCTCATCTATAGAATAGGGGAGGAAAGGTGGATTGGATGATCTCTAAGATTCCTTATAACTCTAAATCTGTGATCCAAGCTGAATGAATACATATATGTTTGTGTATATATATTTTACATATGCATATGTATGCAGTTAAATATATAAATATATTGTATACAAAACACTTTATGATAGTATAGTAATTTTTAATTAGAAACATTAATCTTTAACATATTTATTGAACATTAATTAGGCAGAGGATCATATATTATATAAAGATATATAAGAAATAGTTAACCTAGCCCTGCCTTCAGTGAATTTTCAATCTTTATTTGCCAATGTACAAAGTATAATGATAGTATCAAAGACAACACATTAGTTAAGGAAGTCATAGTGCTTTTTCATCCCCAATGTAACTTTTCTCTATTCTTTCAGAGGAAAAGCTATTAGAAAGCAATATGCTCAACAGAAATTAATATATTGTTGAGGTTTAATAAATATTTTAATTAGTGTTTTTGCATGGAGAAAATCCAAAAATATTTTAGCAGATGGTAAAACATCTTTGCACAGCTTATCCCTGCCAATACCAGCCCCTGTCCTGTCTGTGAGTGAATAGTGGAAAATCAAAAAGAAAATCAGATACATCTAAAAAAAAAAACATGAAAATCCTTAGGAAAAACTACAGTGAAGAACTAGTCATTTGCCTATACTGGAATATTTGTGCCTCTTCTACCTCTTACCCCCACACAAAGACATTAAGCAAAAAATATCCTTGCAGGCATGAAGCCTGTTGAGCTACTCTTTATGTGACTACAGAGAATTGTTAGTGCTATTAGCAGGAAATAATATCACAAAATAAAATAATTGTTTATTTTTAAAAAGAAAACCCATATCTGAATAAACTCCTAGAGATTTCAAGGAATTTCTGATGTGACTAAAATTAAGATTTCTAAAATACTAACATGACAAATCCCTAAACTATTCCTAATTTGCTGTAGATAAAACTGAGACTTGAACTTGGGGTAGTAGTTAACCTCTGGGGAACCTAACCCATGAGTATGAATTGGAGAAATGGAACGATATATAAATATAAATGTATATGTAAATAGAAAAACACAAATGTATATATGTGTGTTTATATATGTATATGTATGTGTGTATGTGTATGTTGAGAGAGATACACACAGGAGATACATATACACATAATATACATTCAAAAATATGATATATATTTGAGTTTGGGTAGCAAACTTACATAGTTATTACATTTGGTTTTGCTGCTTGCTTGTTTTTTTCCCCCCAGTTATTTCTTCATGGCTGAGTTTTGCATAGGTCCTTGCACAAGGAAGTCTGTGTTACAATAGAAAACAGAATCAGTCAGGTTGCTGTGCCCAGAGAATAGTCCCTATAGTCCCACCAGATATAAAAGAGAGAGAGGACAACAAATCAGACATTCATCATGAGCCCAGTTCTTTCCTGCACACAAGGACATATACATTTTCTTCAGCAGAAGAAAAATCCTCTTCTGACTCAGAGCCCAAATTAGTTGCCTCCAAAAAAAAAAAAAAACAACAACAACATATATGTGGCTATCTACTACAATACTTTTATGTATATCACAACTTTATAAAGAAAAATGATGAAATGACTATCTAAGATCTCTCCCAAGATATATATATCTATATATATATATATCTATATATATATATATATATATATATATTCATATCATCATATAAGTATGACATCTATCTGGGAGTCTCCTGACATTTCTATAAGTGGGGGAGGGTTATGTATCTTCCTACAATTTTAGTCCTCTGATCTACAAATCTGAAAGTTCACTATATATGAACAATCTTAATATATGCAAGTCCTAAAAAATTCAAAATGTTATACATTGGTCCTCCAGTACAGTGTACTCTACAATTACCTGTAAGTTGCTTGGTAAATGTTCTCAGTCATTAAAAAAGGCTGGCTTACTTCCTAGCTAAATGAGAAAATGAACATAGACAAATACATATTTTCTTTCAACCCATTCTCTCTCACTTAGGGAATAAAAGTATATGCATTAATAATCATTGTATATCTGACTCTTTGGGTATGTGCAGCTTTTTTTCTGTCAACTAGGTTATTAATTCCTTAATCAAAAAGTGTATATTGTATAAATCACTGAATCTCTTACTTTTCCTAACAAATTGTTGGCCACTTAAGAGAAGCAATGGCAGAACTGATTTACCATCATAGTAAGGCAAAGTGTAGCTAACATTCTATGTCTTCTCTCTATGTCTTCTCTGTTCACTAAACCAGTCTGCCATATGTGGTTTACTTTAAATATTTTTGCATTTAAGTTTTTATGGACTTAAGTGGAAAGGACACTCCTTAAAGCACTTTCCCCAAAGACTATTCAGTTTTAAATTTCATTTAGAGGGTAGGAATTACAGAGAGGCTGATATCAGTTTGGTGTAAGCCTAATAGTGGTGCAAAGCCTTCATGAGCTCAAGCAGTGGAATCAACTGATGCAATTCCCAAGTGGATTTGCAGAACATATTCAGACATAGTTTCCTCATCTTTCCCCACCCTATCCCACCTCTCATTCCCATTAGCCACATGATGAGGAAAACCTTTTCAATTTCCTTCTGAATCAGAGCTGAGTATATATGCAGAAGATGAAAATAACCCAATCATATTATCTTTCCTGACTGATTGCACTTGAGAAAGGAGTAATGCTATAAGCCCTTAGGAGGAGTAAGAAACTTGAACCTTCTTGCACACTAGCATGTTGCTATAAGTCCATGGCCTTAATGATGCTTCTCACTCTGCTGAGTCTGTTATTTCCTTTTCTTGGATAAAGGAAGATAAACATGCAAGCTTCAAAAGTTAGAATTCCTTTGTAGTTTGGCTAGTCAATATGATTGCTAGTGGTTCCTAGGTGGGGAATCCATGCCAGTGTTTGCCAGTAACTAGAAGCAACTTGCTGGATGCAATCTAGTAGTGGAACAACAACAATCTGAAAGGGAGAGACTTCTTAAGAAAGCAATGCTGCTTTTGGAATTCAGATTTGTGGAGTGAATGCACAGTAGCAACCATTTTAATCTTTATTCTCCTTAGGGACCAAAATGATATAACCGAGAATATGCTCCTAGCTGGGAGTGAGGGGAGCAGAATAGATAATAATCATAATTAGCATTTACAGAGTGTTTTAAGACTGGCAAAACACTTTGCATATGTCATTTCATTTTATCCTTTCAACAACTCTGGGAGGCAGGTAATATTGTTATCCTGATTTTATAGATAAACTTGATGCAGGATTTGAATTCAGATATTCTTAATTTCAAGTCCAATACTCAATGCACTGCACTATCTAGTTGGGAGGATGTGTTTTATATTTTTGGCCTTGTTATATCTTCTCAAGTAACAATCCCTTTGTAAAAACTAGTTACTGTTAATGGGTTTAATGTTATTAAGGAAAGAATTATTGGGTCAATAAGGGAAATAAATATTAACTATAACCAGTAACTGGTATTGGGGAAAACTTTTTGGATAATGACTCAAATGAAATAATAGCATTAGAGAAGAATCCCTAATCTTTGAGGGGTGCCTTAGAACCTGTGAGGTATAAATAAAGCCAGATCTCTGGAGATCCTGACTAATCAACGCAATTAGCTTTCAGGAAAAAGATTCCCAAAGTTGTATAGTAGATACATAAATAGAGTTGATAGCATATGGAAGAGAACTCCCTTTACTTGAGGTCTTCAAAGGAAATCTAGCTGGTCACTGATTATGAATTCTATACCTGGGACTCTTCCTGTAAATTTTTTAATAGAAAACTCTGGGATTCCCTTCTAATAATAGCATTAGAGAAGAATCCTAATCCTTCAAGAGTACCCTTAGAATCTCTGAAGGATAAATAAAGCAAACCTCTAGAGATCCTGACTTAGCAATACAATTGGGTATCAGGAAAAAGATTCCCAAAACTATATAGTGGCTACATAAGTAAAGTTTATAATATGGCAGGGAGCTCTCTTTTACTGGAGGTCTTCAAAGGGAATCTATTTGGCCACTAATCATGAATTCTATACCTGGGACTCTTTTTCCTGTAGATTTTTCAATAGTCCCTGGAATTCACTTCTAATCTAACAATTTTACAATTCTATGAAAATCTCTTAAAATATCACAATTAGTGGTCAACTCATTTTTTCAGTTTACTGAAATGAAAGAAAGTTGAGCCAAGTAAAGATTCATGGCTTTAAACTCATAATGAAGAATCATAGTACTTAGAAATAGAATATAAATTCCTTGAGGGCAGGCACTATTTGATTTATGTCTTTGTGACCTAGTGCCTAGCATAGTCCTTAGTAAATATCAGGGACTTTATAAAAACTTATTAATAGAAGCAACGAATAATCTAGAAAAAGAGCAATTTTTTTAGGTTAATGACACTTAATTTTGTCTTTCTGGTATATGCAGAAAGACCATCAGTTTGTTCAGTTCCCCTAAATTCAGCATTGAAATCAATTCTCCTCTAGTTCTGGCTCTTCTTTGATAGTGTCCTTTTGATTTTTCCCATTCTCCATGATTTTCCAAGAATGCAATTATTCTCCCTCTTTAAAAGTTTTGCCATCTTCCTAAATGATTAGAGTGAAGGACATTTGATAATTTCCAAACCTGTTTCCCCTTGCTACACTTGCCAGATAACAGTGCCAAAACTGAAACCATATATATTGTACTGAAGTACACAAATAATGAAAATTGCATCCATACAGCAGAGTGAAATTGTAGCTTTATATAGTGTCACTTCACATCTATGTGATCATATCATGTTTGGGACCCCAGATACAAGAAATTAGCAGCACTCTTCAAACTATCAGGAATAAGCCAATTTCATGGTTTTGTTTTTATTTTTTAGCTTTTCATAACATGCTTACTGCCTGAACACCAAGAATGTCCTGTTCTGAATTCAGAGGCTTTAAACTAAGGCCCTGAAGTACAGGAATGAAGAGGAGCTTTATTTCATCTTTAGCACCATTAATATTATCAGCTTTTAGGTGAATATTAGATTGCTCCAGAATTTCAGCTTATTTCCACTGACCTCAGCATGATTTAGATTTTCAAATAACCAATATGGGGCCTACCCAGCCACCAAGGATTATAGAGAGTAGGTGATGGCTTTTATGGCTGTCATTTCAGGTTTTACTTTTATTGATCTGAGAATCTTTTAAGAACAGAAATGTATTTGGGCAAAAATTTTTTACACCTAATTTCAGTATGTCAAATATATTTCGAGTGTATGCAGCACATCTCCTGGTAGCTTTGGATGATTAATTTTTTTAGCAATCAGTTTGGATAATACTTATATCCTCTGCAAATAGGAAAAATACAAAATATTACTTTATCTGTGCATTGATTTTTTTATAAAATAAACATTGTACTTCTTGTTATTAAATGAGCTTTAAAACCTCTCCCTAATATTGCAAGATTAAAATAATTATTAAGCCACACTAATAGGGAAATGCTAATTAATGTTTTTGTTATTTAAGGAATGAAGCACTATAATTTATTGTTTTTCACTGTTCCAGCTTATTCTATCCAAATATTATAGCTGAAGTCAAAGCACTATTGTAAGAATTTTAATAAAATAGTTAATGTAACCAAATCATCTTCAGTTTACGATTTTTTCTCTCAAACTTTAAAAAGTTCATATAAGATCACAGATTTAGACCTGAAAGGGAATGGAGAGGCTTTTTGGTCTAGCTCCTCATTTTATAGATAAGGCAAGGAAGGTATACAAGGATTATGTGATATACTTAAGATTAAACAATACTAAGTAAGAAATATGGGATTAGAAAGATATAGGCAGTGAATAAGTAAAAGAAAGTTAATATGGAAAAAAAATAACAAACTATTCTTGGGAGATTCAACATTCCCAGCAGCAAGAGGAAAAGGGAAAAAAAACTGAGAAAACCAACAAATGTTGACAACTCAATGAAATATTAGATCCAAAAATGATATAGATGTCATTTTAGTCATGTAATGAGAAGAGTTTTGATAAGTTGGAGGAATCCTGCTCATGAAGACAATGCTGACATCTGTTATTCTATGACTCTTCTTTCTGTTATAGGGCAATATAAAGATAAACACAAATTATCTATAAAGGGCATATAAAGAAAGATGCCATCTGCATCAAGAGAAAGAATTGATAAAAAGAAGTATAATTTTACATATATACATACCAATTTGTATCTAATGGTAGCCATCTCTGGGGGGTGTGGGAAGAAAAATAAAGAAAAAATTAACATAATTTTGTTGTATACTTGAAATGAATAGCAAATTATGTATAATAGATTTGCAATTCCATAGTTTTTTTAAATTGTAATTATGAAAATGCTTGTTTTATTATATAAATTAAAATTAAACACAAATAAAAGAGGCATATACATTCATCTAAGTCAATGGTTCTCAATTTTTTTTGTTGTTGTTCACAGACCATTGTTATTTACTATCATGAAGATTTGTTGCACACTAAAGTTCTAAAATGATAAGATTACAGAGACACATAGGCAAGTGATGGCAAATAAAAGTTCTATATTATTTGTGGCACACCTAGCACAAGTCACTGGGCACATATATTGAGAATGATTATTTTAAAGACTTTAGTATCTGCAAAGTTTCAACTGAAAACCATGGAACAAGATTCTGGATACTGCCCAAGACAACTTTGGATTCATTTGGAGACAAAGCATTATATTTATATTATATTCTCATCTCTATCAATTTTATTTCTACCCTATCTTTCACTAAGTGTCAGTTATTAGTCACAGATGTATTATCTTTGTTTTCATTTATTATGACAATAATATCTAAAGTACATAATAACATGATCTTTACCTATCCACCCCCTTTGTCCTATAATCAAGGTTTTTTCTGCACTCTTCTCTTCTTTCCATAGTAACTGCTATTCTTCTCTAGTCAATCAGTAACAGTCTATAATACCCTTTTCTATCCCTGAGATAACAAGTTTATTAGATTGACATTTCCCAAAATGTAGCAGCAAATACCATTGAGGAACTTTCTCTTTGAAAAAAATATCATTAAGAACCTTTTTTTTCACAAGACTAAATCTAATCTGCGCCAATTCCTCTGAAGTCTTTCCAACACAACCTTTACTCAGTTTAACTCCTTGACCACCATAATGAGTCTTCATTTTTCATTCTTGTAGTAAATGAGCTACATTGGACCTTATGTGTTAACTTTTTCTTTCTGAGATAGGGAAAAGTTATTCTGTGTCCCTCTGATATAACCAAAATTTGTTGAGGTGGAAGGGTGATCTTCAGATAAAGCTACCTATGGATGAGATCTTGAGAAATCAGTTGTTGTTCAATCATATCTAACATTTTGTGACCTCATTTAGGCTTTTCTTGGCAAAAAGACATTTTTAGTCATGACTTTTTATAGTTCCATTTGAGCTTATGTTTTGTTTTGTTTTGTTTTTGTTTTTGGACACAATAATGAAGTTGTTTGCCATTCCCTTCTCCAGCTCATCTTTAGCTATGGAAACTGAGGTAAACAGGATTAAGTGACTTGGTGTCCAGAGTCACGTGACTTGGTGTCCATGGTCACACAGATAGTAAATGTCTTAGGCCATAAGAATAATGAGCTAATTAGGTAGTGGACGTGACAGACTCTGGACTTGGGGTCAGGAAGACTTGTCCTGGTCAATTACTAGCTTTGTGGTCCTGGACAAATCACTTAAGCTGTGTTTCCTATTCAATTTCCTCAATTCCCTAATCTGTAAATTTATGAAGTTGGGATTTAATAAGCTCTAAGAATTCTTACAGTTATAAATCTGTGATACTTATGAACAAAGTAGAAAATAAATAAAACCAATATATGTAGATCTATATGTAGAGCATCAATAGAGTCTAAACATTTGCTCCTCCTTTTCCTATAACTCTAAACAAATATTTAGTCTCAGACACAGTTATTGGTATAGGTGAGACGTAAGATAAGAAGCTATTCCTTTTCCTTGTGGATGATTGAATCTCTTATTTGTGATTTGTGATCTTATCAGTTTAGGAGGTTCTTCAATGCTGCAATAATTCATTTGTGCTTGCCCATTCTGCCCACAATTTCTGAAAAGTTCACCAAAATGTTTTTTTTTACTGTGTTGTCCCCTTCATATTGCAATATAATTTTCATTAAAATGTCATGTCAATTATTATTTCCTAGTAATAATTTTAGAAAACTTTATTATTAGGAATTCCTTGACACATTCTTCCCAGGAAGGGTCAACTAAAAATCCCTTCTACTTATTATCCTAATTTTGCTGATTCAGTTGGCTAAGCTGTTCCATATAACTATTAAACTTTTAAAAATTGTATTGATATGTTTTGTTTTTATATTTATGGATTATTACTATTTCATGTGAGGTCTGCAAATACGAGTACAAAGTAAAACAGTTAAGTAAAACTAATAATATAAGGACCTTGTCTTAAAATAATGCAACATTCCACATTTTTAATAATCTTTTATTTTTAAATAAACAAATTTATTTTCTCTCTCTTTTAGTTATCTCTCCCATCATAAAAAAGGAATGAAAAAAATAAATTTCTTGTAACAAACATGCAATCATGCAAAATTACTACATACAAATCAGATAGACATACAAGACAAACATACATATATGTGCATATACATACTATACACATATATGGAATATGCACATGTATACACACATACATTCACACACATAGGTCTTATTCTATACCCTAAATCTATCATTTCCTTGTAATGTTTCGCATGTCCTCTGGCATCATGAATGGTCTTATATTGAATATAGTTGTTATAGTTTTTCAGAGATCTTTCTTTTAAAATGTTATTAGTCCTTAAATTGGTTTTTTTTGTTCCTGTTTATTTTATTCTGCACCATTTAATAACTAATGCCTAGACAAATAGTCTCTCAATATTTCTCTGTCTCTATTTCTCTATCTCTGTCTCTGTCTCTGTCTCTCTCTATGTGTCTCTCTCTTAATAATGATAGAGATTTTCATTTCATGAGTAAAAACCATCAAATTATTTTCCTCAGAAATTCCCTTAAGTGTACACAAGATGTTATAACTATTGTAAATAAAGGAGTCACTGGTTTGAATTGAGATATAGTTCATGGGTAGATGACTAGGATTGCTTTACAAAAGGATTTTAATTTCCCATATGTACATGTTATTTATTAATTGAAATATGAATCAAAGACTCAGGTATGGTACGGTAGGAAAAGGGTTGGATTTAAAAGGTGAAAAACCTGAGTTCAAATCTCATTTCTTACTCTAGGATTCCAGAGGAATTCCTATATGGCCTGGGGCAAGATGTATTATACCTTCAGATCTTGGAATTTTCCCCTTAATTCACCAATAAGCATGACTATTCTAATTATTAACAATACTCATATTTGTGATTTGTGATCACATCAATCTGGGAGTTTTTGCAATTCACAATCCATCTGTGAATGACAGAAGGAAATACAAAGAAGCAAGACATTGATAATTACTTGTTGAATTTATTACATACATGATAAAAAGTATCACATAGTAGTTTGATATATAATACTTTTTTCTATTTCATATGTGGAATTATTCTTTTTATTTGCTAAGTTCAGAATTTTTAAATGAAAAGAATTCCTCTTTTTCTGTTCATTTTATTAGGAAATGTTCATTTTAATGTTTGATTAGTTCATAATGATTAAAAATAATTTTTTCAAAAGTCTTTGTTTTCATGACAAATTTGGAATTGTTAGAGTAGTTTTATAATTTCTTGCAGGTTTTTCAGTCCTCTCTGCTCAAAGGCAAAAATAAAACAATCTCTGACCTTAAAGAACTTATATTCTAATGATGAGACCATGTATATCCAGGTAAGTAAATGCATAATGTAAAATGTAAAATATGTGTGTGTATACACATACACACATACATATAAATATGTATATATGTACATGTATGTATATGTGCACATATATTATTATTCTGTATATCTATTTATTAGTTCTTGCTCTGGATGCAGATAACATCTTTCTTCATATATCTTTTATAGTTAATTTAGTTATTTATAATAATCAAAATTACTGAATACAGTGTTCTCTTGGTTCTGTTCATTTTACTTTCTGTTATTTCAAGAAAGCTGTTACATGTTTTTCTAAAATCATTGAGCTCAGCATGTCTTATAGCACAGTAGGATTTCATCACAATCATATGCCATAACTTGTTCAGCAATTTCCCAACTGATGGACATCCTGCAATTTTCAGTTCTTTGCCACTACAGAAAGAGCTGCTATAAACATTTTGGAGCATATAGTTTCTTTTCCTTTTTCCATAATTATCTTGAAAAATAGATCAAGAAGTGGTTTTGCTGAGTCAAAGGTTATAACTAGCTTAATAATTCTTTGGACATAATTCCAGATTGCTCTTCAAAATGGATTGATCAGTTCACAAAATAATAACACAGTCAATATAATAACTTTATATTCCAACAAATGTAAAGACTTAGGATTTGGGGATAAGAATTTTTGGTAAAAATTATGGGGAAAACTGAAAAGCAATATGGCAGAACCTGGACAGAGATCAATATCTTAAACCATTTACAAAGGTAAGATTAAAATGTGTACATAGCCTAGATATAACAAGAAATTTTACAAGAAAATTAGAAGAACATGGGACACATTACTTCTCAGATTTATGAATAGGTGAATAATTTCCAATTCATTCCTGCCTGCCATCTTCCTCCTTTCTGCCTCTTTTCATTGATTTCCCAGTTGTATCACATCAAGATCCTGACATTCTTTTCTTCCTCTATACATATCTCTTTTATTTGTGATGTCTTTCCTTTCCAAGTTTTCCCCCCAATTTATTTAATTATTTATTTTTGCTTATACATGTACATTATTTTTTTTGCATATTTCCTTATATATCATGTTGGGAGAGAAAATTCAAAACAAAAGGGAAAAACTATGACAGAAAAAAAAATTTAAAAGAAGCAAAAGATGAACATAGCCTGTATTGATTTACATTCAATCTCCATAATTCTGTCTGTATTTGAATGGTATTTCCCATCCAAAGTTTGTTAGGGATCACTGAAACGCTAAAAAGAAGCAAGTCCATCGTAATTGATCATCACACAATCTTGCTGTTGCTGTGAATAATTTTTCCCTGGTTCTGCTTGCCTCACTCAGCATTAATTTATATAAATTTTTCCAGATCTTTCTAAAATCAGGCTGTTCATCATTTTTATAAAACAATAATATTCCATTACTTTCACATACCATAATTGATTCAGCCATTCTCCAATTGATGGGCATTTATTCATTTTCCTTTTTTTGCCACCATAAAAATTGCTGCCAGAAATATTTTTATACATGTGGGTTTTTTTCCCTCTTTTTTGATTTCTGTGGAATACAGGCCCAGGAATGGCACTGCTGGATCACATGGTATGCACATTTTATAACTCTTTAGGTATAGTTCCAAATTGCTCTTCAGAATGATTGGATCATTGCACAACACCAACAATGCATTAGTGTCCCAGTTTTTCTACATTCCCTCCAACATTTAGCATCTTTTCCTGTCTTAGCCAATCTGACAGGTATGATGTGGTACCTTAGAGTTGTTTTAATTTGCATTTCCCAAGTCAATAATAATTTAGAGCATTTTTTATATGACTGTAAATGACTAATTTTTTTTTTATCTGAAAATACTCTATTCATATCCTTTGACCATTTGTCAATTGGAGAATGAGTTGTATTTTTATAAATTTGACACAGTTTTTTATTTGTTTTAGAAATGAGGATTTTATCAGAAACACTGAATGTAAAAAATTTTCCCCAGCTATCTGCTTTTCTTCTAATATTGGCTGTATTGGTTTTGTTTGTACAAAAACCTTTTAACTTAATGTAATCAAAGTTGTCTATTTTTCAATTCATAATGTTCTCTAGTTCTTCTTTAGACAAAAATTCCTCCCTTCTCCAAAGATCTGACGGATCGAAGCATTTTTTTTAAAATCAGATTATGCCTATCTATGCCTATTTCTTGGACTTTTAGGATTACCTAGTGTGTGTGAAAGACATGGGTGCCTCCTAGTATCATTTCCCATTATGTAGATCTGCCATTTTCTTTTCTTCCTCCAAAATGCATCCCACTGGATGCACCCAATACTTGGGATTTACTAAAGAGAGCAGAGACTCTAAAAGGGGGGATTTTCCTCCCATTTTAAAATTTTTTTTTACCTTCCTTTGGGTAAATTTCTTTTATAATCCCTATACTTACTCAACCACATTTGCCTCAGGTATCAGAATCCCAAGTTTCTTGGGATCAACATGTGTTTAATCATCATTTCACCAAGTTGAAGACTTTAGAATTGTTTTGTATCTCTTGATACAGATGTTTCTCCACCCACTTCTTTTAACCTATTTCAGTTTAATTAATGTTTTTTTTTTTTTTCTTAAGGCATAACAACTAAAATGAAACACCTTTGTTTGCTCAGTCAGGACTGAGAACAGATAAAAAAAAGACTACCTACGAAATCTTGGACTTTTTTGGATCCTTTTCCCCTCTTTCCTGATATCCCTTGAAAATGAGGTACTGTGAGCCTGGATTTCTCCCTTGACTTCCAAATACATGATGCTGCCAGGACATAGCTCTGTTGTTGCTGATAGGACTAGGAGTAGCACATTCACACCCAAATCAGATTAGAGGCATGAGCACATGGGCTTCCTGTTACTTCTATGCACATTTCTATTCTTTCTTACCCTAGGTGAAAAGAGTACTAGAGATGAAACTGAAAAGGCCATAACTTTATGAGTTTCAAACGGTTGGGAGGACTGAGGTTCAGGAACTAGAGTCCGTAACAGGATTTGAAAACAGCTGAGCAACATCCATTGTACAACCCCAGAAGCAACTGGGATTCAGGCCAAAAATGGATTGGGCCAACAATTAGGACTGGGTGGTGAAATGAATAGAGCATTATCCACAAATATTTTACTTTCTTCTTCAAAAACTCTGAGCTAACTATTGTTAATCATTTTTTTTTCAGTTGTATTTGATTATTTGTGATCCTTTTGGAGGGTTTTCTTGGAGTAGTTTGCTATTTCCTTCTTGGGCTCATTTTACAGATGAAGAAACTGAGGCAGACAGTCAAGTCAAATGACTTGACCAGGATCACACTGATTGTGTCTACACTAGATTTGAATCTGTTTCTTCCTGAGCCCAGACCTAGCATCTATCCACTGTGTCATTTATTTGCTAGAAGCTTAATTCACATTCTCTTGACATCACAAAATTACTAGTGGAATATATTTGCTATTCACTGTTATTCCTTACTCATTATTATATGAGCAGGCTATCTTCTCTTTTAGATCAATATTTATTTGATACTATCTGTAGCATTCACATTCATAATTTATAATGTATTGTACGCTGTTCATGCCCATCATGCACCTTTCCTTTTTGCCTTTGGTGATTTTCAACTAAAGCCCTTCAGAGACAGTGTTGTGTGACTTGCAATCATACAATATCAGTGGAAGATTTCTGTTATTAAAAAATTTTGGGGAAAAGTTTATAATCATTAAAAGAACTTTTTCTTTTTCTAAAGGTGATCAAAAGCATGCAGTTATGCCCATTCATTTCTAGACCTAAGGCTCTACACTGGACAATGTTTTTGCTTTGTATTTTATTCAGAGATACTTTTCATACATAGCTCTCATGAGTTCAATTATCATCCCTATGAAAGTGAGGTATATACCCACGCATCTCTTTCTCATCAACTGCCTGTTAGATATTTCATTTTTGTATGGTTGGTGTTTTATTTATTTTAAAGACTGAATCTCCATATCTTGTCCTGGCTGTAAATGTAAATTTGCAAGCTCAATTCCACTACTGAATGGCAAGAAGATTTTGACTTGATCTATTTATAAGCTGATCTGGTTTATTCTTTCTTATACATCTTGGTGGGCCTTCACTACCAAGAAGTCGCCATATTGGTCCCTCTTTCTCCTCAAGAAACTTACATTTGAATGAGTGGACATCCAATTGATTTTAGCCTTACTATATTTCAGAATTAGTTCTCAAGTGTTCTATACATTTCAGGAGCCCCAATACAAAGGAATATATACATATCTCACATTTCCTAGGCCTTTAGATATTTTTATTGGACATCCTATAAACAGGGTTTTTTTTTTTTTTTTGAAAATGTCACCTTCTTTTAGAAATCTCCTTTTGATTGGACCCTAAAATGGTGATGAATATCTTTGATCAGTGAATTTCTCATGACTTGCTTGATAGCATTAGTCAGAGGATAGTCAACTCCTCGTTATATTTTATAAGGAATCTTGAATAATTTTGACACATCAATGAGAAGCAAACCTTATTAGAGGACATCCTTTTAATATATTTGCACCAGCACATTTTTTTTACAATATTTAATGGCAAGGTTTCCCAAAAAATGAATCTTCACTCCCATTCTTTGCTTTACTATTAATAATAGCTAATTACATAGTCCTTTAGAGTTTGCAAAGCATTTCACATGTATTATCTCATTTGATCTTCACTACAACTCCTTAAGATATTATTGGTGTTCATTTTTTTTTGTTTTTCAAACGGGACTGGTAACATCATTGGTGATATCTTGACTGGCATATAAATTGGATTTAAGTGAGGCAGAGTTACACAAAGTTCTAAGCATCATCCTCTCTTTCTGAGTCATCAAAGTCCAGTGACAGGATAAAAATCAAGACAACTGACTTGGAAAGCTTTTGCACCAGACTGCTATTCTTCCCTGAGTTTCCCATACATCTTACTCCTTGAGGTAAATGCTATCATCATCCCTATTTTTTAAATATAGAAATTGAAGCAGAGAAAGACCCAGGGTCATAAAGATGGATTCAAAACAAATAAGTATAAAACAAATGGAACAACTAATTTTTTTTAGATAAAAGTGAATGAAAATCCAGACATCTTATAATGAAGTAATCCAAATATTGGACGAATAAATTATAAATTTATGGATTGATTTCAATGACTTGATTGTTGTTGTTTGTCCTTCCTTCTCCAAGAGAACCATGATATCAGAAATATGATGCCATGACATGCAAGTAAGTTGCATTTACATGAAGGAAGTTGGGCAAGGTCACCTGCCTCATTTTCCCCTCCAGATCCATCTTGGTCCAATGGCCAGATGTAGATCAAGATGACTAGAGATGGCCCTGGATGCCACAGGAGACCTTGGCCATTCAAACTAAGATCTTCCACAGGTCTCAGTTTGATTGAGGCTGCACCTATTCAGTGACTAAGACTAGGTGGCAACTGAGGCAAAGAATCTCCTCTTTCACTAGTCCAAAGAAAATCTAAATAAATGAATGAATAAATCTAGGAAGGGAAGACTCTCAGGGTTTCTCATCAAAGAAGTGACTTATATTTGCATTCAATCTGAGACAATCAGGACCCAAACAAATGAAAAGATCTTTAATTTAAAAAAAAAAATTGTGGGGGTGGGTATGGAAAAACTGCTTAATATGGCAAGAATCTGGACTTGTTTTCTCAACTCACAAATAGTCTAGCAGATCAAATATCACAATATTGCTGGCTACATATCTCATTTAAGAGTTCTAGGGGTACCCCTAAGGGGAACTGAAGTTATAATGCTATCGAGTCTACATCTTGTGTAGTCCATAATATAGCTCACATGTGCACAACAAATATTCATAGTCTTCTTTATCTAATATTATGTTTCTCTCTTAATAGGCATTAAAAGTTTATTGAATTGAATTGACTTAATTTAAATGTATGTAATACACATTACTAACCCAAATCCAGTCAAATATTCTCCTATGTTTCTTTTGTTGGACATAGGCTTTTCCGCCTGAATTTCTGAAAAATTTAAAAAAAATAGTTCTATTTATAAAAAGCTATATGACTATTAAATAGATCTTTTTATCCAGATATTTGGTGAGGAAGATGTGAAGGGGAATGGGAAGAAGGGGAAATTTCCCATAGATATGCTTATAGATATAATAAAGTAGAGTTTTATAGAAGTGATCCCAAATATAGCACATTTTCTGCATCTCAGCTCAAATAATTAGGCCAAGTTCTCATTCATTTCTAACAAGACCAATGTATTCCAGGAAAGTTTTGTTTTAGCAGTATAATTTCAATTCCTACCCTTAGAAATTTTTTTTCCAGTATTCCAATATATTCACTTTCCTTGCATTGTATGACTCAAGGCAATTTTTAAGACTCTAAATGTACAGACAAGTTACCAGTAGAGGGAATTGTCAAACTTCAAGTTCCCCACATATAGTAAGAGTGATAATTATTTCATGTAAGTAAATAGTTTTCTCTTTGAGGGAGTGGGGAGGCTGTTCTTAGAATCAACTTTGGTTTTGCTTTCTTGCCCCTGAGGCAAAAGACCCCCAAGTCAATGGGTTGTTATTGAAGATTTTAGCAGAACTCCCACTATCTTGTGGGGGAACAACTTTCTGATCTTCTATGGTCATTTTATTTTATTTTATTTTGGGGGGTCCATATCACTTTTAATATACAAATTATGAGTAGACTTAATAAAGTTAAATACAGGTGTAAGAAAAGTTCTTTGGTGTCAGGAATATACTGATATATTCATCATTCATCCTAAATTTTCTTTTTTTTAAATAACTTTTTATTGATAGAACTCATGCCAGGGTAATTTTCTATGGTCATTTTATATGGTGAAGGCAGAAGTTGGGAGTGTGTGACTGTATTATCTGAATTACTATTTTTTTTTAAATTTTGGAATTGTATCCTTTTAATCCTGTTATTAGTGAAATTATTTTTGTTGCATATCATGTTCTCACTGCATTATTACAATCGAAACCCACCTAAACCTGATTCACTGGACTGACCTGAGATTATATAGTCCCATGTTATCACACTAATGAACTCATAAATCTGAACAAAAATTTTAAAATTCCATTTCATGGTTCAAGACTATTTTTCCATGTTCTCTGAATCTGTGGTTTCATTACCTCATAAATAAAGCTATCTCAAACTTCTCTGTTGTCAACAGATCACGTGCAAGATGCAATCTTTCTTTAAAGACATATTGCCTCTATTCTCCATTCTGCATTAGATGATCTTCATTAGTGAGGCTGCATTTAAGTCACCATCGGAATGATTTGCAAATATAAATGTTATTTTATGACCATCATTGGCCACAGTAAGTGTTCACTAAGTATATGGCAAGATACAACAAACTCTAATTCAGGCATTTGTTTCCATTTCCTTATTAATCCATGATTTGTCCCTTAATATATCTCAAGTAATTAAAGGATGGCATAAAGTATTTTAAACAAAAGTATTCCAAACATCTGAAAGTTATTTATTTCATATAGTCAACATAAGAGCTGGAGATTGTTTCTGGGTGTCCCCTTTTTCTGGAATTCCCTCCTTCCTCCACACTAACCCTAACCTCCATGGCTTCCTTTTAAATTACAACTAAAATCCTACCTTCTACAATAAAGTTTCCCTAACCTCTTTAATTCTAGTCATTTCTCTCTGATAATTAGTTCCTTTTTATCCTATGTATAGCATTCGTATTTTCTCTGCATTAGATGGAAAAATCCTTGAAGACTCGGGACTCTCTTTTGCTTCTTTTTGTATCATTAGTGCCTGATACATGGTAGGTACTTAATTAATATTTATTGATTGATTGACTGATATTACTTTCTATTACCATTGAACTATCTTCAGAGCACTACCAAATCTAGTTTTTTTCTAAAATTCTTTTCGGGCTCTTAACTTCTTTTTATTTATTTTTTTTATTAGATCAATATGTGTCTAAAAAGGATATATTGAGATCCCCTCCACTATTGCAATTTTATTGTCTGCTTCTTGTAATTCATTAAAATTTTCCTTTAAGTATTTAATTGATATGCCATTTGGTGTATATATGCATGATTTGATATTAATTCAGTGTCTATGGTAGTTTTAGCAAAATGAAGTATATTTTTGTTATTTCCTTGTCTGAGATTATGATTGCTACCATTGCAAAAAAAACAAAAACAAAACAAAAAAAAACCCTAAAACAAACAAAAAAATTACTTTAGCTAAAGAATAATAGACTTTGCTCTAGACTCCTCTTTTAACTTCATTAGAATATTTTCAACTATTTCTTCTAGATATATTGTTTAATGGGTAAGTTTATTTCATTCAAATTCAGAGTTGAGATCATCAATTATGCATTTTCTTACATCTTATTCTTTTATTTTTAATTCTCCTTATTTCCAACTTACTCTTTATTAAGAGAGAGGAAGAGTGTGCTCAGCACAAATGGTCTAGGTTTGACACAATTTGCTTTGGCTTTTTGCTCCTCTTATCTTTTCCAGCTATGAACCCATCAAAGGATTTTATATTTTGTCTCCTTTTTAATAACTTCTTGAGATTCATGCCTCACAGAATTAGCTTTACTTAGGACTAATACTTCTACCAATTACATTCACACTTTCTGACTAAATTATTCTTGATTGTAAGCCTTTTGGAATATTGTCTTCCTTCTCTTTTGAATTGTAGCTGCCATCAAATCTTCGATAACTTTAGCTATGGTTCCTTGGTATTTGAATTCTCTTTTTTCCTTATGATTTTATTTCCTCTTTTCTTCCTCTTCCAAATTCATAAGACCTAGGTAAAATCTCCAATATTCTGATATCCTGAAACTTTTCCCCATGAACAATAGCATCCTTACTTTGGGATTTTGAGAACTTGAAATTTCACTGCATGGCTCCCATTAAGGATAACCTAACTCTTTTACATCATTCATGTCTCTCTGTGATTCATACATCTTCGGCTGTCTTCCACTAGCTTATCCACTACTCTACTCAATCTAACCCCTATTGCTAATACCCCTTCTATTGACAATTCCACCTCCCTGCTACATAAACACATGATAGAAATGCAAGAGAATAAATAGTCAAAGACCATTATCATACTGTTCTATAGGTACTGGGAATTCACTGTGTATACCCTTGTGGGAGATAACCATGGTGGATAGTTTCTGGAGCCACCACATTTGAGTATGTTTGTGTTGTTTACAATTTTGCAATCTTTATGGACAAATGTAACTTTTAGATCCTTTGAGTCCTTTTTTTTAAAAAAAAGGACTAATTTACAGGAAAAAGCATCCAGTCTAAAAAGCCACTCAAAATCATAACTGATACTTAGATTTTGTTCATGGATTCAAATCAGACATTTTCTCAGAGGATCCTATCCCTGATTCACTGTGCTGCTCACATCCTACATTTGGAAGGCATTTTATGTTACACAGAAATGTCTGATGTTGTGAAATCATGCAATTGATTTTTGTATCAATTATGCTTTTCATATTATGCTTAGTGTATCTATTAATAAAACCTGGATTTTTCTATTTTTTTCCTCTGCAAGTATAATTTATTGAGATGCAAATAGTAATATTAAAACCATCAACCATACAAGTCAGAAAAGCAGCATATCATTTAAAGGTAGCATGCATATGAATTCAGATACACTTTTTCTAAATGTACATACATTAACTGCATACGGTAGTTCACCAGAAATTTAGAATTTCAGATTCAGAAAGCTGTCAAGTGATAGAGCACTGATGTTTTGAAAATGAACTTTTCAGAGGCAGGGAAATTGGCAAATCAGAGTTAGTATATAAAACACATATGTCATTCTCTTCTCTCAACTAAATTGTCCCCAGTTATACTCATTAGCACCCTTTCCTTGTAGAGTATTTTGGTTTAAAATATGCTTTAATTTTAGCATTGGAATCAGAATTTTCCTTAAAGGAGGAAAGTTGTATTGACAATTTCACATGCTTGTTTGGAAACAATAAAGCCACAATTTTTTCTTCAAGTTAATATCTATACTGACAAGATATTAACTTGTCCAGCCACTGCATTTTGCTATTCTCAAAGAGAATAGACTTAGCATAATTAGATAAACTTTATAGAGAGTAGAAAAAGCACAGTGTCTGCAGCCAAGAGAACTGAATTAAAATTCCATTGCCCACATTTAGGTGTTATGTGGCCTTTAAAATTCACTCAATCTCTCTGAATCTCAGTTTCTTCATATGTCAAATTGAAGTGATAATGCTTATACCACCAGGGATACTGCAAAGAAAGCATTTTAAAAAAACTCTGAAATGTAAAATTTTATTATTCTTTATCTCAGAAAAAGGAATAGTTTCTTTTAAGTAGAATTTCTTCTTCCTCCTCCTCCTCCTCCTCCTCCTCCTCTTCCTCCTCCTCCTCCTCCTCCTCCTCCTCCTCTTCTTCTTCTTCGTCTTCTTCGTCTTCTTCGTCGTCTTCTTCGTCGTCGTCTTCTTCTTCTTCTTCTTCTTCTTCTTCTTCTTCTTCTTCTTCTTCTTCTTCTTCTCTTCTTCTTCTTCTTCTTCTTCTTCTTCTTCTTCTTCTTCTTCTTCTATTTTTATCTCCAACCCCTAGCACAGTGTGTTGATCATCCTAGATACTTAATAAATACTTGTTAATTGATTCACTGATTGAACTAAGAGCATAACAGTCATTGACTGATTTACTGAACTAAGAGGAATTGATGGAAGTTACTGAGACAGACAACTTTAGATTTCAATTAAAGAACTTCCCAGCAATTAGAGCTATGTAAAAATAAAATAGGATGCATTTTCCTTCACTAGAGATCTTTAAACAAAAGTTGAATGACTAGCATTCAGATGATTTGGTGGGGATTCCTGCTTAGGTGTTGAGAAGATTGTAAGAGCACAAGTTTCTGCCAGCTCTTTAATTCTGTGCCTAGGTTGGTTATTGAGAGTCAACAAGAAATTTTTATGAAAAAAAAAAAAAAAAGCCTGAGTTTTTGAAATGAAGAATCTGTATGACTGAGCTAATTGCATGGATGAGCTCTGTATTTTTTCTGGCTGCCTCTCTTCCCTGTATTGCTGTCCCTCCTTAATTCTGTTTACCAACTTCTCTGGCTTTCAGAAGCCTTTGCTTTCCATTTGTTAATAATTTCCTATTTTATCCTATATGTATCTTACTTGGTATGTATTTGTTTACATGTTGTCTCCTCAATAGATTGTAAGCTCCTTGAGGGCAAAGACTCTCTTTTATATTTCCCAGCACATAGTATTCACTTTATATAGGTTAATTGATTGGTTGATTTATAAATATATTGTCCCTACACTTTGTGCCCACTTGGAGATGGAGGAGCACTCCACAAGCATCTAAGTTAATAAATTGTTTGGACTAGTATAATCAGTTGTTAAATAATCCTGTTTGCTCTAAATCAGCCCTGCTAGAGTATAGCATTCTGCCTCAAGCACATTTGTCTGAGACATTCTATCACATTCATCTGCTTAACCAGGAAGAAGGAAGTTGTAATTAATAGGCCCAAGAGTGACATCAGTGTTATTTCTCAGTGGTTGGTCCTAAACTGAATAATGCAGTCTTCCCTCTGATTTCTAGATTACTTTTTGTAACAGCAATGTTCACTCACTCTCCCATGTTCATAACTTTGGACTTTCCTTTGCCTCTTCTTTCTCCTTTACCTCTCACACCAGTTACAAGATTTTGGAATTCCTTCTCAGAAATATCTTTCAAATTTATCCCCTCTTCCCTATTCCTACTGATACCACCTTAGTTCAGGCATTCAGCCTCATCAATCCAGTCTATTATAACATTCTTACTTTCTTTTCTGCTTTCTCCAGTTCATTTTGCTTTGTATCCACTCATGTCATTGAGCTGATTTCAGTTTTAGAAAGGACTTTTTCTAATGAGAGGAGTGACTCTCCCTTTTTTATACTCATTGATTCATTGTCTCCCATCCCCCCTTACCAGAGATTGTTTTATTTACTCTAGGGTCTCCTCCAAAAAGGGGGGATTTAAAAAAAAGATAGTGTACAACATGAACCAGATATAAGACATGCAATTTATTTCTGTACACAAAAGAAATATTAAACACAATAAACCTACAAATTCATGTTAATAGTAAAAGAATTAGGAATTTCACATAACATGTACATGGAAAGATGCTACTTTAATTTTATCAAAACATAAAGAAGTTTGTGGGATTACTTAATGATTGATTAGGCATTTTATATTATGTCTCAGCTATATATTATTACTCCACTCCAAACCTTAACTTCTGAATTTTTATCTCAGCAACTGTCATAGTCAAACCATTCTTGCATATTTTATCATAATGAATATTGTTGTTTTTCTTAATGGAAATATGCACCTTTGGACTCACAAGGTTAATTGCAAGCCTGAAGCCTGGATACATCTGAAATGACATAAATGAAACAGTCCATTAAAGCATATTTATTTTTATTTCTTGGATGAGTTTCTTAAATTTTGTGCCATGTGGCAGGAACAGGGTCATGTGAAAAATAAGTGCTCCATGTCCATGCAATTCAACTTCCAAGAATGCAAATAGATAGACCAGAGTTCATAATTTCTTTATTAGAGACAAGACTTTCAGGCCCAAGGAAGTAAAAAATACCAAACTTTTCTTTGGGTGGATGTTTTTCCAATACAATATAGACGCCAAGAATTTCTTCTGACAATGATTTGGATGAAAAAGTGAATTTCATCAGTAAAAATTATCCTTTTTTCAAACTTCAGTATTCCAATCTTTATATTGTCTTGTCTTTTGCATTTTTTTCTTTATAGTGGCAGCAAACAACTACTTTTGTTTAGTATTAATTATTTAAATTTAATTTATAATTCTTGTTATTTTTCTAGTTTTTCAAACCTTATGCTGTTCTTTAAAGGAATCAGTCACAACTCTTCAAACTGCCAAGTACCTCTAAAAGTTTTTTTCTTTTATTATGAGAATCGATTGTACTAATAGTTTGGAGTAATATTTTATCAGTTCTTAATATGGTTTTTCATATTAAATTACATTTTTCTGTGAGCTTGTGGATTAATACAATAACTTAATAGGGACAAGACTTTCAGGCTTGAAAGTACAAAAGTACATGGAAGTACAAAATACCATTTGAGTGTCAAAGAGCAGCTAGAATAGGTGAGACAAGAAGGGATTAAATGGACCTGTCTTTCCTCACTACTATCTTACTCCAGAGGCAGATATATCCTCTCCCATCAATTTCCTTTAGACAGCAGGGCTGTGGGTGGGATAGGAGGAGTAGAAATGTTTCATTACACATCACTACTCGCTGTGTTCCCTAGGTCTTAAGGCCATTGTATTTCTGGAACTAGAGGAGGAGGGCCATCAATTTTTATCTATTTTCTTTTTGTTTGTTTTTTTATTTTATCTCAATAAATGCTGATTCCCAAGGCCTATTAAAAAAAAGACTATAGCAATCCTTAACCTTTATCTGTCCTAATAATTACCCTGGACTTCATTATTCGGAGGTTTTCTGATTCTCCAATAGGCAAAATAGAATCCTCTCCTCTCATTTATTGCCTCCTCACCCCCATTCTAGTACTTGGGGAACAGTTCTATGTTTGCCTCTAGTCTAGCATTCTTCTTCCATCAGTTGGGTAAGTAAAGGAAATACCCAATGTGCAAGAAAAATTTATTCTGGGACAGATATTTTATTTCTGTTTCCAAACAGAAAAGCAAATCCTATAATGATTAGGACAAATTATAGTCACAGATCACTGTTGAAGTTCAGAAGAAGACCCCAAAAAGTTGGGGGTTGCAGACCAGTGTCATGAGGTGTCTCAAAAAATTGTGCATACTTGAACACATCTCCAAGTCAAGGGACAAAATTTATTGTAATTCTAACACCAATTGAAGTGGGCTAAGTTCCAAAAGAATGTTGCAAAGAACCAAAAGCAAGAAGACAGATTCATAGAACTGTTAGAACAGAGCTTCATGTTACTTGTTTGCTAATTTTATGACTTTTGGGTAGGTTTGAGGGGTGGTCTATTCACTATTGTCTCAGGAACTTGATTATCACTGACCAACAGACTGTCTGTCAGTCAGTAATGTTTGTAGGATTATTCTAAGGCCAGAAGACTTTAGAATCATTGACAGACAGATTGTTAGAACAATAGCACTCTAAGGTTGGGGATTCCTCAGGATCATTGATTCTAAAGCCAGAAGACTTCAGAATCATTGATAGATTGTTAGAACAGAAGCACTTTTAAAGTCAGAGGGGACTTCCTTACTGCCGTTTCCCCTGGAAGCTATACTCCATCATTTTTTTCCTTCTCAGGTAGTTCGAACCCCAAATTCATTTGGGACAAAGGGACAGAAGTCTCATCTTCAGAATCTGCTTCATGATGAAAAGGGGTATGGAGCTGTCCCTGCCTAGTGGGGTCCAAACTGAGGAGGGGAGGCACATGACTTAAAGATGGCAGGAGCGGCAGCATCCGGTGCTGTGTCAGAGTCAGTTAGCTGATGGTTTTCAGCTGAACAAGTAGTTGGAAGTTCATAGCTTAGAGTCTGGAGAGAACAAATCTCACAAATAGCTTGAGCAAAAAACAAAAAGAATAAACAAAAGTGAAGTTAGTATGGGGGTTACTAGGGACAGGAACCAGGAATCCCAACCCAAGGAATACTGGAGACAAGGCTAGCATGAATGTCTTATCCAGATGGCTTTTCATAGGGTAAATACCAATATACAATTCCCCCAAATCCCAGGTTTTGTTTCCTCAAAGGAGTAGAGGAAATGGGTAGAATAGTGTCATTATACATAGTGAAAGAATTGCTCAGAAGGTCTAGGGGGCAAGCACCATAATGTTTAGAAGGATTTAAGCATTAGGTATAGAGAATGACATGCAGAATGAAGATAATAATTAATCTATCTATTTATTTATTTATTTTAAAATCCCCTTTCTTTCCATATAGATAGCCCCATGAGCATGAACAACATGAAAGGTATGTTAAGAGTCAGTATAGATATTCTCTCTCCTTTCTTTCCCCAATTCCAAAACTCTGTGAGGGCAAAAGTGCTCTGAACTTGGTGGGGGGTTAGAACCTCCAATGGTTGGCCTAGGGTGAGCTTAGAGGCTTTCCCAATTAGAAAGGCTATGACAGCTAGCTCTAAGGCAAGAGATCCCTAGGATGCAGTTTGTCTAAAAGTATGTGGGGCTTCATGGAAGCCCTGAGCTACCCCTATGCTGTGGACCTGACTGCCCATCTTAATTGGTGGGGGTTATGTTTCCCTGGATTTGCCTCTTCAAAGGGAAAAAGAAATTGTGAGTCAAGAAAGCATCTTTAAGACCTAAGGTATAAAACCATTTCGTCCCCTGGGGTATTTGGGTCATGGCTTCTACTGACCATTTTCTCTAATCATAGAAATTTTCTATAAGAGGAAAAAGCAGGGACATGATTGTAATAGCATCAAAATCATTCCTTCAGGCTTCAGTCTGAGAGCACATACATGACAAGATCCTTAACTGTGTTTGACAACCAATCATGCAGTTAACAATTCCACTTCATAGCCAGACTCAGGAATAATCAGATGGGAAACAAACAAACAAACAAATGAAACAAAAACAAACAAACAAAAAAAAAAAAGAGTTGGAAAACTGAGTCAGAAGGATCTGACTTTGAGCAAAGGCTAAGATTGTCCTCCCAGCTCTTGTCCACCTATGACAGTTCAGGAAGGCATTCTTCTGAGTAATCATGGCATTTCTCTCGAATGGGGACTTATGACTGAATGATCAGGCATTCAAATTTGAAACTCAAAAGAATATCAATTACAGTCCCAAGAGAATTTATTTCAGCAAATTCTATTAATCACAGCTTAGGGCTAGATACTTTATTTTTAAAAGTTTACCAGGACTTACATACAGAAGAGATTTTGTTTAACATGTTTTTCTTTTCCCTTTCTCGAGTGTAAACTCATCCTGGCGCAAAGGATCAATCATTAAACAAGCTTATAGATTCTTAGTTAATTCATTCCTTGTATATACCTTCTAAATCATCCTTTGGTTAATTTTCCAATTCACACAAACCATTTCTCTTTTGTGAGCCAGAAAAGGTTAAAATGCCAATTTTTATTGACAGGGCCCTCAGAAGTCTGACTCTAGATAACTCAAAAATAGGCTGTTTATTCTCAGAGTCTTTAAAGTAGTAGCAAACTGCTTTTCTGTTTTCCTAAAGTTCCCAAACTATTAAATCTTCTGTGAACACTATCAGTGAAAATAGATTACAATTTACATATCTCTTTAGTGGGCTTTAATTAGAGCTTCTTTAAAATTGCTTTTACTATAATATCTGAAATAACAAGTTTCATTGAACTGAATATATTTTCTTTTCTCCTTCTCACCCCTTCATCCAAGTGTCCCTGCTGCAGTCAGGGAAGGAAGGAAGAGAGAAAAAAGAGAAAGAGACTCTCTTTCCTCTCTGCACTATTCTCCTGGTCTTGGGGAGACCTTAATTTAGTTGAATTTGCTTCCAAATTATTTTACACACACATAGAAATCATTTATCTCAACATTGTATATTGGTCACATCTAAAGACCCATAACATTATCAAATATCCAATAAAGCAGTTAACATTAATATAGCATGTTTTATGCTAAGCATTTTTGTAATCATGTGATCTCACAACTACAATAATCATTATTTCTCTTTACAAACCAGAAAACTAGGCAGAAAAAAAAATTTGCCATAAATTACATAGCTAATACATTTCTGCATCTGAAACAGAGAATGATGGGCTTACCAAATGCAGAGGCTGATTGGATTTCTTACCTCACACTGCCATTCTGGGTGCTGCCAGGGGCACCCAGATTCTTCCCCGGCAGTTATTGGACAGAACCTGCTGAAGGCTGGGGTGACTGGTGCCAGGATCTCCCTTTGATGGTTTCAGATTCCAGGGCTCATAGAATATTAACCATGGGGCTTGACCTCCACTCCATCCCCCTTCCTCCAAGATGGGTTGGGGAGGTGTTTGGGCAAATTTGTGTGGGGTCCCTACAGCTACTGATGCTTCTCCAATTTCTACATATGAGGCAGCACATGTGAAAAAAAATCTTTCAAGTAAGTTTGATAAAGGTTTTACTTCTCATACACATAGAAAATGGAATAGGACAGCTAGGTGGCACAGTGGATAGAAAGTCTGAAAGTCAGGAGGACCTGAATTCCTAGGACCTGTCCTAGGAAGGACACTTCCTAGCTGTGTGACCTTGGGCAAGTCACTTAACTCCAATTGCCTCAGCAGAAAGAAAGAAAGAAAGAAAAGAAAGAAAGAAAGAAAGAAAGAAAGAAAGAAAGAAAGAAAAAAAGAATTGAGATAGCACAAAACTGCTGAAAAAAAACCAAAAAGTTGGGAATAAGCAAGATTTACTTCGAGGGAAAACTAGGAGACCAATCTGGCAGAGATAGTTCTTACGTCAAAAAGGAAAGGGATATAAAAAAGGGAAATTTCACAAGGTCAAAGAATTTTAAGAGTTGGAAGTCAGGTCAGAGGCCATTTAATCTGATTGTATTTGATTAGGAAATCTCTATAGCATGACATCTCTATAGCTACTTGAAGACTTACAAAAATAGGAACTTAATATATGCTATTTCATCTTTATATAACAATAGTTAATGAGAAATATTACAAATTATATAAATTATAGTTCATTATAATGTAATTTTATGTAATAATAATTATTTTATATAACTATAATATTATTTTATAAATTATTCAAAATGAAATTCACTTCTTAACACCCCCTATTCACTGTATCTAGTCCTATACTCTGGAGCCAAAAAACCTCATTCATCTTTGACCACTACAGACCTGTTCCCACTAAGCCTCTCATCTCTAGAACTGCCAATCCTTTGACCTATCGTATTTTATCATAGTTTCAAGTTCTCTCACCATTCTAGATATGCTACAGCTTGTCAATATTTTTCTTAAATGAGACATGAAAAAGTGAACACAAAGTTGGTGGGGGGTACTGTTTGTTGCACAGAACCTTAAATAGTAGACTAAGGAATTGGGACTCTCATTTATACACAAAAGTCAGTAATTCAAGGTTTGTAAGTAGATGATATTAAGTAAACAAACCATTTTATGATAGATAAAAAGTGGTTTTTGGTAAATTAACTTGGCATTGTTATAGTAGAATTAATGTGCATTAGTATTAGGTAATGGAATGGGTTGCTGGAAGTTATAAAATGTTTTGTTTTGTTTTTTTTTTTCTCAAAAGACTTTTACAATAGCATTCTTTTTAGTGTAAAATGATTTAAATGTGCTTCTTCCTGAAGAGAATGGACAGGATGGTTACTTGGGGTCCTTTTTAGGTCTAAGATACCCTGGGTCTGTGACATTTTCTAAAAAGAACTCAGGATTATTTGAAAAAGCAATGCTTTCCAGAAGTATATCCATAATTTTATTTTAAAAAAGTTTAAACTCTTAAAATTATTGATAAGCTAGATATAAAGTGTATGAGCTTTCATATTTGATATTAAATGGTAATCTATTCCTTCTTTTTCTTAATTTACAAATAAAACACTATTTGTGTAAATAGACATTGTTTCACTGACAGTACTATGATGAAAGTAACCCTATCTATACATTCAGTTGCAGTCAGAATTTTTTCCTCCAGTAAACAAGTGAGAATAAGTCACAAGTGTTACAAGTAGGCAGGAATTGTCGATGTCAGTCAAACCACAAAAGAATACATTTTAAATAAGCATTGCCTCCTTGCAATTGACAATCCCATGCCTCTTGGGAAATTTCAGCAAAGATAAAGAATAATATTCACTTGAAGTTACTTGGATTTTAAAAGCTTCAAGTTTTTATAACCACAGGTAACACATGTCTGTCTATAATGAAAACTTTGTGTCTAGGTATAAATATTAGACAAGGCTCTAAATATGCTGAAAATACAACCTTACCAATTTCTCTTCCCTACCTCACCCCCAAATATTTGAAAGGTGGAAGAGTAGTAACTAGTCTTATTTTTCAGTCCTAGAAGGAAGAACTAAGGAAAATGAGTGTGCTTTACCCAGAAGTGGATTTTGAGTTCAACATAAGAAATTACTTCCTACTAGTATTGTTCTGTAAGAAATGACCAACAGGATGATTTCAGAAAAGCCTGGAGAGACTTACATGAAATGATGCTAAGTGAAGTGAGTAGAACCAAGAAAACAGTATACACAGCAATAGCAAAATTATGTGATAATCAGCTGTGATAGACTTGGCTTTTTTCAGGCCAATTCCAATAGATTTGTGACAGAAAGAGTCATTTGCATTTAGAAAGAGATCTGTAGGGCTGAATGTGGATCACAACATAGTATGTTCATTTTTTTGTTGTTGTTTGCTTGGTTTTTTTTCTTTCTCATTTTTTCCCTTTTTGATCTGATTTTTTTCTTGTGCAGCATGATAAATGTGGAAATATATTTAGAAGAATTGCACATATTTAATCTATATTGATTTATTGCTATCTAGGGGAGGGAATGGGGAGAAAGGAGGGAGAAAAATTTAGAACACAAGGTTTTGCAAGAGTGAATGATGAAAAATATCTTTAAATGTATTTTAAACATAAAAAGTTATTATTAAAAAAAGAAATTATTTCCTAGCAATCAAATCTGCAAAAATGAGATAGGATGCCTTAGGAGAAATTCAGTTCCTTATTACTGGAGTCCTTCACTTGAAGATTATATGATGATTTGTTGGTGATATTGTAGAAAAGGTTGATTCATGCATCTAGTAAAAAGTGAAAAAAGTGAGTTCTAAAGTTTTTTTTTTTTTCCCAAATCTGACACCATGATTCTATGACATTTATCTTTTGCTTATGTGTAGAGAAAAGAAAAAAATAGATGCTATTTAATTCATATACAATATCCCATTACTATCATATAAATCAAAGACCTTTTGTTTATGTGGGTTACATGTCTGTAAGATATATTGCTAGAAATTAAAATGCCTTAGTATTATTATGAAAATAATTTTCACCTTGCGACTCCCTGAATGGGTCACACAAATGCCCAGACTTCCCAGACCACACTTTGAGAACAGCTGGATTAAAAGAAAGTCATATGTCTGAAGATAGGGACTGGAAGAGTGACTTCATTTATATGAAGGTGGGGACCAGAGAGACAGAGTACTATAGTTTTCCCTTTAAGCCAAATGTTTCCCACTTCTCAAGGATTGTGAGATTATGCTTGCTCCTTGAGAATAGAGAATTGTATGATTTCATCTTTATATCGTAAATGAGTTGTGCATAATAGGTACATAGTTATTGAATTGAATTATACATTATTGTCTACTATTTAGGATAACAGATCTTAGAAAGGGCACATGGAGACATTCTTTACACATCCTAAATGAACTAATATTAGGTTGCAACACCTTATCCAAAATGGAAACATTAATTTTCCAGTGATCTTTGTTGAAACCTCTGTTTGTACAGTGTTCCCAAAACTGAACCAATGAAAACTGACAGGGATTTTTTTTAACTAAGTACCATTATTTAGTTCTGATGTTCATATAGTCTGATATTCTCTTATCATTTCTAGGCTATACTTGGGATTTTTTTCCAACAGACTGATGTCTAGAGTTAAGATCTAGCTCTTTATCAAGTTTCCTTCCAGTCTGAGAATTCACACATTGGAAATGTACCTTTCCTCAGTGCCTCTCCTTCTATTTGGATAGTTTCTCCCAGACCCTCCAATTATAAAGGGGACTCAGACTAGACATGTCTTATTCTTCTCCAGGCTACATTGCCTACCGTGTTCCTTACACACACACACACACACACACACACACACACACACACACACACACACTCACACTGGGTATCTTTGTTCTATATTGTTGTTCTATATTATTCTGTTGTTCTATATTAATTCTATTGTTCTATATTAATCTCAGAAGGAAAGCATTAATGTTAATCGACTTTGAAAGACTTAGCTAATTTGATCAAGATCATGATCCAAGACAATTTCAAAGGACCCATGAGAAAAATGCTGTCTACCTCCGGAGTGAGAACTGATGAACTCAGAGTATAGATTGAAGAATATTTTTTTCCTTTCCTTTTATTTCTTATTCTTAACCTGTTTTTTTTTTTTTTTTTTTTTTGCAACATGACTTATATGGAAAGATGGTTTGCACATCTCATGTATAATTGAAATCATTTTGCTTATCTTCTGAATGGGTGATGGACAGGTAGAAGGGAGTCAGAGAATTTGGAATTCAGAAAAAAAAATTTTTAATGAACATGAAAGAAAAATAAATGAAAAGAAAACTGAAAAAAGAAAAGAATTAGCAAGCCATGCAGGGCTATTAATTAGCCTAATTTCAATATTGTTGTGTCTCAGGGAATAGGGAGCCAACTAGAGGGAGAGAGAGAGAGGGAACAACTACTCAATGAAGCAGTCAAAACACAAACATATTTAAGTTCGTTATCTTACATACCAAAACAATTACAACAGTAACTTCAAAGACGACTGATCACATATCACCATAATAGATATAATAGCAATGAAAAGTTTGAATTTGTATGGATTGTGAGAATTGTCAAAATGTGATGCAAAAACACAATGTAAGCAACATACTATTGGAAAAATGGCACCAATGTACTTATTCAACACAGGGTTGCCACAGATATTCAATTTGTTTTAAAAAATCAATATCTGTAAAGTGCAATAAAGCAAAGCACAATGAAATGAGGTATGTCTTACACAAGTTAGAAAAGATTCCCTGTGGTACATCATGTTAATGAGACAGAAATCATAGGTGACGATATGAATGCTACTAGCATTCAAAAGAACACACTGCTACAGTGAACAAAATTACTTTATGGAATGTGATTAAAAAAAACCTTTGCTAAAGTTGCTTTGGGATTAGACTTGAATGCATGTGTGTGTGTCTATGTGTGTGTGTGTACATGTGTGTGTATCCTAGGTTGACTTGCTTCCAAAAACCCAAGAGTTATTCTTTTTAACAAAGTAAAAGTGAGGGAATTTTTTTTTTATCTATAGAACCTTGCATAGTAAATGATGTATAAAAAGCACTTATTAAACTAGAAGTGAAGTGAAATGAGAAAAAGATGTTTTCAAGAGAATAAATTAGAGCAGGGAAGCTAGTTGTCACAGTGGATAGAGCACCAGCCTTGAAGTCAAAAAGACCTGAGTTCAAATCTGGCCTCAGACATGTAACACTTCCTAGTGTGACCCTGGGCAAATCATTTAACCCCAATTGCCTCACCAAAAAAAAAAAAAAAAAAAAAAAAAAAAAAAAAAGGGAGAGAGAAAATAAATTAGAGCTCCTTCTAAAAACAATAGTAATAGTCATCCAACTTTATGTCCTATACAATCTTCACCTCTCTCTATAGCTACATTTTACCTTATCTCAATATCTGATCTTTATAGTCCTGATGATAAAATAATCAATCAGTCAACAAGCATTACTTATACACCTACTATATTCAAGTACTGTGCTATATTTAATACACTTATTTAAAAGTTAATAGGAAAATACATATTTTAAGGTAGCTAAGTGGATAGAGTGCTGGGTCTGAAGTTAGGAAGACAGAAATGTTTTTATGATCTGGCCATGTCTCTATGTGTATCTTACAATAACCTGACCTTGAGCAGGTCAATTAACCTTAAGCAAGTGAGTGCTGATCAAGCCTTCCTAAAACAGCTTCATCGGAATCATCATCATCAACATGAATGATCTGATGATGAATAATCTGATGAAGCACTTACTGAATAGTCTGTCCATCTATCTTAATCTTTATTTGAAAAGCCCTTATGTCTGTTTCAATAGGCATATTTTTACATGGAGAGTGGATATGAGATTTTCTTGGTATGGGAAGATTTCTTGGTGAAAAAACTCTCTATATCAATGTGTAGAGGAATCTGCTATTCAACTCGTATCTTAACCTGCAATAAATGGTTGGCTAGTCTATACCAGAACTAATATTGAGTTCCCTTCTATATTCTGAGCCTTCTAACCAACACTCTTATTGCCATGTATATACATGTGCACACATTTGGGTATATATAAATACATACACATATGTTGCACACCTGTAGATACATACACATATACATACATATCATACATAAATGTTGTTCAGTCATTCAATCACATCCAACTCTTTGTGACTCCATGGGCCAGATGGGCCAAGCCCTTCTCTCCTCCACTGTCTCTCAGAGTCTCTTTCCAAGTTCATGTTCATTGCTTCCATAACACTATCTGTTCATCTTAGCCTCTGCTATCATCTTTTCCTTTTGCCATCAATATTTCCCAACTTCAGGGTCTTTTCCAATAAATTCCATCTTCTCAATTATGGTCAAGTTACTTAAACCTTCAACATTAGTATTTGACCTTCCAATAAATAACCTGAATAAACATAAACATATTCATGGTAATGAAATTTAGTATAGTGGTAGAGAAGTGGTCTCCCAGTCAGGAAGAACTAAATTCTAGTTGCTCTTCTTAAAACACATTAGCAAGCTTAGCAATGACCCAGGGAACTCTCTAAGGCTGTAATTTGCACAAAAGCTACATCATAAAGGAAGTTTCTCTATACCCTCTCAGTTCTAGTTTGCATATATAGGTGCATGTATATATACATATCCACACTATGTGTATATGTTTATACATATAGTATATGCATATAGAATATTGCATTAAATATATTTACACGTGTATACATTTAGGTTTTATAAAACTAATGCTCATGTACTAACTATATAAGCACATATCATAATTCTTCTTATTCATGTATTCTAAGTAAAATATTTGACCTCAAAAAAGTTCCTGTTTTTCAGAGACTTACTTATTCTTCTAGTGAAAACAAGATGTTTTCAGGAAGACTTGGAATCCAACTAAAGGAAGTGGCTTAATGGATACATTGGACAAATCACCATATGTCACTGGTTTTTAAGGAGTAGATCCAGGAAGAATGACTGTCATGATGTGATGGTTCTCATTACCAAAAGCTCTCTCTTCTCATTTAGCATATAGAGCCACAGTCCACATTCTACCAGTCAAAGTACTTTTTGTTGTTGTTGTTTTCTGGATCAACAGCCAAAAAGACAACATGAAGACTGATGGACCTGGAAGCAGGGCAGACTTGTATTTGAATTTTTACTCTGGTATTTGAATTCTTATTCTGGTATTCACTAGCTCTCTGCTTGTGGACTGATAACCTCCTTGTACCTAGACTTAATAATACCTACAGTACTCCCTTTAGAGATTGTTGAAATCATCATAGAAGATGATGCACTCTCTAAATTTTTAAATACTATATAAATATCAAACACTATTAGAAAATATGTTTTGCATAATTCTCTGTCTCTCCTAATGATCTATCACTTGAACTAGAACCATTGCTCCAAATCCTTTAAGCAATACATCAGTCAGTATTGAGTATGCATTGAAGACTAGACACTGCTGTAACCTTGGTGGATACAAAGACCAAAAGAAAATAATACTTGTTCTCAATGATTTTTTTCCTTCCTTCCTTCCTTCCTTCCTTCCTTCCTTTCTTTCCTTCTTCCTTTCTTTCTTTCTTTCTTTCTTTCTTTCTTTCTTTCTTTCTTTCTTTCTTTCTTTCTTCCTTCCTTCCTTCCTTCCTTCCTTCCTTCCTTCCTTCCTTCCTTCCTTCCTTCCTTCTTCTTCCTTCCTTCCTTCCTCCTTCCTTCCTTCCTTCCTTCCTTTCTTTCTTTCTTTCTTTCTTTCTTTCTTTCTTTCTTTCTTTCTTTCTTTCTTTCTTTCTTTCTTTCTTTCTTTCTTTCTTTCCTTCTTTCCTTCTTTCTTTCCTTCCTTTTTTCTTTTTATTTAGTTTACATTTTAATGGTGGGAAACAACTAAGTAAATACAAAATATATGGAATAATATATGCAAAGTGAGTAATGGTAATAACAAAGGAAATTAGCAGTTGGAGCAATCAGGAAAAACCTCTTGAAAGAGAATATTTGTGCTGAAATTTGGAGAAAGTTAGGGAATCTAAAAGATAGCGCTAAAGAGAAAATACATTATGGGCAAAGGGGGTATGATTCTTACATTACAGACAAGGGGACAACTTGTATACAATGAGAGGAGATGGAATGTTATTTGCAAGCTACAAAAAAGTAGGCCAATTTTTCTGAAACATAGAGTGCATGAGGGAAAGCAATGTGGTGTAATGAGCTTGGAAATATTTATAGGCTAGAATCAGATTGTGAACATCCTCAAATGCCAAATGAATGCATTCATATTTAATTCTCTAAACAATTACAGAATGAGTGGAGTTTCTTGAGGACAAAAGTGATGTGGTCAGATCTGAACTTTATTAAGATCATTTTATCCATTTGTGGAGAGAATGATTTAGAGAGGGGAGATTCTTGAGTCAAGAAGAAAAATTAGGTGACTATTGCAAAGAGTCAAAGCCTAATACATAAGAAACACTTAAACCATGCTTTTAATTAATTCATTCATAGGAAGAGGTCTAAGGGTCATCTGAATGCAAAGAAACTGACAAAGGTGATAAATGTAACAGGAGATAAGAATCAATAAGACTTGGCAATTGATTGATTGTGGCAGGTGAGAGGCAAATGAGAGTCACAACTTCCAATTGTTGTGAATCACAGCAACTATAAGTCCCCTTTAAATGGACATTCATATTTACCCTGGTCTTAAGGAAAAGCTCATCTTAAGGCCACCTGTCATTCATCTTCCTTCATTTTCTCATTAGACAATTTCTAGTTTAGATATGATCATGACCATTGCATGGAAAATGGGTCATTCTATTTGCCAAGAATTCACTCAGGGTTTGTGGGTTATTGGCAGCACATTAAGCTTTGTAATTCTCAAGTGGGAGTGGAGGAGGGGAGGACAGCACTGGAAGAATACAAGAAATTTCAGGGTGGTGATATAAAATCCTTCTCAAATCCCACATCTCAAATTCAGTTGTTTTTCTTTTTTTTTTTTTTTTTTGGCCATTTACTGAAATATAATATTCTCCCTAGAGACACATTGGATGTATAAGAAAGCACAATATAACACATTTTTTGAATCAGCAAAAGGATCTGGAGACAAAGGGATCTAGTGGACTGCATTACTAATAGGAAAGCATTTCCCATTTTATTAGGAGCACCTGCATGCTTTAAGCCTCACTGAATGATGAGTTTTGCCAGTGGAAAGATTGAACTACCTAGTCTCTCCTGAGCACTATGAACCAGATTTTCCCAAGAAGGACTTTTCAAATGTGAAATTAATGAATAGATCATTTCCAAAACCTGGAGTGGAAGACAAGTGCAGATTTTGAAAAATGTATAATTATTAAGTACATATTCAGCCCCTAAGTTGCCCACATATCAGGCAATATGTGGACACCATGGACAATGAACATATTTAATTTAATGAAGTCTTGAGTACTCTTCTGTAAATAGTGAGACACTGAAAAACTGAAGACATTGAGACACATATAGGTGAATTAACCTGCTTACCCTCCTAAGTAGACAGCACCAGATCTTGAGTTCAGGTTTTTTGACTTGAATTTCTATACCATGCTTTCTTAAACAGATTTTAAAGTAAGACTTCATAGATCGTTAGCATGATATGCAATAATCATGACAGGAATTTTAGAGGTCTCTAATAGTGTACTTATAGCCCTTTATGGGAGATATCTGGCCAATAGAGATGCTTCCAAGAATAATGGGACCAAAGGGAGACTAAGCTACCAAGCACTTCAAGAAGGGGAAATAGTTTGTATAAATATATGTAATTTAGAGAGAGCAATATTAAGTGGGGACAACAATGATCCATTTTGGTTTTCAACATGAGTATAAGAAATTTGAAAGGTAAACTGGAGCCAGACAGAAGAGGACTTTAAATACCAAATTGAAAAGGCTATATTTTATCCTACAAGAAATAGGGAGCTACTGGATATTTTTGAGTAAAAGAATGATAATATTAGACCTTCAATGGGGGAGATAATTTTGACAACTGAGTAGAAAATGGTTTGAAGAGAGAAAAAATAGAAACAAAAGAGATAAATCAGGAGGTTATTGAAATCATCCAAAAGCAAAGCAAAAAGTTGATACACGTCTCAATAAGTATAAAGGTCAGGTGAATGGAGATAAGAGGACAGATTTAAGAGATGTTATGAAAGTAGAATAGACAAGACTTGGCAAATGATGCAATATGGGTTAGGGGGAATTGAAAGACTATTTTGATGTAAAGAGACTGGAAAAGTAGCAAAAGCCCTATTAGTAATGTAGGTGCTAAATTATGAATTAGCATTTGATTATGGAAGCATGTAAGTGAAAACCCTTTCACAAAAGGATAATCCTCATCTTCACATAAAAGCCAAAGTTTAGATTGCCTTAGATGGCCTCATGCCCCATCTATAGGAGATGCTTAATGATTAATAATTGAGGAACTACAAGCCACTCTAACTATTTTGATAGTTCTCAGACAAATAAAGCCATTCCAGATATAAAAATGTTGAAATTATATTGAACTGTTATCATATATCAGGACAAAAGCGCTGATAGAAAAGACCAAATCTTGTACTGGAAAGAGGTGTTTTTCTTTTTTTTCTTTGGAGTAGGGGAAGGAAGCAATGTTAGAAGAAGAATAAACCTATGGCACTAAAAAGCTTGTATTTGTCCTTTATTCTAAAGAGTTGGGTGCCTAAGGCAATCACTCACTCTGGAGATGAGAGACCTCAGAGGCCAAACTCTGAGAGAAAGAGTAAGGATTTTTTCTGCCTTTTTAAGGGGTCAAATACCCCATCTAAAGATTTCCTCTTAGTAAGAATCTAGTGATGGAGAAAATAGAGGTGTTTGGCAATGTCTAATGAAGCATTATCCTGCTGAGTCCTATGGAATAGAGCTTAACAGAAGTGATGAGAGTGATGGGGAATAAATTCATGCATCAGAGTTTACAAGATTGGTATCAACTAATGAGAGCAATTCCCATGCATCAGTATAGGAAAACAATTATTAACCCCAAAGCACAAAAAAATACCCCTTTATATTTGTGCCCTAGCCATTTTGGGATTTCCTTACCTAGCGTTAATCAGTGAATGGACATTGCCTCAGTCAAATGGAAACCTAGGAAAGATCTTAGCTTAAAAAGGAGAACAGCATAAGGCTGGTAATTAGCCTTCCATCACTTAAATCCAGTTCAGTAGGAAGTCATAACAACACATTCCTCTTTGAGAATGAAGGACAAACAACAGCATCCATATTGGGAAATCTTATCATGCTAGATGACCCAAAAAGCCCTAGTATCTCATCAGGGTCTTCTGTCCCTCTGATTATAAGGTAGAGTCATGACTTCTAAGCCTTCATTTAAGGAAAGGGCAAAGTGTCCCCATTTTCTACCTAGATGAACTCCTGAACTTTTCCCTACCATGCCAAAGACCTCCCACCACTTTGCTTTTCATACTTTTTTATCTTGTCTTTCCTCATTATATTGTAGGCTCTTTGAGGGCAGGGATTATCTTTATTTTTCATATTTGTATCTCTAGAAATTAGCATAGTACCTAGCACATAGCAGTTATTTAATAAATGTTTATTGATAATTGACTAAAAGGAATTCTATTCATTTTCTATTCATGTTCCTTCTTCTGATGCTTATGGGACGATGCACCAAAAATTTATGGGACAAATGTTGTATTGCTACTTTTCTTACAATGCCATTTTACTAAATGGTTTGCTTTGAACTAATTATGTTCTTTGGTATGCTATTGAAGATGAATAGATTGTTGGAAGTTCATGGTGATACAGATACCCAGAGTATCACAAACAAAAACATGAGAATCTTTGATACAAATGTGATTTGAATGACTGCAATATTGTTTTCAGTGATCTGGAACAGTTTTATCACCATGAAGAACAGTCCTTTCAGAATATATCTTCCACATGCATCTTTCTTTGTTGCAAAAACTTCTATTATTCTAAAACTGAGTTTCAGAATCATCTTTCCATGCATAATGATGACATTTCAAATGGAGATTTCAAGACAACATTACAGCTTTTATCTTGCAACAAATGAAAAGAGGAGTAGTCAAGATCAACTTGATCCACTTGACCTGGCTGAGAAATCACATCTACCTGAGCATCTGCTTTTCTCTGTAAAATCAACTAGTTGCCAGTTAGCTCCAGATTTTGAGGAAACAGGATTTGGTAACTTAAAAGAAAATCATGACAGCAACTCCAGTTGCTGTTCTCAATGAATGAAGAACTCATTGATATACTAAACTCCTTTGAGACCATACCTGATACATTAATATCCTCTAAATATAAAGTCTTTGATGAATTCCTTGATGATCTGATCCCACAATATGAATGATGTCTCCTCTGCAATAACTGCAAGTTCCAAAATATTTTTTTTTAAATAATGAGAGAAAAATAGCAATTTTCATGGTCATTTCTTTGGACTTCTAAATGCAAGTTTCAGGAGCAGGGCACTTATGAGCTAGTCCAGGCTCTACTATACTATAAAGTTGAAATTTTGGACAACTCTTCTCACCTCCTTGGGCCTCACTATTTTCACCTCTGAATAATTGTTGAGGTAGCTAATGTTTTGAACCACCATATCAAGGTCAGATCATTAATAGAAAAGTCTCTTGCATACATAAATGCTAAAATGAGTTTATTTAACATAGATTTTGTATCTTGCCATTCATCAGTGGAGAACCTTTAAGGCTGCATACTGACGTTTACATGTTTTGCATGAATTAATCACCAAGGTTTTCATAGCAGCATGGAAAATGAGGTTCAAAAGAGACTATTTTTTAAAGCGTTAGCTCACATAGTTACAGTTTCAAACATGTGTGGAAGATACTGATGACAAGGTGGCTAATTGGTTTCTAACTGGAACTTTTTTTTTACATTCATCTTCCTAGCTGGAATATGCTGAGTTGCTATGGAAACTGGGTTTTTCCCCTTTCTTCTTGTTTTATCACTTACAGCTTTCCATATGATGTTGCACTATGTCGCTGCTTTGACTGACTGAGGAAGCAATCCCATCCTGTATCTTGCACTGCACTAATTACTGCATACAGAGCATATAAAAGAAACCTCATATTTCCTTTTTCCAGGTATAAAGAGACAGCCTGCAACAGAACAATTGCAATAGATAAGTTAACTCCATTCAGATTTAGGTAGTTCCATTTTTTTTTTTTTCTAGAGCACTGGGGCTCCATCATGGTTTTGAGAGCTCTTCAAAAAAATGCATGAATGGCCAGGAACTGGCAGAACAATTAAATAAATTAAATTCAACTCAATTTAACATTATTAACTCATTTCCGAACAGCTGATGCAGGGAACACTAGGAGAAAGAAGCACTCAAACTGAACCATTAAAACTACCATCCTCCACACTTAGGACTTGGAATTAAAGTTATGAGAAGTGTGAGTGTCTTTTGATAGCAGCTGGAGAAAGAGAAGAAAAGAGTTCATTTATTTTCATCACTGTGGGCTGTGTCTTGGGTGATTTTTCTTCCTGACCTTCCCCCCCACCCCAAACTCCTCCTCTGCCCAGACACACTTTCCCCCTTTTTCCCAATACATTTAATTGATGCCACATTTGGCATTTCCAACAGTCATGGACTTATTTTTTTCTCTACACTGCAACAAACAGGATTTCCCCTTCTTCCGTTGCTGAAAAGAAACAGTTACTCCCTGATCAAAGAGCTGGTGGCATTGTAGAGCAGCAAAAAAGGGCTGTCTCCTTTTTCCAGGTGGAGACGGAAGCTAGTCTGCATAATCAATTATTGAGGCACAAAGAAGGAGAGCTGGAGATACACGTACAGTGGCCCAGGAGAACACTGGGGACATTTATTCCCTATCTGGCTCAGTCTCTTGTTGGAAACTTAATGAATACTGCAATACAGGCCCTTTCTTCAAGATTCTTCACCAGCTGTCCTCCATGCCTGGCAGTCTCATTCTCCTGGTCTCTCTGCCTTCTAGCTTCCCAAGGTTTAGCTCAAATCCTCTCATCTGCAAGAATCTTGTCAGTCACCCCGTGGCTAACATCTCCCATCTCAGATTACCTCTCATACATTACCTTTCAAACATTTGAATAGTTTTAAGCTAATAAAAGCTTAATGCAACACCATGTATAGTTTAAATGTACATAGATGGTTGCATGCTACCTCCCACATTAGAATATGAGATCTTTGAGAGCAGAAACTGTTGCTTTTATTCCTTTTTATTGTTTTATGACTGCTGACAGACTTAATAGTATATTCCATTAACTTTGGTTTTACATAGTGAAGAAACTAAAGAATAAACAAGATATCTTGTATTCAATTTAGCAACAACTTTTGGGTTAGGGGAATAAGCATTTATTAAGCACTTATTATGTGCTAAGGATCTTACAGATATTATTTAATTTAATTTTTATAACAACCATATAAGGTAAGTGGTTATTATGATCCCCATTTTACATAGAGTATTATAGGTATTACATAATAATATAATATATAATAGGTATACTTATTATAGATAGCCATAATTAAGTGGTTAAGCTGGTAAATTATCTGAGGTCATATTTAAATTTAGGCCTTCCTTACTCCAGATCCAGGAATTCATTCACTATACTTCCTAGCAGAGAAAATAACCCACCTGAGGGAGGAGAATTTGGCTTACAATTCTTCAGTTGCTTTTCATCTTCTGAGTGTCACATTGAGTTAAGGTGTGAGGACATTACTCTCTGTGACAGCTACCTCACAAAGCCAGATGATCCAAGTATCTGAAAGTCATTAAAACTAAGGTACAGTAGCAAAATAAAATCAAGATATGAACTTTGGTAACTGCATCCTGAACAAAAATAACAAAAAAGTGTCGATATCACCAGACCATTGTTACAAACCAGGTAGGCTGCTTTAAATGATTCTTAATTGGAATACTGATGCCTGAATTCCAATGGCAAGAGGCCAAAAGCATCAGGCTCTAGGATGCATTAAAAATTCTAGTAAACGTTATATTATGTCATTCAGAATCTCCTGGAAAGGCTCACAATCAAACACCTGCTTTTTAGTCTATATTCTTTCAAGAAGAGATAATAAACTCCAAATCCCATGTCACTCTGTAGACTCAAAAAGAAATCTGTTAAGAAAACTTCAGGATCTGGTTGTCACATCTGGTTGTCTAAGTCATGAATTGGATACAGTGAAGTGAAGATAAGGTGCTTAATACTCTTGAGCTTTTAGGATTGTCAGAACTATGTATGAGCCTCATTTGTGATTTGGATGCTAACCATTTCCCCAACAACTATGCCTTCCTCATCTCAAAGTAAATAAATAGAGGTATGTTCTAGAAATGAGATGAAAGAGTAACATGATGATGAAAATAAATGATGACTAAATACTATTACTTTTGTTACAGAAGTGATGACTTAGGATCATATCATTTAGAATTGAAAGAAACTTTAAAAATAGTTTAAGTATGCCCTAATCCTATATAGTAAAAAATGTTCTATCATTTTATGTTCCATCGAATGAGGAAACTAAGGGTCTGAGACCTGACTTGTTCAAGATCTTACCACCAGTAACTAGCAGAACTGGGAGGAGAATGGCAATGACACATACTACTATTCAAATTGTTTAGAGTTGAGAATATTTACTACAAGGCATTTGTGGGATTTGTACCATACACCAATAACAAAAGAAAGGAAGGTGATCAAAATTTAAACTATATCTGTAGCCATATTATTGTTGTTGTTCATCTTGACATCATGGGGTGATGTCTTGACTGGTGCATAATTTGGATTTAAGTGAGGCACAGCTGTGCACTCATCAACCTCACTCTTTCTTCTAGTCATTAAAGTCCAGTAGCAAGACAAAAGTCAGGATGATTGGTGATGGCGGAGGATGCAGCAGAGATTCTTGGAATCTTTGATATCTAAGCATTCCACAGCACCTCCTTCAGAGACTTTCAAGGCTCATTGGAAAAAAATTGTTCTCATCCACTCATTCTGTTGGGAAAAGTCTTCACATGTTTGGGGTAGGCATTCCCCCAACAGTCATATAAGGCTTAAGAAAAGTCCATATTAAGGACTTAATTCAACTGAATATTTATTTAACACTTACTTTGTGTGAAACATTATGCTAGGCATAGTGGTGATGGGGAGAATTCTATGTGTCAAGCATTGTGCTAAGGCTAAAGATAAAGATAAAAACTAGTCATTTCCTAGTCTCAAGAAACTTATACTCTACTATAAAAATGTTTTTATTGTTACTGTTGTTGTGGAGGAGGAGGAGGAGGAAGAGGAGGAGAAGGAAGAGGAGGAGCTGTTTCAGTCAGGTCCAACTCCTCATGATCCCATTTGGGATTTTCTTGGCAAAGATACTGGAATGATTTGCCATTTTTTTCTCCAGGTCATTTTACAGATGAGGAGGCAGAGAGTAAGGGAAGGAGAGAAGGAGAAAAGGAAGAATGAGGTGAGGAAGAAAAAAGGAAGGGAGGGAGAAAAGGAAAGAGAGAGAAAGGGAAGGAAGGAAGGAAGGAAGGAAGGAAGGAAGGAAGGAAGGAAGGAAAGAAGGAAGGAAGGAAGGAAGGAAGGAAGGAAGGAAGGAAGGAAGGAAGGAAGGAAGGAAGATGAAGAATGGAAGGAGGGAGGAAGGGAGGGAGGGAAGGAAGGAGGGAAGAAATGGAAGGAAGGAAAGAAAGAAGAAAGGAAGGAAGGAAGGAAAGAAGGAAGGAAGGAAAAAAAGGACCAATTCCAGTTTGTGGGTCAGCTTTACTCACAGAGGTTGCTGTTTATCCTTTATTCTCAAAGAGGACCATAACATCAGGGGGATGGATGATGTGACATGATATGTGAGTGAATTGGATTTAAGTGAGGCAAACAGGATTAAGTGATTCGCCCAGGACCATATAGCTAGTAAGTGTCCGATGCCAGATTTGAACTCAGACCTTCTTGACTCCAGGCCTTGTCTTCTATCCACCAATGAATTTTGTTGCTATTCTGTCTGACTCTCCATGATGCCATGGACCACAGAATATGTGGCCCATATATCCTGTACTCTCTGTCTGTCCAAGCTCATGTTTATTGTTCTTATGACAATATCTATCCCTTTTGCCTTCCCCTTGTCCTTTTCCATGCACTGCAAAATGTGATTCTAAATTGGCTTGATGTGTAATATACATGGACCCAGAAATATGTCTGATTCCTTCAGCCAATCCCAAGACAATTTATCTATTGGTCAAAACACATCAACTCTTCAAATTTGATTAAGGATTTGTTTGTACCTCCTCTACATCTGTGATGGGTAGCTTCAATTGAGAAGACTGCAATTTTGCTTAAGTAAATGTGGGATCTCTATTCCACCCTGATCACTATCTTTACACAAAACCTTACTCTAATTTGATCCAATAACCTCTAGTTTGATAAGGAATTCATTCTCAGCAGAATTTCATAAAATCTCAAAAAAAGGGTGGGTCAGACTTGGTTCCACATTTGCCAAATATATGTTAAGTAAGAAGGAACTTTTCACTTTCAATTTTAAATGAATAAGTCAGCAGGGCTAGCCCCTTTTCTAGGTTTAATTTGGTTTTAATTCTTCATAAAGCTTACCCTAAAGAATATTAATACCTTTGCCAGAACAAATCATTTGAGTCTTTCATGCACAGTCAAAACTTTTCATCTGACCTGAGAGATAATTTCTCTAAACAATATCAGCATAGTCAATAGGAGTCATAATTAATTCATACATTGAGATTATAATTAGCATTCAAATAAAGGAACTGACTACTGCATTGCTTTATATTAAAAAAAAATCTCCATTATTATGTTAGATACAAATCAAGAATGCAGAAAAATTTTCCTTATTAAAATCAGGCTTGTAATCATGCTTCTGTCTAGCACCTCTGCAGCAGAATATATTTAAAGCCAATAGATCAAATAAAAAGAGTAGTTTAGCTATTAGGGCAAACTTGTCCTTCAATATTAAATGTTGAGGAGCAGCTCATCCTCTCTATCTTCATGTCTTTCTAAGTAGTCAAGTTCAAATTACATCTTCAACTGATTTATAGGTAGGAAATCCAAGAAGCTGAAAGACTGTGGCAAAGACACATTTATTCCCATCACCTAAAATGTCATCAAGAGAGCCAGAATTTTTTTCTCCAGTGATAATAGTGTTTGTTTCAGAAAGGTAGCAATATTTTAAGGCCTGGTGATCACACCATTCCCTGTGAAATATTTCAGCAATAAGCATTTGTAGGGAAGGAGAGACTGGCTGGGAGACAATGAATGGCAAATAACAGACATGGGAACTAGGAGGGAAGAGCTTATTGATTCACCTACCACTTATTTTCAGGTTTACTCCTCCTGGACAATAATAGAAAAGCAATCAGAGCTGTACTCTAAAAAAGAACAAGAAAAGATTATAAACATTGTGGTGAACTTGCTGTGCAACCTGGGTCAAGGTACATGATGTCATCATTTGTTCTCTATTCAGAGACTCTGCAAATATTTCCTATATTTGATTATTTCTTTGAACTTTTCAAAACCTTTCTACATACATTCCCTTATATGATTCAAAGAGAGAAGTATCTAAAATTGCTACAAGTGCTATAGAAATACAAGCTATAATGAGATTGTCATGGCAATCTCAGGGAGATAAGTAGACTGGGTACTATTCCATTTGATAGAGAAAGGGAACTGAATCATTGAAGAGGTTAAATGATTTGTCCAAGATACTTGATGAGCTGAGACTAGAATTCAGCTCTTCTGACATTCAGGCCTAAGATCTTCCTGTCTAATGCAGCATTTGTGTTTGTTCATTTTCAAACTAGTTTCATGAAACATGTAAACATCTCCTTCTGTCCCCAACTGGGCAAATGTGTGGAATGTAGCACTTAGAAACTGTAAATGAGCTCTTCCTACCCAGTAAAAGAAATGGAAGAGAAGGAATTAACACCACAAATTTGCATTGCTCCCAAATTACAAAGCTAAGGAACTATTTTTACAAGTCTGGTCACAACCCATATTAATCATACCAGTGAAAGCAATAGCAGTCTTACACCTCCAATTTGGGGTGCTGCAGTTCGGTGTCATTCAACAAAAAGGCTAAGAACAATTCAACAGAATGTTCAAGTTCAGGGATCTTACTCAGAAATCGGCAGGGAAGGCAGAATATAAGAAAACCTTAAGGGTGAAAGGCATGCATCCTGCTATTTGCTGAGATTTTTAACTTGGAGAAGGGGAATAAGAATAAGACCTAACATGATGACCTCTTAAAACTCATAATACAGTTTTTAGAGACAAATTTAATTGAAGACAAGTACAGAGAAGTATTTCTTAATAAAACAGAACAAAACCATAATCCAGGCCCTCATCAAACCTCCTCTGCACTGTTACAATGACCTTGTAATTGTTAATCCTGTTTCTAGGCTCCCCTCCAAATCTGTTACTTCCAATCCTTGTGATACTAAGCCAGTTGTTGCTTAAAAAAGAGTAAACCAAACAAACAAACAAACAAAAAGAGTAAACCAGTGCTCTTGCCAAAATCCATTTCCTGTTTCCTGTTCTCTGTTCAACTCTTTTCCATTCAATTAATGTGAAAATGGTGAGCTAGAGCCATAGTATTTCAGCAGAGTGGTTGTCTCTACACATTGTACTTGATATAGGAATCTCCTCGGGCATATATTTGGATGCCCTTCAACTGGAAAAATTAATCTATTCAAGATTTCTTTTTTTTTTAATAATTATAACTTTTTATTGACAGAACCCATGCCAGGGTAATTTTTTAGAGCATTATCCCCTGCACTCGTTCTGTTCCGATTTTTTCCCTCCCTCCTTCCACCCCCTCCCTCAGATGGCAAGCAGTCCTATACAAGTTAAATAGGTCACAGCATATCCTAGATACAATATATGTGTGCAGAACCAAACAGTTCTCTTGTTGCACAGGGAGAATTTATTCAAGATTTCTTTCTTCTTGGGTTCCCTATTTCTCAGGAATCTTCTAGTGAAAAATGTTACTTTTTTCCCTTTCTTTTTTGTCATGGACAGTTTTCGGATGTGTACCCTTTGCAAGCCAGGCCAGTTTCATATCCTTTGCTTGTACCAAAGTAATAAGGCCCTTTAAGAGTCACAAAGGAATAGAATATAAAAGAAATTAATAAAGAGAATTTCAAATACTGTGTGACAAACATATGGAGAAAATACTTTTGGTTGGTGGCAGCTGGAGGTAGTTCTAACAACAGCACTCTCTTAGTTCAATTTGGAGAGAAGATACTGGAAAGTTATTGAAGAGTTAACAAAAGGAGATTTACTTATTAGTAATGATAGTGTGGCAATGTCCTATATTGGTGCATGAGTTAATTATAGGGTGATTCTTTTTGACTATTTTCTGGTTATGATTATTTGCTGTTGTGTGGGATGGGTGCTAGACCCCTTTCCCCAAATTAACTAATCAGAGACATCTTCTGGTATAAAGAGAAAGCATTTATTTAGTCCCTGCAGGGAGAGGCCCAGCACACCCGGGGGACATCTCAGCCCCCAACATGTGCTCATCCACCTGACAAGAATAGCAAAAGACCCACACCTTTTCATTGGATAGACTAACAGGAAGTAACCCCCATTGATCAATAGTCACCAACATTGTCTACTTCCTGTGGATCATGTCACTTCCTGTAACTTCCTGTCACTCACTCAGGGTCTGACCTTCAGACCTCTAGGTCTACATATCATGTGACTTCCTGCAACCTGGGCTTCAAGACCGGATCTTCCGGCTCTAAAGACCTCTGGGAATAGGGATCACGTGACTTAGGTCTAGTCTCATAAATTTTTTGAGAAAACTTCCCCTATCCGGCTAATTCACCATTTATTGTTAAGAATAATTCAGGGGTCCTCAAACTTTTTAAATAGGGGGCCAGTTCCCTGTCCCTCAGACTGTTGGAGGGCCGGACTATAGTAAAAACAAAAACTTTGTTTTGTAGGCCTTTAAATAAAGAAACTCCATAGCCCCGAGTGAGGGGGATAATATCCTCAGCTGCCGCATCTGGCCTGCAGGCCGTAGTTTGAGGACCCCGGAAGATGCTTCTATTGTAGCTATAGTTTGTTAACTTTGTCTAGTTTTATTTACTATTACCTCTATCTACATAGTTTTGGCCGTTTTGTTCATTTAGCAAACTTTTGCTATTGCCGATATGTTTGCTATTATGCATATTTTTTTGGTTTTATTACTATAATAGACGCCATACACCATTTACACCTGTAGTCACAGAAACAGCTAATGAAGTGATGCTTTGCAGAGTGATACATCTAATATATGTGTTATTGATGTATTTTTGCCACCCATGGCGCTCTAAGGGCATCGCCGGGAGCACTGAGAGAAGCATATTTGATCTATTATGAAGCGATGTATATAAGATACTATGCTGTCTAGTGCCACAGGCCAAGCATATTGAAGCTTAATTTATAAGGGACTGCAGGGATCCAGAGGAATGGTTAAGGCCATGTAATTTGGTTTCTTCAAATTGTACTCGTTTCTGAAAGGCTACACATATTTTGGGGGCTAGGTGGAATCAGAATATTTTTGAGCAAGAAGCTTACTTTTAATTTTTCATTATTTTTAATCTTTTCTTAATTGCTTTTTCCCCAAAATTTTATTTTTAATGGTACATGGCTTTTTAAAAATACAACGAAAATGATAACTTCTAAGAATCTTATAGTTATCATTTTTGTTGTATTTTTAAATTTAAATTTAAAAATTTAATGTTTTCATTTATACTATATTCTACTATACTAAACATACTATAAAATAAAAAAAAAAATTAAAAGAAATTTTTAAATTTCTAAGAATCTTATAAAATATCCCTTTGAATTGAATTTCCATGATTATATTTGAGGAGAAACTTTGATTTCTTCCTTGTATAAGATCTATGCCACATGGATTATTCTGAGACTGAATTCTGACATGAGAAAAGGGCTATGCTGAGGCATTTGCAAGACCCCAGAGAACTTTTCTGGATAGAGGATGTGAAAAAATCTTTTATGCTGAGGGAGTGGTGGTGGGATGAGGGAGAATCTTCCATAGTGTAGTGGTATTAGGTGTCACTGAACATACATCATGGTCTCTGGCAATCAACACCAACTCCTATTCTTTATTTGCCATCTTGGCTTGTCCAGCATTCACCTCTAGAAGATACTAATTTCTCACATTCATTGGCTCCTTACTCTTACCTCAGCTTCCCCAAAATTATATTATTATTTATAGTAATGTTACTTTGGTTCTAAGCTAGGGTTATCTCCCCCCAAAAAAGATCAAAATTGGAAGAAATAAAGAGGTACTCAGTATGCAAATATAAATCATATATAGAACATGTTTATTCTCATATAGTAAAGAGATTATTAAAACACAAAAGAATGATAGTGATGGTACAGCTAAGTGGCCCAGTGCATAGAGCACCAGCTCTGAATTCAGAAATACCTGAGTTCTAATCTGATCTCAGACACTTAACACTTCCTAGCTGTAACCTTGGACAAATCACCTAACCCCAATTACTTCAGGGGGAAAAAAATGTGACAGTGATTAAGTTATCACAACTAATAAAATAAGTTGGAAAATTAATATTTTAGCATTGTTGGGACATTTTTTACAAGGCTACTAATTGGCCATCTTGCTCTTCATCTTCTATTGAAATACCAAGTGGATTTTCTTTCCTGAAATTTTTCTCCACTGACAATTCTTCCCTTGGAACTAATCCACTCCTCCTGTTGTTGCTCTTGTATACAGTTGCCCCAAGTGATAATTTTTTCATCTTATATGTACTTTCAAGATTTACCTCCCCAAAAGATTGTTGCTGGAAGAAGGTAGCACCCAAGAAAACATCAAAGGGCAATTCCAGGCATAGTGGTACAAGCACCAGCTAGTTGAGTCCATGCACCATGTGGGGAATCCCTATTGCCATTTCATTAAGGTAGAAAGAGTAATTCTTTCTGAGCCCTTATTAAAATGTTATCTTGTCACTTGAGAAGTTGCAGCCAAAAGAGAAACTAGCCAGAACTTGCCTCCTCTTTTCAAACAACTCCTGAATGTTCAATTCTTTCAGTTTAGCTACCACCTTTACAATTGCTAAATTATACATGGCTGGAGGCTATTCTCCTTGAAACTTTTTAAAGATTACCAAGAATGACACCAGAGATTTTTTAAAAGGGATTCTAGAAAAGCCAAGCAAAAGACTCCATAAGCATAGAAGATGTATGAATATGTCTGTAGGCAGCAGGAAAAAAAAAAAAAAACTGTAGGAAGTAGTTAGTAAAAAGGGAATGAATATGAAGGAGAGAGAATGGTCAATGAAGAAAGCTCCCAAAGAAAATGAGAAGGAGAGATGAGAGGCCAGAATAAAGGGATTAGTTTTGATAAGACAAAGGAATACATCATTATCTGAGACTAGCAAAGGAAGAGAAAAGGGATAAAGTTATAGAGTGGATTTGGAGTAAGGGAATAAAGAGAATCTCTTTATGTGGCCTAAATTTTCACTATAAGGTAAAAGTAAGGTCATTTGCCAAAAGAAGGGGATGTTGGTGGGGTTGAGTGTTTTCAGGAAAGTGGGAAAGATTTAAAATAGAGGCTATAGGAAACACAATAGAGTAAACCATGAAAACTTATTTTACTTTTTTAAACTTTTCCCAGAAGCCAGCACAAATCTCTAAATGTAACAGAAATTTAAAGAATATTGTGAGATATGATTAGTCTGAAAGACATAATTTCTGGGTAATTAATAATCATTTTGTTAATTGTGACTAGCAGTTAATAAAAGGATGATCATTTAACTTCTCTTATAAACCAGAATGAATCAGGAATCATGGAAGCCAATCAACATGTATACGCCGTTGGAAGAGTGGGTATAACTGATAGATGGAAATCAACTCTGATAGTTAAAAATGAAAAAATGAATATTATAATTAGAGGGGTTATTTCATTTGTGTGGAAAGGTGAAGAACTTACAAATTAAGCACATATTGATCAGAGACTGTTAACTAAAGTAGATCAGGCCTATAAGCCCCAGTCACATGAATTTAGATGAGACCCGGACTGCATTCCATTGTCCAAAGAAGGAATTAAATGGTCGAAGCTGTATATCACCTTTTTTCACTGCATCATTCCTTTGACCAAATAGGGGGATAAAGGTTTATGTAACCAATCACAACCTATAGAGGGTGGGATTTTGGGGGTTCTTTGTTTGAAATGTATAAAAGTTGTAAGCATCTTCAAGTGAATGACTCTCCTCCTGTGGGTATCCTTGCTGTCCTTTCGGGCCCACAGGCCAGGATGGTCTGCTTCTCGAGATTCTAATAAATTCTTTCTGTATATCATTTGGAGTGATTCCTGAGTAGTCAGTTTGGGTAGGTACAATTGCCCCAAACACATCTAACAGCACTGTCCTTCAGAGATTGGTTTTTTAATCAAATAATAGAAAAGAAAAAAACCTGGATTTCCCTCCTTATTAATTATTAATAGAAGAGAGAAATAATCATTACTCTCAATATTAATTGAGTTATTGGAATTGGATTTGTTGAGCTGCTGTACCAAAGTAATAAGGCCCTTTAAGAGTTACAAAGGAATAGAATATAAAAGGAGTTAATAAACAGAATTTCAAATATTGTGACAACCTTATGGAGAAAATACTTTTGGTTGGTGGCAGTTGGAGGTAGTTCTAACAACAGCACTCTCTTAGTTCAGGTACAATTTGGAGAAGGTAGAAGATACTGGAAAGTCATTGAAGAGTTAACAAAAGGAGATTTACTTTGCCCTAATACAACAAGGAAATTTTATGTGAATACAGTAGTATCCAGCTTCTCTGTATATGATTCTCCTGCCTCCATAATGAAAAGTATCTGTGATGAGGTATGAGAATTGAAGGTAAGAGATCCCCTAACAACAATGGAATCCCCTTGGCCAGTGACAGGCTTTGCAAAAGAATTCACAGACCCCAGTGAACACAGGCATGAGGTTTGTGGCAAAGAATAAGATTTATTTACACTAAGAAGACAGCTTGCTAACAAGACAGTTTTCTTAGTGGGCCTTCCTGATTAGGATTTTGGCAAAGATGGGTTAAGAAAACAATACGCGAAGACAGCTTTCTTAGCAGACAAAATCCTGTTGGATATCTGCAAAGATTTGGGGTTCAGAATCACCTTTTATTTAGCCTTCTCAGGCTTTATTGGGGTTTACCGAGCCTCTGAGTTGGAAGCAGTTTAAGGGACTGATGTCCAATTCAATAGAGGAATCATTATGCCCCTGCCCAAGATCTCTAATTGTATGAGACCACTTAACTTGGAAAGGATGTTATCTGGAAAAGGTGTGCCCCTCCCAGGGAAGAGTTGAGACCCTGAATCACCCTTCTTTCACAGATTAAAGGGGACACATGTTCAGGTTAAAGAGGACACAATTTATATCATCTGGTCATGCAAACAAGATAGGGTAAAGAACATGGTAGGTAACACACATCATCTTCAGTAACCCATCAGTCTGACAAAACTGGATTCTGGTGACTAGGACTTTTAAATGCCATTAGATGACCAAGAAGCTGCATCAGAAAAGTTGAAGTCAATCAAATTTCAAGCACATTTTTTCCCCTCTTTTAGAAGAGGTAACATGGTACTGTAGATAGAGATCTGTAGAGGCATGAAGACATGGGTTCAAATCCAGCTTTAGATCCTTAAACTGTGTGACTCTGGCCAAGTCATTTAACCTAGAATGTTCTCTTCTCATCTCTGCCCCCTTGCTTCCCTAATTCATATTAATCCTAGGTCAAATCTGACATTCTACAAAAAAATCTTTCCTGATGTCCCTTTAATTCTAGCATTTTCCCTTTCTTGATCATGTCTAATATATCTTGGATATAACTTATTTGAATGTTTTCTCCCCCATTAAGCTGTGAATGCTTTGAGAATGAGGGCTGTCTTTTGCATTTCTTTTCCTTACTGATGGGATTTTAAGTGTTACCCCAAGCCTACTCCAGCTCAAACCTGCCCCCAATACGGAGCCCCACAGAAATAATTAATGGTCTCACTAGAACAGTAAGCAGGCCAGAATGTTCTGGAACCACATCACCAGGTTGCCATGTGATAATCACCACAAAACATAACCTAGAAATAAGAAAGTAGCACCAACAGGATGCAGATAAGGAAATTGAACCCCAAACTTCAATAAATCTTTCTCACAACATGGCACCTATGCAGTTCCCCTTCTTTGCTATCTTTGGGTGATCCTATATATATATATATATATATAATTATCATTAATATATTATTTAATTAATATATATTAATATTAATGTTATATATCATTAACATTCATTAATATCCCTTTGAATGTATACATTCTAAGCAAACCCTTGTGCAGTTCCACCAAGTCTTTGGGGTCTCCCCATGTTAGCAAACTCCTATAACTTCAAAATTTACATATCTTATGATATAACCAGCAGCATTTACTCTATAAAAATCCTTGTCCTTGCTTTGCTGGGCTACTGACTCTTTCATGAAACTTGTCCCATTCACTGAGTGGATAAATATCATTTAAAACACTTTTGGTTGAATTGGAGACTATCTAAACCTGAATTCTTTCAGACATGACGCCATGACACATTCCTGTTACCTCAACATTACCAGAGTTTCTGGCATATATAATCAGGGTTTAGTAAATGTTTACAGACTGAATTCACCTCTTTAATGGGGATTAATAATAGCATCCAAGACACAAGGTTATTGAGAAGATAATGAGATAATATTTGTAAAGTGCTTTCCAAACAAAATGCTATGTAAATGCTAGCTTTTATTATCACTTTAGACATAGCTGATCCTCAAGGATTAGGAAAGAAGGAGGGGCCTGAGTTTGTCCCACTTGAGGGCCTGGCAAGAAGCCAACACGTTGAGGGGAAGCTTTCTCTTTTAGGGAAAGCCTACTCATATCATAGTTGGGGAAAAAGGGAATGTACTCAAATATTACTGAAGTGAATTTAATTTTTTCCAGTCCATTCATTTGTAGAAAAAAATAAATTAAGCTCTATGCTGTAAGGTCACCGGTTTTGTTACTTTTGTTGTTGTCCACATTGTTGTTGAGTAAGCTGACTCACATAGACCAAAGGCCATGCAATTTTGTAAAGTGAATTAACAGCCAATTCCCTAGACATATTAAAGTGTCAAGATGGTTATTCATTTAAATATACATTTTGAAATCTAAACAAAGCAAGAAAGGAAGAAAACAAGCATCTAAGTGCTTACCATGTATCAAAAACTGTACTAAGAACACAAAAAAATGTTTTTTCTTTATTTGGCTGTAAGGTGGGAGTGGAGTGGGGGACTCACTATATGTATAAAGTGTTTAGTGAAAGATATATTTAATAACCTCTTTGGTTTCAATTTCCATACCTATAAAATAAATAAATTGGACCACAGGATCTTTAGGTCTTCTTCACTTCTAAATCCTATGGTCCTTTATGTATAGGTGACTAAATTAACTAATTAATTGACTGTTGTTGTTTGTCCTTCATTCTCAAAGAGGACAATGACATCAAAAAAGTCATGCCATAAGAGGTAAATGAATTGTATGTAAGTGAGGAAGAGCTGTGCAAGGTCACCTCCTCACTTTCCCCTCCAGAGTCATCTGGGTCCAGTGGCTAGATAAAGATCAAGATGGATTAATAAAGTAATAATAATAGCTGGCATCAATATATCACTTTAAAGTTTAAATGGTCTTATTAGTTATTTGAGTTTCACAAAAGCCCTGTGGAGTATGCTTTATTACTTTTATTCCCATTATATAGATGAGGAAACTAAAACTGAGAGAAAATAAGATATGCTATTAGAATGTCAACTCTTCAAATACTGCTATTGCCTTTTTTCTTTTATGGTTTGTTTTTGGTTTTCTCTCTCCAATGTCTGCTAGTACATTAGTTCGCTTCCTCAGTGTTTGCTAAAATGAAATGAATTGCCTTTTTGCATTCTGAATGCTGTCTTAGCTTTAGCTATCTTTTCTGTCAATTCTTCTGAACCTGAATCTGCCATCAATAACCTCATTCATCCAATTTATTATGTTTTTTCTCAAATGATTCCCTTCATCCTAGCTGCTTTCAAATGTTTCACCAAACAGTTAACTTTCACATTTCTTCATCAATAGGATAAGTATAATGCCAATACCTCCCAGGAAACTTAAGAAGTATTTCTTGAAAACCATTAAATATAATGCATATTTGGAGTTATGCTAGGACAGAGCTTTTTAAAAATTTTTTCCACTTATAACCCATTTTTACCTGAAAAATTTTTACACAATTCCAGGTATATAAAACAGGTATACAAATAAAACATTTACTATAATAAACAATAAATAAATTTATTTTAAAATAATTATTTGATATGCATATAAATTTACCATTTATTAAAAATGAAAGCAAGCTTGCATACTACTGGATGGGTGTGTTTGTTTATTTATACATAAAAATTAAATCTTGCAGAATATTTGATACGTTTTACTGTTGCCAAATATTTCATGATCCCCACATTCAGTTATGCACCCCCAATATGGGGTTATAGCCCTTAGTATAAGAAGTTTTACTCTCATGAACAGATATATATATGTATATGCATACATATAAACATGCATGTATATACATACATGTAATATCCATACAACATGTACTTGTATACATACATGCACATATCTATATAATGTGATTTTATACACACACACACATATATTTATATCGATGAATATATAGATATATGCTGATATTTAATCCCTGAATAAAGTGTAACTGTGGTAATCAGGAGAGTCCCCAATTGATATGAGGCTCCCAATCATTCCTTATTACGTTGAGGATCCAATGTAAACTCTTCCTTTTGGCATTTAAAGCCCTTCATAGCCTAGTACTTCCTTATATTTATATTCTTTTTATACCTTATTTAGACTATGATCTACTTGCTTTTTTTTTATCAATAATACTTCATACTATGCCCTCTTCATACTCTTTGATCCAGTTATGCCTTTCTTTATTAGGCCTATATCCCAAAAAGACCATTAAAAAGGGAAAAGGACCTGCATGTCCAAAAATGTTTGTAGCAGCCCTTTTTTTTTGTGATGTCAAAGAACTGGAAACTGAGTGGATGTCCCTCAGTTGGAGAATGGCTGAATAAATTATGGTATATGAATGTTATGGAATATTATTGTTCTATAAGAAACAATCAGTGGAATAATTAAAGAAAGTCCTGGAGAGACTTACATGAACTGATGCTAAGTGAAGTGAGTAGAACCAAAAGAACATTGTACAGCAACAAGAAGACTGTGATCATCAGCTTTGATGAACTTTATTCTTTTCAACAATGAGGTGATTCAGAACAATTCTAATAGATTTGTGATGGAAAAAGGCATCTGTATTGAGAAAAAGGGCCATAGGCATTGAATATGGATCACAACATAGTATTTTCACCGTTTTTGTTGTTGTTTGCTTGCTTGTGTTTTTCTTTCTCATTTTTCCTCTTTTTTGATCTGATTTTTCTTGTGCAACATGATAAATGTGGAAATATGTTTAGAAGAATTGTACATATTAAACTTTTATTGGATTTCTTGATGTCCAGGGCAGAGAGGTTAGGGGAAGGGAGGGAGAAAAATTTGGAACACAAGGTTTTGCAAGGATGAATATTGAAAACAATCTTTGTTTGTGTTTTGGGGGGAAAAGCTATTATTAAAATCTTTTAAATGAAAATAATTTTTAAAAAATGGAACATTTAAAAAAATAGTACTCCCTTTCCATCTTAATATCTTTGTATTAGATGCCTCCTGTTCCTAGGATGTTCTGACCCTTCATCTTCGCCACTTATTTTCCCTGTCTTCCTTTAAAACTCAGTTTAAATTTCATTATCTGCAGGAAGCCTTTATTTTCCTGACTTTGGACAACTTTTAGTGTAATTGCCTCAGAGAATACTTTCCATCTACTCTGCATATATCTTGTGTGTTCATAATTATTTATATGTTGCTCCCTCTTGAGTTTGTGAACTCCTTAAAGGAAGGGACAGTATTTTTGCTTTTGTATCTGCATATCTTATCATGGTGCCTGGTAAATAGTTGAAGCTTAATAAATGCTTGTGGGCTAACTTAGTAAAAAGCCCCACAATCCAGTGACCTGACTCTTCTCAATTTGCCTCCTTGTTAACACTTCACTGGGATATATTCACTCTTAAGAAAATATATATTCAGAATAAATACAAAGGAATTGAGGAATACCTTAAGAACTAGGGAATTTAAGAAAGGCCTCTTGAAAGAGGTGGCATTTGAGGTAAACCCTGAAGGAAACATCTGGTAGGGGAATCCAGGTGATTTGACTTCAAATCCAGAATTCCTTCAACAATATCACTCTCTTATCCATAGTGCAACACCTATCAAAATACTTGTAATTGCACTATGAGTGTCTTTTGAGTATGAAATTATTTTTAGTCTCTTGTACTCTTCCATTAAAAGACAAAAGTTCTCATACACAATTCTACAGAAAGGATCATATCTGGAGAGAAGAGGTCCAAAAAATACTCCAGGAACTTTATCCAGAATAAATTCCTCCATCCTCAAAAGTTCAAGGTAGACCCCAAAGGGTATTAGTCCATCATCTCAAAAACTTTAATCCTTAAAAAGGGCACCTTAATATCTTTCATCAATGACAACAAAACATTGATTCTTTATTAAACATGTAATGGATAAAAACCGCATTAAAACTAATCTCTAATAGTTTTTCTTTCTCGATTTGTTCTCTCTAAAACTAAAAGGTAGAAAGAAAATGTATGTGGAAAACATAAAAATCATGTGTTGTATAAGAAATTTTTATTTTGAGAAAATGCATTGCCACCTACTTACTTCATTAAGACTAGCACTAATACTGAGTAAGGAATAAACTAATTTTGGTAACTTTCCAGGATAATTGGTTTTGTCAGGAATATTATAGAATATAAATCAGTAAGAACAGACGTTACAAAAAGCATTCATTATTGATTCATTCCCTTACTTGAAAGCAAAATCATCGCTATTGTGAAATTGACTATATATTAGTAAGTCAAAACAATCTTTTAGGAAAGACCACAATTCTGAATCTAAAACACAGGCTTTAGAAAGATTGGGAAAAGTCTTATATTTACATCCTATGCTTAAGTTGCTTCTTTCAGTCAATGTACATTGCAGAACTGATCATTCTTTAAATAACTTGAGACACCTTGGCAAAATTTTTTCTTTAAAAAGCACACAAAAATTTCATCCAACTTTCTTAGGCTCAACAGCTAGTTAGTGATAACTGAAACTTTAACTGTGAATTACAATAGCTACCGATAGCATGAATGTTCATTATTAACATGCTGTGGGGTGAATTTGCAAGGTCACTTACCCTTTATAAAGAGTTTCCCAAAAGTTTAATGTAGTTTAAGCTATTTAAATTAGTATTTAAAGATGTAGAATGGCTTTTAGGGAATCTTGTATATGATGTATGAATATATAATATCTCTTCATATGAATATAATATACAGATATAGATGAGCAAATATGTACATATGTAAATTTGTGTAAGCATATATATTATATATACTATAATGCTCATATATATTCATGTAAATTGTATATACATATAAAGTTATATGAACATATATACAATGCACATATATAAACAGTATTTATATATTATTTTTATGTATTATGTAGCAAGTACCCCTTAATGGTATATGACATGTGTACATATGTATATTCCAATATATTTTCATGACCTGCATACACAGTGCACATCACATTTGTACACATATGCATATGTGAGAAGGTGGAATATCTTACTCCTAGAGCTTGGTATTGTTTTTTTTTTTTTTCCTCTCTTTTCTTTTGCCAATTTATTTATAGAGGAGAAAGAATAGAACTTAAGAGTTGAGAATAAGGTGATGGACATGGTTCTTTTCAACAGTGGGGTGATTAAGGCCAATTCCAATAGATTTTTGATGGAGAGAGCCATCTGCATCCAGAGAGAGGAATATGGGGACAGAATGTGGATCACAATTTAGTATTTTCACCTTTTTTGTTTCTGTTGTTTGCTTGTTTGTTTTTTTCTCTCATTTTTTTCATTTTTTGATCTGATTTTTCTTATGCAGCATGATAGATATAGATATATGTTTAGAAGAATTACACATTTATAATCTATATTGAATTGCTTGCTATATATAGGAGAGGGAGAAAAATATAGGACATGGGATTTTGCAAGGATGAATATTGAGAACTATCTTTGAATGTATTTTGAAAAATAAAAAAGCTACTATAAAAAAGAATTGAGAATAAGCAAGACCCCACACCATGGAAGTTTGTTGTAATAGCCTTTACAGAATATATTGGTTACTTGTAGTCTTACCATAGGGCTAGTATGAGGTCTTCTATAAGGAAAAACAATAAATTAAGTCTGAGGATACCAACCAGATCCCTTAGGGATGCTGTTGCTTTGTATTTGTCAGTAAAGCCTGACCATAGGAGATTTGAATATTATCTATTTGAATGAGATTTATTGAAAGATATTATTATAGCTGAGAGAGGCTTCAGGAGGGCTAAAGATAGTATGTGCTGGGAAGGAGGGATTTTTAAATTTGCATCTCAAAGTTAATCTCTAGTGGTTATGTCTGAGTATCTGCCTGTGGTGTCAGACCATCTTGGAGTACCAGGAATGTAAAGGAGGATTTGAAAGTATCCTTTTTTTATATGAGAAAAGTCCTATCTCTTATGTGTATCAATGATGTTTTATGAGTTTTTCTTGTAAACCAGAATAGACTCAAGTAATGATTGATGTGGAAAAAAAAGATATTACCCTTTAGCTTCAATCCCAAATCTATAAACAAGAGATATCTGAGTATTATGATGGGTTGAGGGGACCAAGGAGACAAATCAGGAGAGAGTATGATTTAAGCATAAAGCCATTATAACATTGGTTCCATTTTCCAAGAGATAAAAGTTTTCTTTCATGGCCTTCACTGTATGAGATTTTTTTCTCAGAGCCACATTGCCTCATTCCTTACACTTGTGGACCATAAACTCAAACATGATAAAACAAAGAACAAAGTTGGCAACAAGTTTGTTTGTGATTTGAATTCCAATTTGACTCAATCCTCCTGAACCAGTCTCCAGACTCTATAAAATCCCATAAATTCAAAAAGATGTTAAAATTCACCCAGAGTTTTTTGTTTAATGCCTTTTATATCTACATGATGGACTAGAAGGAAATAACAAATGAATAGGCATATACACATTCTTTGGCAAGTGAATTTGTCCACATTTTAAAGGAAAAGATACAAAGATCTGAAATCATAAGCATATCATTATATTTACTGTGAGACAGATATCAAGAGCTCAATGATCTTAGAAAGGCAGGAAAGACTTACATGAAATAATGAAAACCAAAGTAAATCAAGACATTGTATATGGAAACAGCAATATTGTCTTAAGAATCACTTTGACTCGGTCATTTTGACTATTATAAATATGCAAATAAAAAATAAAGGATATATGAAGAAAGATGCTATTTGCAACTAGAGAAAAATAATAAATAAAAGTATGTATACAATATGTTTATACACACATGATTTGTATCTAATAATAGACATGAATCTCTAGAGTGGGAGGGAAGAAAACAAAAATAAATTTAGACAATAATTTTGTTGTATATCTGGAGGGAATTGCAAGTTGTATATGATAGATTTGCAGCTTCCTGTGCAATAATCTTTGTTATTGTAATGTGTTATAGAAATGCTTGTTTCATTCCATGAATTTAAAATACTTTTTTTTTAAAAAAAGAACCACATATGACACTTATAAAATGAACCACAATAATCATGGTTGAGCTGTTTCGAACATAGCTCAGCATAAAATAATTTATGTTCGTTCTCTACCTAACTACAAAGAGTAAGAGAAGAGGAAGAGGCAAGTTGGAGAGGGGAGGGAGAGAAACCAAATTGTACTTTTATCATTTGATGGTTAGCAATAATTCTTATTGTAATAGAAAAGAATGTTTCTGATTCAAAATAAAAGGGAGTTGGAACTTCCAGATGATAGAAACAATAAAATGGCAACATATATATATCCCTCAGACTTAATTTACTCTCAAAATCTCCCCTTTCGAGAAATTATGTGCCAGTTACAGGACAATTTCAGCTGAAGTCATATGACAAAAAAAAAAAAAAAGAGAGAGAGAACGTTGACAAGGTAAAAACCATAGGAATTAACAGCATAGAATGTCAAAGTGTTAATCAGCATTGTTCTCTAACCAGCCCCTATACTCACAATGCACTTTTGCATTTGCTTAATTTTAAGGTCAATTAAGGGGATTTTAAATAATACTAAGAGATTCTCATGGTATACTCAGGTTATTTAGTGCTTCACATTAAAGCAGGAGATGAATAACCTACTCCATCACCATTCCTTCGTAATTTTGTGATTTTCTTCATTGAACAGCTTTCAGAATAGTTTTTCTTGACAATATTGGTGTAGTCTATAAATTGTTCTCTCAGTTCCACTTATTTTTTTTCTTTTCATTTAAAATTTTTTTGTTTTTGTTTTTATTTTTTGCTATCTTGAGTTCATGCTTGCTACTTCTTCATTTTTGAGCTAATTTGAAATTGATTTTACTTCAGCCCTTTTTATTTTATTTTAATTGTGTGAATCTACCCAAAAAAAAGCATATGTTTGGATTATGCTTCTCTTTAATTCTATATTTGGAGGTCAATTTTTTGTTTATTCTGGTCTTTTCAACAAAAATAAATGGAATAAGGCTTTCTAAACAATTCTGCTATCCTCTGCTGTTTTATGCATGAGTTCATCAAATTCATGTTCATGATTATGATTAATTGTATATTTTCCTCTATTATATCTTATTGTGCCTTTCCCCTCTTAACCACCAGCTTAGTACCTATCCCATTCTTTACAATAAAGAATGTGGAAAAGTTTAAGACTAGTGATATATAGGACTTCTGGAAGCAGAGCCAAGATGGCGGAGAGGACACATGTTTCTCTCTGACCTTTGCCTACAACCCTCAGACCAATTAGAAAATCCAGCCTCTGACTTAGATCTGAACCAGCAAAAACCACAAATATTAAGACTGCAACAAGTTACCAGCAGAAGATAATCTCAAAAATCACCAGAAAAGGTTTGTTTCAATTAGAACTGGGAGGGAGGCAGCCAAACACAAGCAGCTGAGCACAGATGTCAGTGCGGTCAGCACTGAGTCCCTGTACTGGATCACAAATAGTGGGGGAACTCTGGGTGAGGTATAAGACCTTCAGCCCAGAGGGAACATATTGAGAATGTCTGATTGGCTCTTCATCTCCCCTAAGGGCTCTCTAGCTCCTGAGAAGTCAGCAGGTGGTGACAACCTGTGTTGTGACTGAAGCAGAGTGATATCATGTGGCAAAGAGCATACTCAGTATATAGTTAGCACATGTGCAGTGTTGCTTTGGTTATATAAGGGTATTAGGGTATAGAGAGAATTTAAAATAAATGGACTCCATATTACCACCATCCTTGTGGGTCTCACCTCATCACTCCTCCACTAAGATGATATATTTTGGCACCCCAACTTGGGTTTCTAGAAAGCACACAACAAGTCCTGAGGTGATGTGGACTCTGTGGGATGGTGAGGACTCCACATGGCAGAGAATTTATGTGGAGGACTCTACCACAATGTTGGCTACTCTGCCTTGGCTGATAGCCAGGAAATCAGCAGAAAAGTTATAAAACATCCAACACAAACACAAAAGGTAAATAATGAACCTGGAAATGCCAGAACCTCATGCAACCTGGCCATGCCCACCCAGAACCTGACGTGAATCAGCACTGACCCAGTGCAACTGTGAGCACTTATAGATGAATCGGCTGCTTGAAGCTTGAAAAACCTCCTCTGCCCTAAAAGCAGACATTAATTAAAAAAAAAAGTGAAAAAGCAAAGAGAACTCTGACAATAGATAGTTTTTTTGGGTGAAAGAGAAGAACAGATTTCAAACCCTGAAGAAATTAAAAGCAGATCATCTCCAGATGAAGCTTCAAAAGGTGAAATTAACTGGTCCCTATCACACAAAGTTCTCTTAGAAGAAATTTTAAAAGGATCTTAAAAGAGAGTTAGAAGAAAAATGGGGAAAGGAAATGAGAACTTTGCAAGAACGAAAAAGGCATATAACTCATTAAAAGATAGATTTGATCAAATGGAAAAAGAAAACAACTCACAGAAAAACAGAATTTGTGAAAAAGAAAAAGAAAATAATTCCTTAAAAAACAGAATTTGTGAAATGGAAAAAATTCCATAGAACAAAACAACTCATTTAAAAATTTGATTAAACAAATATAAAAGGAAGTTTAAAAAGTAAATGAAAAAAATAATTCACTAAAATTCAGAACTGAACAAATGGAAATGAATGATTCAATGAGACAACAAGAATCAGTCAAGCAAAACTAAAAAAAAAAAAAAGTAAAATACCTAGTTGGGAAAACAACTGACCTAGAAAGTAGATCTAGGAGAGACAATCTAAAGATTATTGGATTCCCTGAAAACTATGATGAAAAAAAAAGAGCCTAGACACTATTTTTCAGGAAATAACCAAAAAGAACTGCCTAAATATCATAGAATCAGAAGGTAAAATAACCCTTGAAAGAATTCACCGAACACCTCCTGACAGAGATGCCAAAATTAAAACCCCAAAGAATATTGTGACTAAATTTCAGAATTATTAGACCAAGGAAAAACTATTACAAGCAGTCAGAAAGAAACAATTCAAATACCAAGGAGCCACACTAAGGATTACCCACGAGCTAGCAGTTTCACTTTAAAGGATCAAAAGACCTGGAATCTGATTCCAAAAGGTGAAGGAACTTGGAATGCAGCAAAGAAAGAATTACCTACTAAACTGAGCATTTTCTTTCAGGGAAGAAGATGGACATTCAATAAAACAGGTGAATTCCATTTATTTTTGTTGAAAAGACCAGAGATAAACAAAAAAAATTGACCTCCAAATATAGAATTAAAGAGAAGCATAAAAAGGCAAAAAGAAAAGACCTCTGGAGAACTGTATTTCTGTTATGGGTATACACAGAGAGTGCATGTATAATCTGATTTTACTGTTATCATATAAAAAAACTAGAGGTGGAAAGGGCAATTTACTAGAAAAAAAGGGAAAGTGGAGATAAAATGAGGGAAATTATATCTCAGGAAGAGGCAAAGAAAACCTAATATAATTGGGAGAAAGAAGGGAGGGTGATGAACATTGTGTGAATCTTACTCTCATCAGATTCGAGTCAAAGAAGGAATATTAGACATATTTGGTTTCACTGAGAAACTTCTCTTATAAAAAAGTGGGAGGGGAAAGGGGAAAAGGGACGGTGTAGGTTAAACAGATGGGAAAACAGAAACAGTAAGAGAAAGGTATAAGAAAGGGGAAGGGTCTTTAAAGGGGGAAGATTGCTTGAGGCAAGTAGTACATATAAGTAAAATACTGAGGAGGAGGGAAAGGGGAAAAGGAAAGAGAAAAGTATAATTTAGGGTTAATAAGATGGCAGGAAATACAGAATTAGTAGTTTTAACTGTCAGTGTGAATGGGGTGAACTTGCCTATAAAACTTAAGTGGATATCAGACTGGATTAAAAGCCAAAAGCCTACAGTATATTGTTTCCAAGAAACACATTTAAAGCAGAGTAATACATACAGAGCAAATGTAAAAGTCTGAAGCAGAATCTATTATGTTTCAGGTAAAGTAAAAAAAAAGCAAGGGTAGCCATCCTTATTTTGCATCAAGCAAAAGCAAAAATGGTCTAACTAAAAGAGATGAGGAAGGAAGCTATATCTTGCTAAAGAGTACCATATAATGAAATAATATCAATATTAAACATATATGCATCAAGTGGAATAACATCTAAATTCCTAAAGGAGAAGTTAAGAGAGTTATAGCAAAACAATAATAGTGGGAGATCTCAAACTTGCACTCTCAGAACTAGATAAATCAAACCACAAAATAAATAACAAAGAAGTTAAAGAGATAAATAGAATACTAGAAAAGTTAGGTATGATAGATATTTGGAGAAAATTGAATGGAGACAGAAAGGAGTAAACTTTCTTTTTGGCAGTTCATGGAACCTATACAAAAATCAACCATATATTAGGACATAAAGACCTCAAAATCAAATTCAGAAAGGCAGAAATAGTAAATGCATTTTTTTTTCAGATCATGATGCCATAAAAATTATATTCAATAAATGGCCAGGGGAAAATTGATCAAAAAGTAATTGGAAACCAAATAATCTCATTCTAAAGAATGAATGGGTGAAACAGCAAATCATAGACACAATCAAAATTTCATCCAAGAAAATGACAATAATGAGACAATATACCAAAATTTGTGGGATGCAGCCAAAGGGGAAAATGTTTTATCTCTAGATGCTTATTTGCATAAAATAGAGAAAGAGAAGATCAATGAATTGGGCTTGCAACTAAAAAGCTAAAAAAAAAGAACAAATTAAAACCCCCAATCAAATACCTAATTTGAAATTCTAAAAATAAAAGGAGAGATCAATAAAATTGAAGGTAAAAAATTATTGGATTAATAAATAAAACTAAGAGTTGGTTTTGTAAAAAAAAAAAAAAACTCAACAAAATAGATAAACCTTTAATTAATTTAATTAGAAAAAGGAAAGAGGAAAATCAAATTGTAGTCTCAAAAATGAAAAGGGAGAACATTCTACCAATAAAGACAAAATTAGAGAAATGATTAGGAGTTACTTTGCCCAATTTTATGCCAACAAATTTGACAATCTAAGTGAAATGGAGGAATATCTACAAAAATATAAATTGCTCAGATTAACAGAAGAGGAAATAAATTACTTAAATAGTACCATTTAAGAAAAAGAAATAGAACAAGCTATTAATCAACTCCCTAAGAAAAAATCCCCAGGACTAGATGGATTTACATGTGAATTCTACCAAACATTTAAAGAGCAATTAGCTCCAATACTATATAAACTATATGAAAAAATAGGGAATGAAAGATTCCTAACGAATTCCTTTTATGACACAGACATGATACTGTTACCTAAACAAGTTAGGACCAAAAACAGAGAAAGAAAATTATAGACCAATCTCCCTCATGAATCAAATTGATGCAAAAATATTATATAAAATATTAGCAAAGAGATTTCAAAAAATCATCCCTAGGATAATACACCACGACAAAGTAGGACCAGGAAGGCAGTGCTGGTTCAATATTCAGAAAACTATTAGTATAATTGACTGTATCAATAACCAAATTAACAAAAACCATATGATTATCTCAATAGATACAGAAAAAGCATTTAATAAAATGTAACACCCTACTAGAAATACCAAAGAGCATAGGAATAAATGGACTTTTCCTTAAAATAGTCAATAGCATCTATTTAAAATCATCAGCAAGCATTATATGTAATGGGAATAAATTGGAACCATTCCCAGTAAGATCAGAGGTGAAACAAGGTTGCCCATTAGCACCATTACTATTTAATATTGTATTAGAAATGCTAGTTTTGGCAATAATAGGAGAAAAACACATTAAAGAAATTTGAGTAGGTAATGAGGAAACCAAATTATTACTCTGTGTAGATGATATGATTGTATATTTACAAAATCCTAGAGAATCAACTAGAAATTATTAGAAGTAATCTACAACTTTAGCAAAATTGCAGGATACAAAATAAATCCATATAAATCATCAACATTTTTATACATCACTAACAAAATCCAACAGCAAGAGATATAAAGAGAAATTCTGTTGGAATCTTTACAAACTGCTAACTCATTAGAGTTGATAGATTATTGATCTGATCTTACAAGAAGATGTTTTGGGCCAGAACCTGAAACAAGGTACTAAGTAAAACTAATTGATACAATGCTTGTGTTTGCACCTTTACTCCTTGGAGTTCACACGTTTGGGAAATTTCAGGGTTTAGTATGAGATATCTGAATTCACACATCCCTTGAAGCTCTTAGGGCCAGACAGCACTATGGGAGAAAACCCATAATCCCATTCTCTCAGAAGAGTCATATATAAGCCAATGAAGAGTGATTCATTCGAATATTTTTCCACTTGGTTGGCTGGTAGCAGAAGAAGAGTTTTGAGAGGAAGAAGCTACGAGTGGAGAGTTGAGCGGGAGATTAAGAAGGCTCTGTGTGGTGGCTGGGCTCCTGCACTTCCCCCACTGAGACCAAGCTGGTCTGAAAGACTCGCCAGAAAGCTAGCTGAGCCCCAAGTGAAGGAGACAAGACACTCATTCCATCTTTGTGCTGGCTGGAGGCTGAAGAAAGCTGAGGCAGAGGCTGAAGGATAAAACCTTTGGATTTGGAGACATTCGGAGGGAGCTCTTGGAACCAAGCAGAGAGATAGGCTTCTAAGAATCTAGCTATCCAGGCCTAAGGAAAGAGACAAGACTTGGAAGGAGAAATAAACATTTGTATTTTTACCAGCTGGCTGCATTTGGGGTAATTATTGATCTGAACTGATACTAAGGCTGTCTCCAAGAAAACCTCCCCCGAGAAACCTGCCTTCTTTCCCCCCAGAGAGAACTATTCTACTTATTTTAAAAGAAGAAGATCACCAACAAAATTCCATTTGAAATAACTGTCAATAGGATAAAATATTTGGAAATCTATCTGCCAAGGGAGGGTCAGGAAGTATATGAGCAAAACTACAAAACATTTTCCACACAAATAAAATCAGATCAAAGCAACTGGAAAAATAACAAGTGCTCTAGGATAGGTTGAGTGAATATAACCAAGATGACAATACACCTAAACTAATCTATTTATTTAGTGTTATGCCAATCACACTCTCAAGAAACTATTTTAGTGACCTAGAAAAAATGAAAACAAAATTTATCTGAAAGAAAAAAATGTCAAGAATTTCAAGGGAATTAATGAAAAAAATGCAAATGAAGGTGGACTAGCTGTACCAGATCTAAAAACTCTATTATAAAGTAGTGGTCATCAAAATTATTTGGTACTAAGAAAAAGAGTAGTTGATCAGTGGAATAGATTAGGTTTACAAGACAAAATAATCGATGGCTATAGCAATCTAGTATTTGACAAATCCAAAGACCCCAGCTTTTGCTACAAGAATTCACTATTTGACAAAAATTGCTGGGAAAATTAGAAACTAGTATGACAGAAACTAGGCATAGACCCACCCCAACACCATGTACTGAGATAAGGTTTAAATGGGTTCATGATCTAGACTAAAAGAATGATATTATAAACAAATTAGAAGAACATAGGATAATTTACTTCTCAGATCTGTAAAGGAGGAATTTGTGATCAAAAATGAACTAGAGAACATTATTGATCACGGAATAGGTAATTTTGATTATATCAAATTAAAAAAAGCCTTTGTACAAACAAAACGAATGCAGACAAGATTAGAGGGAAAGCAATAAACTGGAAAAACATTTTTACATTCAAAGGTTCAGATAAAGGCCTCATTTCTGAAACATATAGAGAATTGATTCAAATTTATAAGAGTTCAGGCCATTCTCCAATTGATAAATGGTGAAAGGATATGAACAGACAATTTTCAGACGAAGAAATTCAAACTATTTGTAGCCATATGAAAAGATGATCCAAATCACTGTTGATCAGAGAAATGCAAATCAAGACAACTCTGAGATATCACTACACACCTGTCAGATTGGCTAAGATGACAGGAAAATGTAATGACAAATATTGGAGGGGATGTGTGAAAATTGAGACACTCATACATTGTTTGTGGAACTGTGAATGGATCCAACTATTCAGGAAAGCAGTTTGGAACTATGCTCAAAAAGTTATCAAACTGTGCATACCCTTTGATCCAGCAGTATTTCTATTGGGATTATATCCCAAAAAGATCTTAAAAGAGGGAAAGGGAACCATATGTGCAAGAATGTTTGTAGTGGCAAGAAACTGGAAACTGAATGGATGCCCATCAATTGGAGAATTGTAATGGGCTGAGGCTTGAGTTGATGCACTGAGGTCCCAAGCACATGAGGCTAAATAGTAATTGGACCATACTCTATTAATATATAAGCTTGGAGAAAGAATGGCCCCCACCCACTCTTTGTGCAAGTCCTGATGTGTTGTATAGGAAATGATGATTTTGGTGGGGGGAGGCAGGGGAGTGGAAAGGGAAGGGGAGGAGAGACTTTTGGGATTGCCATTGCCATGGTTGGCTCGTCTCGCATCTCTCTCTGTTAGCTTGCTTCCTGTCGCAACTGCCTATATTTGCTATCGCAATCTTTATTCACCTCTTCACTTCAATAAATATTGAAGATTTTCCCCTTAACTGAATTCCTGACTCCGGCTGATTTTAAATACGCAGTCATTACATTTGGTGCCCAACGTGGGGCTGTTTTTCATTCCCTGTAGTAAAACTGTCCATTCATATCTTTTATAAGGCTCAGCTAAGTTAACGCTGAGCACTGAAAAGGCAAATCTTTTCATATCCTCCTTATCCAGAGGGATAGAATAGAAACAATCCTTAATATTGATGACCCAAAGAGGCCACTCTCTAGGCAATTGAGTAGGAAATGGAAGTCCAGGCTGAAGAGTTCCCATAGTTTCCATCTGTTCATTTACTTTTCTTAAATCAGTGAGCAAACTTCATTTTCCTGATTTCTTTTTTACAACGAACACTGGGGAATTCCAAGGACTTAGAGAAGGTTGTAAATGTCCTTGTTCAAGCTGCTCCTGTACTATATCTAATAAGGCCTGAATTTTATTGCTACCTAAGGGCCACTGTTCTATCCACACTGGTGTATCAGTTTTCCATTGGATAGGAACAGGTGAAAGTGTTGGTAGGCCTTCAACAGCAGCCCTGCTTAAAAAACCGAAGTACTCATTTTTAACCCTAATTGTTATAAAACGTCTCTTTCCCACAGATTGATGGGGAGTTTTTCAACTATAAAAGGAGTAAAAACTCCTGTTTTGCCTTCAAAAGTCCATCTCATAGGGGCAGCACTAACTTCAGCTGCTATTGATCCTCCTACTCCAGATATATAGGTGTCTGCTTTAATCTTTGGCCAGTGACTGGGCCAATTGGCACCTCTAATGACTGTACGATCTGCACCTGTGTCTACCAATCCTTCCAATGGTAGGCCATTTATATAGATCGTGAGCATAGGTCGGTCAGCTGTTACGGCTGATGTCCAGTATATTCCTGGATTTTGTGGTCTGGAGTCAGAATCTGGGTGACTATCACCAGGTTGCTTATTAGGATTCTGTATGAGCAAACCTGATGCTACTACTTCTCCTGGATGATAAGTCACACATTGTCTACCTGTATTAGTGACTGGGATATTATCTACACATTCCCCAGTTTCCCACATCAGTGTGTGGATGGACACTGTTTTGTACGTACAAAAAGGAGGTGAAATGGTCAAGCCTACTGTGCCTGGAGGTAGGGGATCCATAGGCTGGAGAGGAACAGATTTCACCTCTCCAGGGGGTATCTCAGTTGTCCCAGCTGCATATAGCTCTATTCTCCCCAATTGTAATTCCCTTCTGCCATCAGGTTGCTTCCTGGCTGGTTGACTGTGTAATCCCCTTCTCTCATCATATGGCTTTCTGGCAGAAACGACCACCAGGATGATTTCCAAGAGGCCTGGAGAGACTTACATGAACTGATGTTAAGTGAAATGAGCAGAACCAGGAGCTCATTATACATGGCAACAACAAGAATATACAATATCAATCCTGATGGTCATGCCTCTCTTCAACAATGAGATGATTCAAACCAGTGCCACTTGTTCAATGATGAAGAGAGCCATCTACACCCAGAGAGAGGACTATAGAAACTGATTATGGACCACAAATAGCATTCTCACCCTCTCTGTTGTTGTTTGCTTGCATTTTGTTTTCTTTCTCAGCTTTTTCCTTCCTTCTTGATCTGATTTTTCTTGTGCTGTAAGATAACTGTATAAATATATGTATACATATATTGGATTATCTATATAAACATATTTAATATGTATGGGACTACCTGCCATGTAGGGGAGGGGGTTGGGGAAAGGAGGGGAAAATTTGAAACAAAAGGTTTTGCAAGGTCAGTGTTGAAAAATTACCCATGCATAGGTTTTGTAAATAAAAAGCTTTAATAATAATAAAAAAAGACTAGTGAACTATAATTCAATTAATCTTTTTGGCCCTATGTCTGTTTTTCTCTTTTCTTTGTCCAGTCTCAACTGCAAGTTCTTACTTTTTCTTTACTTTTAATCTTCTTTTCACAATCTACCTGCCAACTTTGAAACTTATTTTGTTGATGATTTATTCCTCACTGATCTTTCTTTCTTGGGTTCTTCTCTCTCTCTCCTCCCTCTTCCTTTCCCTCTCCCCCTTTTCTCTGTCTGTCAATCTTTGTCTCTCTGTCTCTTTCTCTAATTATCTCTGTCTCTCTCTGTCTCTATCTCTGTCTCTCTTCCCCTCTTTTTCTCCTTCTGTTTCGGTTTATTTCCTTGGAGTTAAATGTACTTTTACATCAAGTATATATATGAGATGGTGTGTGTGTGTGTGTGTGTATATCTATATACATATATATATATGTATATATATATATATATGTATATAGATATACACACACATATATGCATGTATATGTATATGTATCATCCTTTCTCCAGTTCAGGTGAAAAATTCATATGATGACAGTTTTCCCATCACCATTGTTTATATAGTGTTCTTTTTATGCATCCTTATTATCTGTTACTTAGGCCCATCTCTTTTCCCTTCTTTCTTCCTCAGAATGTTCACTTTTATCTCACTTTTCTTTCTTCTCATACAATTGCCAAAACCGAACAAAACTACAAGACCATCTGTTATTTGTCATTTTAAAATTCCCCTATGACCTTTAAATATATTACAGTTCTGAAGTATTACTTGTTTTTTCTTTCCTTATTAGAATGTAAGCACTTCATCATCCTACAATTCCTTCCAAGTGCTTAAATATATTTACCTTTCTAGTTTTCTCTAGAATTCTATGTTTGCATTTCAAAGCTGTTATTTGGTTCTGATTTTTTCTTCAAGAATCATTGAAAATCTTCTATACCCTTAACAGATCTATTTTCCCCCTTTCAAGAATATAATTAGTTTTGCAGGAAATTATTCTTGTTACAAGTTAATATATTTCCTCTCACTCATAGCGATAGCTTTGTAGTATTAAGGGATAATAACAGTGGTTTCTTCGTATTTAAAATCATTCTGACTACTTGCAATATTTTCTCTTTGAGCTGGAAGATTCAAATTTTGCTAATGATGTTTTGAAGAGATTGAATTTTGGATATTTTCTCCAATAGGTGAAAGGTGAATTTTTCCTATTCCTTTCTGACTTTTTATAGCACTAGACAGTTCTTGTTTATGATCTCTTCAAATATAGTATCCAGGATTTTTCTACATTCTACTTTTCAGGTAGCATAGCAATTCTTAGCTTATCATTCTTTGATTTCTTTTCCAAGTCATGTTTTTAACAAACCCACGAAACTTTTGTCAAAGATATCATACATTTTTTTCTGTCTTCACATTATTTTTGTTTTGCTATTTTGTTCTAATAATTCTTTTCTTTTTCCTTATGAAATAATTTATTTCTGTTTGGTTCATTCCAATTTTCAAGATATCTTATTCTTGGTTAAAGTTTACTATCTTCAATCCTTTACAAGTCTTACTTCTTCCATAGTTTTCATATTATTTATAATCATTTTATTTCTTCAAGGTACCAAGACATCTTTCTAAGTCTCTTCTTGTAATGATTTTAGCATTATTCTTGTTTTTCTTCTCGAAGGATTCTTCGCTCATAATATTGCCTCTTAGAATTTGGTATATTTTTCTCTTTACTTATATCTCTTTATTTATATCACTTAATTTGAAATTTACTTTTACTGTCAGGCTCTGACTCCTTCTATACTCTGGAATGTCAAGCCCAAATAGGGCCAGTTTCTATTTAGTTCTAATCTCACTTTGCTATGTTTCTGCCACTGTCTTCCATTTCCTTTAGTCTACTTGTACTCAGAAGACTGAGAGGCTTTAATATTCCTAGTTGAGAACTCTACAATTGGCAGCCCCTATCAAGATCCTCTGTTCATCTTGAGGCTTCTTTGATAAGGACCTCTTTTGTATCCCATGTCATTACCTTCTAGTCAGGACATTGACTAGATTCTGTCTGTCTAGGATTTCCCAGCAGTGTAGTGATTATTTTCCTGGCTTCTCCCTCAGTGGTGATCTCTGCTATATATCCATGCATTCATCCTGATTTCTTTTTAAATTTATTTTATTTGAAAAAAAATTAAAAAAAAAAACAGAAAAAGAATACAAAATAAAATAAAGTAAAACAAAAGAGAACATTGTCATGTGTCCAGCAGAACATCAGGGAGGATTCAAAATATATAATAAAAATTACCAGATGAAGAAAGTAGATATATTTATAGAAGAATTATATTTACTTTTCTTTCTTCACTTCTTGTTAGGTTATATCTGGAGGACCCCTGTTGGGTCCCAAATCTTCTTAATTTTTCACCAATCTATGTTTGACCTGAGACACAAATTTTTTCAATTTGTGGGGGAATTCTAGAGAGCTTGAAATTTACCAACCTACCCTACCATCTTTCCAGAATCCTCTTACCCTTTCCTCCCCTACTTCCTTCTTTAGTAATTATTCAATTTTGGGTTGAGTGAAGGATCTTGCTGAAATTTCTCCATAATTGTTTTTGGCCATTATTTGATCTGATGAAGTATGAGACAAAGTCTTTTACTACTAAGACATTTTGGAAATGGGTTATTGTTGGAGACTTAAAAACTGATGATAAGGTTTGGAACAGGCAGGATAATGGAGAGCAGGATAATGTATTAATTAGTAAAGAATAAAATATTTACCTTGAAGCAATGTGGGACTTGTGATTAAATAACACACATTTTTAAAAGGCCCAGTCAGCTGTATTTTAGAAAATACACTAGCTCTGTTCAGTTATATATGACTAAGAACAAAAAAGGCATACCATGAAGAAAATCTAGATTTGATAAAGACAAAATTGCACATAAGATTTGAAGACAAAAAGATAGTATAGAGTTGACCTGATTCTTCAAGGGGAATATGTAGAAAAGGAAGGATAGGAATGGAATGATAAATTGGAAAAAAGGAGGAATGGATGTCATGATGAGGATGAAAAACATACATACATACATATATATATATATATATATATATATTATATATATATATATATATATATACACATATATATATATATAATGAGAAAAAAGTATGATCAAATAAAATTCAGGATTTATAAACTAAGCAGTAGTATTCTTATTATTGATGGCAAGATCAAAGTTGTGATCACTAATATGTGTTATTGAGGTGGATTAGAAAAGTAAATCATAGATTTGAGTAAATTGAGAAGTCATAGTGTTTAAACAGGGGGCATCAATATATTTGTTGAAGAGCCCAAGTTATATGGACAAGACTAGGAGTCTAGCATTGAACTCCTTGATAAAGAATGATGTTATATAATAGCCAGGGAGCTTTAGACTGGATGATAAATTTGAATATTGTGAACCTCTAAAAAGGAGAACTGAATTAGGGAAGGTAGTGAAGACAGATTCTGGAAGCGACAATGAGGAATAAATATGACTCAGAATGATCAATGAGTCAAAGGGCATGAGAGGAAAGTAGGTAGCATAATGTGTCATCAAAAAGAAATCATAGCTCAATCAGGGTCTGAGATAGAAGAAGAGATATTAAATAGGAAAATGAGTCTGTTAATTGTACCATAAGGTACAATGGAAGGTGCAGGTAAATCTGTAATGGAATACTGGGATAGTGGTTTGAAGTGAATGGTGCTGAGGGAAAAATGAAATGAATGTGAAATCTTTATGAGAATGATTTACATAGGTATTCAGAGTATCCTTGATAAAACTATGAGAAGGAAAAAAGGCAAAGATTTTCAAACTGTATTTTCTGGAAGATCTCATCTTTAGCTATTAAATTGAATGAAAGCAAATATAAGATCCCATTATGTTTTTTAATTTTTGATTGCCAAAAGAAAACATAATGAATTCAATAGACAAAATGAAATCTTTAAGATTTTCCTCCAACAAAATGTTTTCCATATATATGTTATAATTATACACAATTCCTTATTTGAAAAAACAAGAGATAATGTTGATCTTTATTAAGTAAAGCATAAAATAAATATGTTTATGCTTGCAAAAGTTGTTTGACCATATGGGGACTACCTGATGAAAAGCCTTAAAAGGAATTTCTCCAGATGTTTCTATCTGCATTAGTTATTGTATATAATTCACCAAGGCTGAGAAGGCCACAAAGTCTATGAAGTGAAATTGAGAGAAAGCAGACTGGCTGAAGCTGGCCTATTTACAAATAGCATATATTGCTGGATGAGACCCTATTGAGCTAATACATTGGTTCATATAGTTGGAACAGATTCTACAGATAAACAATGATCTGAGTCTAGAATTGAGTAAAGGGAAGAGAACAGGTAGGATGGCATCTGACAAATTATGTACCACTTTCAAGCGACAACCTGATATTCAAACCCATATTTTACATTTTTTACATTATTGTGATCCTAAGAATACCATATAAATATAGATAATAGGACACTGTAATTCCTGATGAATTAAAATTGGAAATGAACCAAAGGACAAAGTAGAAGTAAATAATGGGCATAAACAGGTTGATAATATGATAAACATATTATCAATGGGAATTTTTTTGGTAATCAATGATATAAAAAATATGATCAGTAAATATATTCCTAGAATTGGAAATAAAACAGCCTTAGTTTGAGAAGAAGGAATAACAGATAAAGACTTTGAATGGGATACTGGTACCCACATAATGTTTAAAGACCCATAGAAAGACTTTGAGCATATTCAGTGAGTCCCCTATAGAGGATTTATGGAAAGGCATAGACAATAGTTTCAAAAAAGAAAGCATTGGTGAGATATGCTTTACATACTGGACAGAATGTCTATATTGATGAGATCATAGGTTTATTGAAGTATTAAGGCACAAATTCATTGTGACTACATAAGAAATACATAGGATAAAGAGGATTATTTTATGATTTGCTGATAGTCTAAATCATGATGTTTTTAAAGCTTTGGAAGCATTATTTTTATATCAATCGAGTTGACAAACAGGCATGTTTTATTTGCAAAAATTAATTTAAAAATCATTCATTAGACCTATTGAATTGAATATTTATTGTTAGAATATTGTAAAGTCAAAAATGAAATAGTCCTTGCCTTCACATTCTCTCAGGAAGATAAAATGTTTACACTGATAGGAAATACAAAGTACTTTGCAGAGGGAGAAAGGCTCCCTAAAAAAGACCTCACTTGAACTGTCCTGAAGGAAGATGAAAATAGATGTAGAGGGAGTACACTCCAGGCATAAACAACAACTTGCGAAAATATGAGGGGGTTAAAGATGGAATATTGGAATTTCTGTTTGAATAGAAATTGTGAAATTGTGTGAAAAGGTGAAATTTAGTTGAGTAGATAGATTGGTGTCAATTGATATTTTAGATCTAATTCTACCTATTAATAAGTTCTATGAATTTAGGCAAGTTATTTAACTTATATAGATCTCGATTTCCTAATCTATTTTTAAAAATCTGATATTTGTATACTACTTTACATAACTTATCTTACTTGAGTATCCGCAAGAATCAAGCACTTTATACATTATTATTATTATCTTTTATTGAAATGTAGGTTTTAAGAAGTTAAATGGATTAAGTCCAGTAGTGACATGGCTTATTAGGACTTGTCAAAGTTAGATTTTTAATTCAGATCTTCCTGATTCCAAATCCAGTATCCACTAAACAAATCTCTCTCTTTCTCTCTCATGAAACAAAAGGTTGAGACTTAAGCACAGCCCTAATATTCTAGATCCCCTATTCAACTCCTTTATTTTATAGGTTAGAAAAATAAGACCTAAAGGGGGGAGATGTGAGTCTCCCCTAGTCTCCTATCAATCAGTACATTGGTTTTTTTCACTGTGCTACTAAACAAAATCAAGTGTCCTGACTATTGCTGCAGCATTATTCATTGTGGTCATAATGCTGGTAGAAAAAAATGAGAATTCACACAAATTCACCCATAACCTCTTGCTATAATATTCCCAAAACATACATTGCCACCCCTTGTATTAATGATCCAATTTATTGGTGTCTCTCAAAACATGGAACATATTTGTTGAAGTGAATCTAAAGGAAAAGTTCTGCAATTTTACAATTCAAACAGTTCTTATGGTCTCTAAGGAGTAGCTCTCAATTGAGTAACAAAAAATTACTGCAGTGATGACAACTTAAATTTGTCCAGTTACATCTTGCAAAGTTTTTTGTGTACATTCTCTCATTTAATTTTTTAGCTGTATGAGGGAAGTACTCCATTTTGATGAAACAGAGAGAGAAAGAGAGAGAGAGAGAGAGAGAGAGAGAGAGAGAGAGAGAGAACATTTATTAGAAACTTAATATACACCACGGAGGTTGCTAGCTGTTGGGAATGCAGATATAATAAAATAAGATACTCCCTGCCCAGGGGCTGTGGTGAGTCTCAGATAAATTAAGTGACTTACCTAAAGTCACACCACTGGAATGGCTAGAACCAAGGCACAAATTTAAGTTTTATGGTAAATCATAAAAGAGGACTGGAGTTGCTAAAAGTAGCAAGGACGATTTCATTTTTGACTTTATAATGTTCTAACAATAAATATCCAATTCAATAGGTCTAATGAATGATTTTTAAATGAATTTTTGCAAATAAAACATGCCTATTTGTCAACTCGATTGATATAAAAATAATGCTTCCAAAGCTTTAAAAACATCATGATTTAGACTATCAGCAAATCATAAAAGAATCCACTTTATTCTATGTATTTCTTATGTAGACACAATGAACAACTTTTAGCATGTTATTACATGTTTTTCTTTTGTTTTTTTTTTAAACTAAGATTCTATCTTACCTTTTGCACATATTATAAAGTATCTTTCATCCTAGATGTTATATAGGCAATTACTGATTTTATTCAAAAAAGTCTATATCAGCAGTAGAAAATAATTTGAGTATCTGTAGATTTAATTTTCAATTTTGAAAGTGAAAAAAATAAACATCTTGTGATTCGTAATGTGCATCTCTGCATTCACAATAGCCATGACATTGATAAATCTCAAAAGAGTCTCATCAAGATAAGCTCCATAAGTCTCCAGAGCCTTTTGGTTTATTAACATTCTTTGTTTTATATAGTCCAGGTAGTGATTTCATTGCCTGTGGACTAGAAGTTATTTTATGAGAAATTCTTACTAACTTTTATTCCCACTGGATTTTATACTGATCTCTGCTGTAGCAAAACAAAAAAAGGCCAGTCAACATGGTATAAAGGCAGTAGAAGTCTCCCTTTTGTTTTCATTGTCTAGATAGAATTAGATCAATTCAGTTGTATAAGATTACCAGCCCTATCTACCATTACCCTGATCATCACAAAGTAATTCTCAAGTGACCATAGTATTCAAGAACATCATACTAGAGCAAATTGTTTTTAGTGATAATTGACCCAAATTCTATCCCTGAGAAGAAGAAAACATGTTTGGAAAAGATTTAACTGTTTAAAATAGTGATATATGTTATACAACTAAAAAGATATGGCAACATGGTACCACTGAGGGAGAAAAAATGAAAAATACTTATAATAGCTTTTTGTAATGATCACTAAAGCTTTTGTGGTCCAAACTCCCAGGTGTTCTCTTTCTGTTGAGAGAAATTATTTCTAACTAATAATTTGGGGAAATCCAGAATTCCTCCTTTTTGATAATCCTCATTTCAAAGTTCAGTTTCTTGAAAGATATTACTGATAATAAGATTGAATTAACTGACTTCCATCTTGGTCAAACCTCACCAATTTTACAAGATGGGTGTACCCATTGTGTTCTTCTCAGGTTGGGTTTTATATCTTTGATTTATATCTTTGATTATGTTTGTCCAAAGCTGAAGGGAATGAGGGGAGTTGAGTGTAAAGATAGTCTTTTTGTCCAAGGATAACATGATGACATTCTCCCAGCCTCTCACTGGAGTCCACTTTTCATTGTAATATTCATTCTCTCACTAATTATTAACTAATCAAAGATGATCGCCATCCTCAGGAACACCCACTCTTCCTTTAAAGGCATATAAACTGTGAACCCACTGCCAAGAAGAGTCTTTGGAACTTGAGTACTACTGACTTCTCTCATTAATAAAATGCTAGCATTATTAATAAAATGATTAATTATTAAGAAATTATCTCTTAAACTTTTTAAAATGTCACACTGTTCTTGATTTTTGTTAGCCTCTCCCATGGCTCTATTCTCAACACTATGGCTTTCTGTACAAAGCATTGGATGAAACTAATGTCACTAGTGAGGTGTGTATCCAGGCCCATTGCTCTCCATCACAGAGGGATCAAGAATATCCTAGTCACCTCCTAATCTAGATGCTCCATTTGGGGTTTTCTTGGCAAACATGTTGGAATGGTTTGCCATTTCCTTCTCCAGTTAATTTTACAGATAAGGAAATTGAGGCAAATAGGGTTAAGTGACTTTCACATAGCTAATAAATCTGAGACTGGATATGAATTCAATTCTTTCTGACTTCAGGCCTGGCTATGAATCTACTGCTATCTTTCTCTATGAAGTAGGTTATTAAATGGGATTGGGGGTTGACCCAATCACTTATATGTTAACCTTGTTACTTGACTTGTTGCTGTATTAATTTCCAAAGTCTAAAGTATTTCTGGGGTATAATTGAATAGTTTCTTATTAAATAATAAAAATTTCAACCATTCTTATTCATTAATTAATTGAAGCCCCTACCCAAGTTTATTGATTAAATGAGGTTATAAAATCTCCTTTCCCAATAATATTTATTCATAGAAATTTATTAACAAATTAAATAAATTATAAAGCAAAGACACAGGTACCATTTATAATATTTTGGCTTTGAGGAAATCACAAGAAGAATCGCTACAAACTCTCATAACATTATATGTCTACTTTTATCAATCTTAGTCCAACACTATTCAGTTCACTCAACCTATTGATTAAAGAATCTTAAGAATCTTCATATTTCTTTATCTTCTTTTTTGAGGCAACTGAAGTTAAGTGATTTTCTCAGGTAACGTAGTAAGTGTCTAAGGCCAGATTTCCCTCAGGTATTGCATTATAACACCTATCTATCCCAAATTTTCATGTATCTTAAAATAAAGGTTAATTCTGGTCACTTAAAAAAATGTCTTTTTTTCTTTTTCTCTTCTTCTTAACCATCATAAATAGCAGCATTTTCAAAATACATTGTACTTGCCAGTTTCTTGCAGATTTTCATAGAATTCTCTTTATAGTATTTTTCTTCATAATGTAACACTTAAGGCATCTCCAAAAGAAAGAAGCCCATCCTGGATTTCTTTCTCTTTGGCTTCACCTCAAAGCACCTCACAAATCAAAATTAGCCCAATATATATCCCTGACTACATAGAGAGAAGTAGCTCATAACAAGATATTTTTCAACCAAATTCCAACTGCCAGCAGAAACAAGTTTTTCTCAAAATTTCACTTGGTTCTTAAAGATAAAGTAAGAGTTATCTATAGTTTCTGAAGGCAAGTCAAATATGAGAAGCATTATACTTGCAAGGTTTATTCAAGGGGCAAGGAGGAGACCAGAAGGTTCTTTCTGAAATACGATATGGGGGAAGAAGATGTTATTGAATAATGTATAGACCAGTAACATTTTAAATTTATCAACAGATTTTTCTCATCTAATGTATAATTAAGAGTACTCAGAAGTCACTGATTATCTCTTTTTTTATCATAATATCAAAAGATAATCTCTGTGAACTATATGCAAGGTATTATATATATACAATATGTATGTATGTATTTTTAAATATAAGAATTCTCTTGACAAAGGAGAAAGAAGAGAGTATAAAAGTTGACTTTAAGGTCCCATCAATTTCTGGCAAATTGAAAAGAAATAGAAACAGTGTCAGATTTTATATTTGGGGACTCAGAGATCACTGCAGACAACAACTCTAGCTATGAAATTAAAAGACATTTGTCTCTTGGAAGGAAAGCTATGGAAAATCTAGATAGCATACTAAAAAACAGAAATATCACCTTACTGACAAAGGTCTGTATCATCAGAGATGTTTTTTCCCAGTGGCAATGTATGGCTGTGAGAGTTGGATTATAATGAAAGCTTGAGTTCTGCACAATGGGTGCTTTTGAATTGTGGTAGTGGAGAAGAATTTTGAGAGTCCCTTGGACATCAAGGAGATCAAATAAGTCAATATTGAAAGAAATTAAATCAGACTATTCTCTGAAAGGTCAATTACTGAAACTGGAAGCTTAAATATCTTGACCATATAATAAGAAGACAGAACTCATTGGGAAGGAACCTGATTTTAGGAAAGATTGAAGATAAAAGGGGATGGCAGAAGAAGAAATGATAGATAATGTCATAGAAACAATGAACATGAATTTGGACAAACTTCAAGAGACAGTGCAGAATAGAAAAATCTAGTGTGCTATAGCCCACAAAGAATCAGATATGACTGAATGTCTGAACAACAAAAACAACAATATATGTATATGTGTTTTTGAAATAAATCTAGTCCAAGTCTATAATTATAGTTATTTGAATAATACATAATTCATTCATGAATATATCTATCATATATGTGAATATATTTGAATTCAAATGGTGATTTAATCTCTGACTTAGTATAGAGCTGGCCAAAAAAAAATGGGTTCAAGTAACATGTTTAATATATTATAGTTGTGTGATATATTCAGCAAAAAGTAACCTCTTAGTGCCCCAGTCAATATTCTAAGATTTATTTGCAGGGAGAGAGGGATGCTTCCTTACCAGAAGTTCCCTATATAGATATAATCACATACATAATTGTAGAGACATAATAATATAAAATTATATATATAATGCATATATATATAAATATATGTATATATGTAAACCTGTTTTAATTTAGATGAATATTATTACAGAAGAATAGCATTTAGTCATTCTACTAATCCTAGCCCTACTAAGTAAAAGGAAGAAAGAATATTGACCTTAAAGTGAGAAGAGCTAAACCATAGGATCTGTATAATAATTCTGGCTCTGGAACTGACTGATCTCTGTTTTATCCATCTCATAGGATGTGCTGTAAGGAGCACATGAGATTATATCTGTGAGACTCTTTGTACACTCTGCGTGATATCGAGAGGAAAATTTTTACAACAATTAGAATAGTTGCTCTGAATTGGTTTTCTTTTTCTTTTCTTTTCTTTCTTAATTATAACTTTTTTATTGACAGAACCCATGCCTGGGTAATTTTTTTTTACATTATCCCTTGCCCTCACTTCTGTTCCGATTTTTCCCTTCCCTCCCACCATCCCCTCCCCCAGGTGGCAAGCAGTCCTATACATGTTAAATATGTCACAGTGTATCCTAGATACAATACATATATGCAGACCCAAACAGTTCTCTTGTTGCACAGGAAGAATTGGATTCAGAAGGTAAAAATAACCTGGGAAGAAAAACCAAAATGCAAACAGTTTACATTCATTTCCCACTGTTCTTTCTTTGGGTGTAGCTGCTTCTGTCCATTATTGATCAATTGAAACTGAGTTAGATCTTCTCTTTGTCAAAGAAATCCACTTCCATCAGAATACATCCTCATACAGTACCGTTGTTGAAGTATATAATGATCTCCTGGTTCTGCTCTTTCACTTAGCATCAGTTCATGTAAGTCTCTCTAAGCCTCTCTGTTGAATTGGTTTTCTTAATCTAATTTTTGAAAGAAAAAAAAAAGGTTTGCTAAGCAAATGAATAGTGGCAAAAGATTATATTATATAGTGTTTATGTGAAGTTAGGGAAATAAACTGTGCAAGGTATTTTGGAAACAAAGTATTTGCATATAAGCTATATAATCACTAAAAAAGTAATGCTCTGCTTTTATTACCTAGGCAAATTCTATCCCAAATAATTTTAACTTATTCAAAAAAGCTGAATCTCTACTAGTTAAATAAAATTTCCTTATAAGCCTTCTAGAATGTTAAACAGATCTTCTCTATAGTTAGTTTTAAATTACCTATAAAAATAAATTCTCATGTGTAATGTTATAGAGATCCAGGTCCTTTGATTTTATTGGTATAAGGAACTCATATACAAAAGTACTCCTTCTATGGATGAAGATCAGCACCTCTTCTGCGATTTATTTAAAAATTTGCTTAGAATTGGCCAATTGAAAAATAATCAAAGGATATAAATAGGCAATTTTAGATGACCATCAATAGTTCTACATCACAAATTATTAGAAAACACATATTAAAGCAACTTTGAAGTTCTACCTTATCCCTATGGCAAAGTTAACTTAAAAAAAAAAAAAAAGGAAAATGATGCTGGAGGAACCATGAGAAAACAGTACATAAATACATTTTTGGTAGAAAAGCGAATTGAATCTAGATATTTGCAAAACAAATTGGAACTATGACTGAACTATGCATACACTCTGACCTGATGATACCACTACTATATTTATTGCTATTATTTAGTCAATTTAGTCATATCCAACTCTTCATGATTCCATTTGGGGTTTTCTTGGCAAAGCTGGAGTAGTTTGCCATTTCCTGCTATTTCCCAAAGAAAGAAAGGCAAGCAGGATTAAGGGTCTTATGCAGGGTCACACAGCTAGTAAATAAGTAAGACTGGGTCTGAACTCAGTTCCTTCTGACTACAGACCCAGCATTCTTTTAGTGAATAGAGTGCTACCTTTATCTGTATGAAAAAAAAATTAAGAAAGAGGAAAAGACTCCATTTATACAAGAATATTTTTGGCAATTCTTATTTTTGGTGGCAAAGAACTGATAACTAAGGGGTTGACCATCAACTGGGAATGACTGAACAAATTATGACATATGAATGTAATGTAGTTCTATTGTATTTTAAGCAATGATAAAAAGGGCAGTTTCAAGGAAACCTGGGAAGGTTTAAATGAAATGTAGAATTAAACAGATTCAGGAAAACAATTTATACAATAACAACATTGTGAAGATAACCCATTATGTAAGACTTAAAAACTCTGATCATCAAAATAATAACCATGATTCCAGAGAGTTCATAATGAAACTTTATAGAAAAATAATGAACTCAGAGTCCGGACTGATATTCCCCACACTCTCTTCCATGACCATTTGCTTTGCTTGACTGTATTTGTTACAAGGGTCTTTTTTTTTCCTTTCGTTTTCAGTGAGAAAGGGAAAGGTTTTTATTGAAAAAACAAAATTAAAGAAAAAAATAAGAAAACTTTTTTTTTTGCTAGATCCCTCACAAGTTAGGTGATTTCATCAGAGTGCATAAACAATGTGTATCAGTGGCAAGACTTTAACATTCTGTGACCAGATCTATGACTAGATTCCCTTTTCATACTAAAGTCTTGACAAAAAATGAAGCCATTGTGAAGCCCAAGTTAAAGCAATGTTTTCCCCCTAATTAGTTACTATATGTGAATATTAACAAGGGGATTTTGTAATCCTTTCTTTTAATTTCTGTTTTTCAAAAAATCATAGAACTCTGATAATCCTTCTGAAGTCATGCTGCTCCCCTGATGTTATAGCTGTATGCTATGAAAATGTGTTTCTAATGCCATAAACAATATTCTGAACCCCAATGGGGAAAAGGCAGCAAAAAGATAAATTCCCATTGCTATGTTTTTAGAAAATCTAGACTTTTGTTAAAAAAAAAAAGTTTTTGTTGATATCTTCTTTTTCTTACATCATTATAGTTATCCCCAATCTCTTTCCATTCCCCTCCCAGAGAACCATCTGATATATCAAGAAGTATTTTTAGGGAGAAAATGATCATTATATTGGAAAATCTCAATAAAATGTTCATTGCATACCATTTGTGTATATACTACCAATACAAAAAGATGGGTTAAAAGTGTCCTCTCCTATCTCTTCATTCAAGTCATGTTTAATGTTTATAATGTTCTTCATTTTTGAGGGCATATTTTTTTGCTTTTTAATTTTTTTTTGTTTGTAGCTGTTCTTTCCATTTATATTATTGTATTTATTGTGTATATTATTTTCTTGACTTTGATAACTTTACTCAGCAGCAATTCATGTAGATCTTTCCATGTCTGTTCATCTTCCACCACAATTTGTTTAACCATTTCCCATTTAATGTGTATCTACTTTTTCAGTTCTTTGCTCTAACAAAATAATGATGCTGTAAACATTTTGTTGGAAATATAGATCCTTAATGGGGAGTTTTATAAGTGTAAAAAGACTCTAGACTCACTCTCTTAGAGCAAGACTCATTACATTATCCCTTTGTGATTTCATGAATATACTTGAAGCTTGGGGGTGGAGAACAGTTTTATTCTGTAATGCTATTGATAAATTCTGGTATGTTTTTCCTAGTGTTAATTGCCAATGATTAGCATTCCAGTTTCATTTAACCAAATTAATATCAATTAGTTTTTGTAAAGTGATATTTTCTGAGGAAATATAACAAGAATAAATGTTTGAAACATTTTTTTTTTTTTATCCAGGGTCACATTCTCCCTATACTACCTTTGTCCCTGAGGATGGTGGACTCTAATGCATGTGATATGAAAAGTTGTTGCACCAGTTTCACTTCTGTATGTAACTTAGTCAGTGAATTAATCCCTGTGGCTCTCTCTAACTTGCTTCTTATCTATGGTTCAAATGGGTGATTTAGGACTTTGATCCTTGTGGCTTGTTATCAATTCTAGTTTCTGGACATCCAGTCACTCAACATTTTGCCTTTAAAAATTCAAAGATCAGGGCACCCAATATTTTTTCATCTAAAAGGTGAAAAGAGCAAATGCAAATAGGAAAAATACAGGGACCCACAATGACTGGCCATGTACTCTGCATGGAAAAAGTCAGCAGTTTCTTTACATTCAGTGGATTATAGTAAATTTCACTTATGTGAACAGCAGGCAGGAAAGCAAAAGATTCTACAAAGAGAACAGTCATCAAAACTATTTGGTACTGGTTCAAAAATAGAGAAACCGATCAGCAGAACAAATTAAAAGTTCAAGACTCAGAAGCGATCATATACATAATAGTAGAAGTAGTAAAGCATTCATTAAACTCACTAATTATGATTACTGAAAGGAAGAACTCAGGAAGGATGTAGATTAAAAAAAAAAACTGTTGGAAAAACGGGAAAACAGTTTGGTAGAAATGTGAATTAACCCAAAATCTCAGACCTTATACTATACTGAATTCTAAAAGGATACATGACCTACATATGAAAGGTAATTTGCATCTTCTGAATTCCTTGAGGACAGGGATGATCTTTATGCTTTTCCTTGTATATTCAGAATTTAGCATAAGATCTAGCACACTGAAAATACATGTTGGCTCACTAACAAATTAGAAAAGAAACTGTTTACTACTATGGATCAAGCAAAAATTTTAAATAGTTTTTTTTTAATTTTTTAATTTTGTTTTTAATAGTTTTTTATTTTTATTTTTCCAAATACATGCAAATATAGTTTTCAATATTCACTTTTGCCAAACCTTGTATTCCAGATTTTTCTACTTCCCTTGCTCCTCTCCCCTCCTCTGGACAGAAAACAATCTAATATAGGTTAAACATTGTTTTCTTCTAAACAGATTTTCATATTATTCATGCTACAGAAGAAAAGTCACATCAAAAGGGGAAAAACATGGGAAAGAAAAAAACGCCACAAGCAAACAACAGTTACAACAGTAAAAGGTGAAAATACTATACTTTGTTCCACATTCAATATCCATAATTCTCTCTTTGGATGCAGATGGCTCCTTCCATCACAAGTCTATGGGAAGTGTGTTGAATCACCACATTGTTGAGAAGAGTCAAGTCCATGACAGCTAATCATCCCATAATCTTGTTGTTGCTTTGTACAATGTTCTCTTGGTTCTGCTCACTTTACTCAGCACCAGTTTATATAAGTCTTTCCAGGCTTTTTTAAATCAGCCTGCTCATCATTTCTTACAGAAAAATAATATTCCCTTACATTCATATACCATAACTTATTGAGCCATTCCCCAACTGATGGGCAACCACTCATTTTCCAGTTTCTTGACACTACAAAAAGGTCAGCAAGGGTTTTTAACCAAAAATGACAGAGGGCTTCATAGGAGATAAACTGGAAAATTCAAAGCAGAAAAAAATGAAAGGGTTATTCACAAAAAAAACAAGTTAAAATTACAAGGAAAATAGCAGGGAAATTTTCTCTGCTAAACATCTAATATCCAGAATGCATAGAGCATCAAATAAATACATAAGAGTAATAGCCATTCTCCAACAGATAAATAAAGGATATGAATACTTAGTTCCCAAAATAAGAAAATAATAATGATGTCTAAAAATCAATAATAATCTCTAAATTACTAATAAGATAATTAAAAAATCAACATAACTCTGAGATTCCAGTCAACAATCCTTAAATTGATAGAAATGACCAAAAAGGAAAAAAGAAAAAGAAAAAAAGTTTTTAGAAGAGCTATGAGAGAACAGGTATACTAATGCACTGTTATGAAATTGTGAATTTTCGTTTCCCATTCCAGAAAGCAATTTTGAAACATAGTCTAAAAGTCACAAAATTATACATGTCATTTGACCCAGCAACACTATTACTAGCTACATAAGTATATATTAGAGGCAGCTAGTGATACAATGGATAAAGTGTTAGAGTTGGAATCAGGAAGATCTAAATTCAAATCTAGCCATAGACATTTACTAGCTGTGTGGCCAGAAGCAAGTCACTTAATTTCAGTTTCATCAACAGTAAAATGTTGATAATAATAATACTTGCTTTACAAAGTTGTTGTGAGGATTAAATGAAATAATATTGATAAAATTGCTTAACAGTGCCTAGCACATAGTAGGCACTATATAAATATTTGTTTCTACCATATCCCTGTTAATATAGCCAAAATAAATCAGTGAAACAGGAGAAAGAGAAACATTTATGGCAGCACTTTTTGTTTTTTGCAAAGAACTGGAAGGAAAGTAGCCATTCATCAATTGATGCATGGTTGAAAAAAATTATGATATTTGGATGTAATGGGAAAAAAAGATAGCTTCACAGAAATCTGGGAGAATTATATATATTTATATATACAATGACTAAAACCTTTATAAAAGGAAACAAGTCTGAAATAATTAAGAATTATGATCAGTTCAGTGATGAATCATGACTTTAGAAGACAGATGATAAAACATACTTCCCACTTCTTGGAAGAGAGATGGTAGACTAGAAATACAGAATGAAACATATCTTTTTATATTTGGCCATTATATTTTATTTGACTGTGTTTATTTTTTGCAAAGGAGGCGGAGGGTGCAGAATTTTGGAGAAGAAATTTGTTTTAGTGAGGCAATACCAAGGGAAAAATATTGGGAAGGAAATGTCATGTCAGTGAATGTTTTAAAATGCATAGAATAGAAAAAGAGAGGCTCATAGGGAGACAGATGCAAGAGAGGCAGAGTTGGAACTATTAAAGTAAATTAAATTAAATATATGCTTGAACAGAAAGCAAGCTATATTTTATGGAATTGTGTGGTGTCATAAAATCCTTTCTGTTCTTGATACAAGGTGATATTCTTGTCAGTGTTTGTCAAGTTCATAATAATAAATTTTTTAAAAAAGCTTAGCCTATTCTTATAAAATAACCACATAAAACTATGTCAAGAGTCTCAAAAGTAGAAGCATCCAAATCTTCATATACACTAAAATAATGTCTTTGATAATCATTGAAGTTCTCAAAGCCTGTTGAATTACAGTTGACTTATGGAAGCTGAAAAGTATATTCTGTTACTCACTCAGATCTACTCATTGACCAAGAATAGTGTCTATCTAGTTGCTTGTATCTTTAAAATTAAAAAAAAAAATTCTGAAGTCATGAGACTAGAACCTAAACATTCTGCTAATTCTACTTCAAGAACACTATACTTGACATAAGTGAATGGATAAAAGAAAGAATGAAAAAATATTTATCAAGTGCTATATTTAATCAATATTGTTTTAGACTATTTAAAAGAACTAGATAGCATAAGAATGGAATATTGCTGTGGTTTAGGAAATGATGACTAGGTAGATTTAGAAAAAATAGAGAAAGACTTTGATTTATGAAGGATGATTTTGTCCACCTTCAGAGAAACACAAGACAAACATGGTGCAGACTTACATAGATAGATGTACATGAGTGTATATATGTCTATATGTAAATGAATATTACCATGCATATGTATGTATGTATGTGTGTGTATATATATACGTGCATATACACATACACACACACATGCACACATACCTATCTCCACACTTAATTGTAGTCTTCCTGGGAAAGGGGAGGAGAAGGTGGAAGGGGATGCAAAGAATAAAGTAACAAGTGCACAAAAGAAAACAGTCAAAGAAGCAAAGAAAAGATGGATAGTCCTGAACACAATGTGCACTATTTATTATACAGGCTTTCTTAATATGGAAATTTATTATTTTATATTTTGAATCCTTTCATGTTCTGCTATTCACATGACAATTTTTTTTCTATTTTGTATTTAAGTTTTAATTTTTTAAAAAAAGGCTTTTAAAAATACTTGCCATATGCCAGGGACTGTGTTAAGCTCTGAGGATAAAAATACTAATACCAAGCAAAAACATAAAATCCATAATCCTCAAAGTACCAAAAAATGTGAAGGACATGTTTGGGGTAAAAGAATATATACCATACCATCTTAAAGGACGGAAAAAGAATACAATCAAGTATGATTTTAAGAAAATTTCTTATCATCTATTCTCCCTTCCTAGAAATTCTATAGCCATCATTGACTCAAATGATACCTCTGTTGGAAAACTTCCCTTTGATGTACCAAAGTAATGACCTTATTGGAGATTCCTTAGACTTCAGATTTTTTTGCTGCCTTCTTTACACTTCTGATATGTACTTATATATATCAGAGATCTCCTAACTCTTTATTAGATTGTAAACTTCATAAGAGAAAAATTATGTCTTAGTTAATATATATATATTTCCTGGCACATGACAGAATGCTACATACCAGAGAGTATTTAATAAATGATTGTTGGAATTAATTGAACTGTATTTCAGAACCTGAAAATTTTCTCCTTCTGCTTTGTTCTTATCTCATATACAAAATAGAGAGACAGGAGAGGAAAAGTTCACTGTGTTTAAATATGTTATTTTCTTCAGCTGTGTCTGATCTCTGTTCTAATTTCCAGCATATACAAGTTGATAAGTGTAAATTACAGTAGTGAGAACAGACATTATCTGCTAGTCTGACTCCCAACTCAATATCAAATGTCCAAGGAATGGAAATGTGATTCTATTAGGTTGTAAAGGTTTTACTAGACTTTCATTATGACTCATTTTAGCTTATCATTTGGGGTTGACATGTCAATGAATATTGGAAAAGAAAATTATACACTTATTTTTTTTTATAAGAAATAGCTAGTAGAAAATTAAATAGAGTGTGAATATATGGCAAGAAAAAGAGAAAAAGAAACAGAAAGAATCTTTGCAGGGAATAAGAATAAAGAGACATTTCCATTTTCAAAATTGTAAGTAAAAGTAACATACATAAAACCTACATATAAATAAATGACTGAAAAATCATTCACTAAATATTTTCTGTGAATACAAAGACCCTCCCTAACTTTAAAGAATTTACATACTAAGAGAGAAAGACAACACATTATGAAGAATGATCTTCAAAAAACATTGATTAACCTTTCATCCTTTCTATGTGATGTGGAAGAAGATGTCTATATGATATCAGTTAAGGGAAGAGGAAAAAGATGTAGCTCATAGAAAATATAGCCTGAGGATTGCTAGGAAACTCTAGAGTAGAGAGCTGGATCAAGCTAGAAATGATGGAGTCTTACCAATCAGAAGTCCAGAAATCCAAATTAGAAGCTAGTTTCACTCAGTATGAAATTGTCACAGATTACTTGATTTAATGTAGGGATAATTTGGGGGACATATGAACTTCAATACGCATAAATTCCTACGCCAGATATGCTGATAACTTCCTGGATCCAGCCACTTGCCAAGATCCTGGCAGACTGGGTCAAAGACATGCATTTTGAACATTTAATCGGGACTAAAACAATTAGCAAAGAAATAGACAAAACAATCTCACACATTACTGGAAATGTAATCCTTTCCTACTAATCACCAAACAAATAGTAAAGAAAAACAAAAGAACAGTATCCTCAGAAAAAATTACAGCAGGGAGGGATTAAGAAATTATTCCTTGCATTTTTAGGTAGTAGATTTGGTCATTTGCAGCCTGCTTTGGTCAGCAATAAGGACTCATAATGGGACTCAATACTGTAAGTTTTAACTCCTTCTACATGAAGAATTTTGAGTTCCCTTTCCCCTCAAAGATAAGAAACCAGAACTAGAACATGTAAAAATAATCCCTGCTCAGCGAGACACATCCCATAATAATGGCATTCTTATTCATCTCTCCACTCACAATAGATCAGAAACTCCTTTTCTTTTCCCTATAGTTAGTAGAGCTCAGAAGTACAACAGATTTGCTGAGTTCTTACATGACATCATGATATTCTCATTCCATATTACTCAGCTTCTTCCTCCTGACTCTTCTAGAGTTTCTACTTCTTTCTCATGACTGTATTTGAATGTCAATGTGAAATTTGGGTTCCAGTGTGCAATTGGTATATGAACTTGGAAATGTCAGACAGGCAATGTTCTCCCTGAAATTTCCCCTTTACATATGTACACTTATTACATCAGTACAAAAAACACACAAAAAAACAAAAAACCCACATAGATTCCATTTCCATTTATTTATTTTAAAAGTTAGCTGACCAGACATTATTTTTATGGTATTTTTTTTCTGAAAAAGAGAATATGCAGTTTATTTTTCTTTCTCATTTTTTTTCTTTTAGTCTTATTTCTTCTTACACAACATGACAAATATGGAAATATGCTTAAAAGGATTGCACATAAGCTATATCAGCTATATCAGATTACTTGCTGTCTTGGAGAGTGGGAAATAATAAAAATGTATGTTGAAAACCATCTTTATGTGTATTTGAAAAAAATCAAATACTATTGGGAAGAAATTAAAATTCCTTTTGTTAATTTTTTTAAAGAGAACATGATACTTGATTCACTTATAAAATTGCTCATAATCATAAATGCCTCTTTCAAAATTTTGAATATTCAACAATTATTTCTCCAATTTAATTAAAAAATATTGCTAAGCACCAACAATGTCTAAGATCTTGTTCAGTAAGTTGAGTTACAAATACATAAAGAAAGATAGTACCTGTCCTCAAGTAGTTTACATCTTGGGTGATGGGTGGGAAGGAGAAGTATGATATACACAGAGAAGTAAATGCTGTAAGATAATTTTGGGAAAGAAAATCTACTGGTAATTAAGAGGATAAAGAAATGTTTCCCATAAGAGTTAGGATTTGAATTGAACCTTGAAGAACCTCAAGATTCTAATCATAGAGATGAAGGAAGGAATATATTTCAAGGCAATGGAATGTTAAATTTGAAAAAAAAAAAAAGCAAAGAGGTTATTTTGGATGAAACACAGCATATGCAAAGGGAGATCACATGAAATCTGTAAATCAATCTGTGCCAAACTGTGAAGGTCTTTAGTGCCAAGTTGAAGAGAGTATATTTTATCCTAGAAGTAATAGGGAGCCACTTAAGATTTTTGAAAAGGGAAACAACATGGTCAGATCTGTGTTTTAGGATGCTCATTTTGGCAAATGTCCAGAGGATAAATTAAGAATGCTAAAATGGATTTGTCTTTCTGACATAGCAGCATGAGGCTGAAAGAAGACACAATAATTCAAAAGATAAAATTCATTAGAATATGGTACTCTAAAGAGAGGATAAGCTATATAAGCAAAACAAAGATCTAATATCTAAGAGCCTCTCCTTTATTTTTTAACTTAATGACTGTCAGCCACTTTTGGCAATACCTTTAGGGAAAGACAATGTCAGAAGAAACTAAGCATAACTAAATAATATGAAGTCCTGAGGTACAGTCTGGGGGCAAGACAGGGGTTATTTTCATTACTTTGATCATTAAGAAGATTAAAAAGAGAAAATCAGATTTGACAAATGAACCACTATCTTAAATGGGAATTTGGATTTCTTTTTTGTTTGTTTTTAATTGAAATTTGGATTTCTTGATGATGGCTTTATTGATCCAAGTGACAGGATCTTGGCAATTGATGAAATGCTCTTAATAATGACTTTTTTTTTTGAAAATTGTGTAGGATTCCATAAATGTAATTAAGAGAATTTTCAGTCAAAATGGGAGGAAGAGAGAAGATCTGACAAGCCTCTGGGAGTAATAGTTACCACAGCAAAAAATAGGACTATAATTCACAGAAAATAATATTCAAGAAGAGATCCAACAACTAAACCACTAACCTCAGATACCTATATGCAGATGTGGAGCTGTGAGTGAGGACCTTCCTCTGCCACTCCAGAGCAGAAACATTTATGCAGTTCCTGGGGCCTGAAAAATTATAATATTATAATATGTTATTCATCAATAAAAAAGAGTTCAAATTTGCAAGCAAAAAGTTAAATTTGATTTCAAAAGCACCACTGTGATGAGATGGGATGGAACTCATGAATTGAATTTGTCTCTGAAGGCATAGTATATCTCTTATTTTAAAAGAATAGATTGGTTGAGCTAGTGTCATGTATTCAAAACATATATAATATAAGGAAAGGCATGAATCTAAGGGGGGATTATGGAGAGTATTTTGAAAAGAATCAATTGAGAAATAAACAAAATTAATTTATTATAATACAATTTGTTGTAAATTAATATAAATACAGCAGAACATCTGAGAAGGAGTAGTGCTTAGATGAAAGGTTTGTGGAGGAAAAAGCAAAAAGCCTGACACAGAAGCATTATGAAACATTTCTACTGAATTTATCTTCTGATGCTCTATCTCTTTGTGTCTATCTGTCTCTGCCTCAGTCTATCTATCTTTGTTGTTGTCTCTTTCTGTCTCTGTTTCTCTCTGTCTCTGTCTCTGTCTTTCTATCTCTGACTCCCTGATTGTGTCTGTGTCTTTGTTCTTGTCTGTCTCTGCCTCTCTGTCTCTATTTGTCTGTCTGTCTCTGTCTATCTCTGTCTCTGCCTCTACCTCTGTCTCTCTGTCTCTGTCTGTTTCTCTGTCTCTGTGTCTCTGTGTCTCTCTGTCTCTGTTTCTGTCTCTCTCTCTCTTTTTTTGTCTGCCCACCCCTCTATCCTATTTCCAAAAGAAAACTAGCTGAGAAATGTGACACTTACCCTAATGGAAATTTAATCCTTCAAAAGGCAAAGTAAACACCAAGAAAAAATGCCATCCTGGTTCTAATCCTTATCAAGAAGGAAGACTGATTAAAGAGCTAGGGATGACAAATATCTTAAGAGCAATCTGTAATATAGTTCTTGATAGAAAGGGAAAAGATGGCTAGTCATATTTTGATATACACACCCTAGATTTTGGGAAATGAGGTTTTAAAAAGGGTTTAGAAAAACGGTAGATAGGATTAAAAAGTCTAATATTTTGAATTTTAGCTTGGAAGAATGGGAAGTTTTCAAGAATGAGATTCTGAAGGTAAAAACAGAAAATATTTCAGTGAAGAAAAAAAGGAAGAAAAAGGAAGTTGATGTGGATACATTGGGAGTTCACAAATACAATAATCCACTTTTTAAAAGATTTATCTAATAAAGAAGCAAGGCACAGGGATAAAGATGTCATCATAGCATAGTTCTGAAATAATCAAGTCAAGGAAGCTAAAAGCCCAAAATGAAAGCCCAGGCTGACGATTAGTGATTATTTTTTCCCCTGTGTTTGTTATAAAAAAAAAGAATCAAAGAAATAATTGAATGACCGCTCAAAGTGAATGGGATAAAAATGGATAGTAGGGAGAACTACTCATTTCATTTTATTTCTGCTTTCTCTTTCAAGGAGAACAATCTTTGATCTGAAAAGAAAAGAATAAAAATATTTGGAATGGATTAAGCAGAGAAATGATAAGAAAAGATCTAGCTAACCTCAATAAGTTCAAATCTTCAAGCTCAAACAGAATAAGTCCTATCTACTGAATTGAGTAGCCTAACAGGGATGTTTGAAGGAGCCAATAGAATGAAAAAACAACAAATATTATTTCCCTTTTCCAAAAAAAAAAGTTTTTAAACTTAAAATCTTAAAGTTTTTAAAGGAAGAAAGACAATGTAGTCTTTAATAAGTCAGTGACTTCAGTTCCTCAAAAAATTCCAGACTGCTTCATAAAAGTAATGTGATTTGAACTCATAGGGTAGAAAGCAAAGGTCACAAAAAGCTAACATAGTTTTGAGAACCAGTCAAACTAGACAAACTCTGCTTTTTTATGATAGGATAGTAGGTAGTACTACTAGAGTAGTAGACCTATTGTATAAATACAGCATACTTATAATTCAGTAGAGCATTTGAAAGTTTCTCATGCTATGTTTGGGTATAATATACATGATATAGATAATAATATAGAAAATTCAGATCTGGCTGACAGAATACAAAATATAATCCTTAGTCAATATCAACTTAGAAGAAAGTTTCAAATAAAGAACTCCAAGGATCTCTTCTTGGTCCCATTTTGTTCCACATCTTTATCAATGATTTGATGAAAAGAGTAAAAGACATCCCTTTTAAATTTGCAGAAAACAAAAAGCTTGAAGATTCAGCTACAGTTTTAGAAGAAAGAGTATAGATCTAAAAAAAATTTTCACCAGCTAGAGTGGTAGACAATATATTTTAAAAGATTATATTAAATAGAGATAAACATAAAATTCTACACTTGGGTTCTAAAAAGAAATTTCCCAAGTACAGCATTAAGAAGATTGTCCAGAAATTAAAATGATCTGTGTGTTTTTAGTGGATTTCAAATTCAATAGTGTGATATGGCAATCAAAACTGAATAATTTTAGTGTGCATTAAGGGAAGCATAATGTACTTATATTGAAGGAAGTCATAGTCTGGCCATATTTAAAGTATTTTGTCCAGTTTTAGGCACCACATTTTTTTAAAAAGGTTGAGTTTATGCAAAAGAAGGCATACAAGAATGTGAAAAAAACAGGAGAGCATTCCATTTTAAAATTGGTGGAAAGAACTGAAAATTTAGATTGGAGAAGAGAATTATTAGAGGAAACATGATACCTTCCTTCACTAAAGGAAGGATATTTGATTATTAAAGGATAGTCAATGTAATTATATAGACAAATATAGATTTAGCATGAGAGCTACTTCAAAAGTAGTTATCTAAAAGTGAAATGAAATGCTTTAGGAAGTTGAGGGTCTTTCTTTGTTTGTTTCCTTCAGTAAAGGCAGGATGACCACACATTGGAGACAGAATAGAAAGAATTCTTAGGCATATGTAAATTGTACTAGATGACCTAAAAGGGTGCCTTTTAGGTTCTCAGATTCTATAATTCTGCAAAGCTCTGCTTATCAGAGCCAATCTTCAAAATAACCCCATGACAACTTGTCACACTGTGTAAGTTCTTAGACAGACATGCAATAGTCTAGTCTTTGATATGAAAGAAAAATCAGCTTTTACAAAGGAACCAAGGAGGCTCTGTTAAGACCAGGTAAAAGAAAAATTTCTTTTGAGGATGGGAAAAAAAGCAACTAATAGAAGGCATATTTAGGTTATTTCATACTTCACACAATCCATCTCCCAGCTGGGCAGCTTCTTCTAACACATGGTGTTCTTAGCACCATTCTTGGAATAACTCCTTAGTCTCAGTCTGACGCTCAGTCTGTGACTATAAACAACTCTTCCTCCACAGTTACCACAGCCAGCCACAGAATAATGACACCACATTAGAGACATGAATCGCTGCATAAATACTTTTTATTAAGAAAAGAAACACCATTGGTCATCTGTTTCCACATGCATGGGCAGGAAACACCTTTGGTTTTTTAAATATATACTGTGACTATAGAAATTGTATCTTGGATAATCTGTATTTTTTAAAAAAAAACAACAACTTCCTGCCCTCGATGAAATTTATAGTTTGTCATCATGCAGGATCTCTGGGTAGAATGATTTCTTTTCCACTGAAGAGAGAGAATTGTTCATTAGTGAGAAGTTTCCCCCAGCGTGATAAGAGACATAGTTCAGAAATTGAGATAGAAAATAAAGCTGAAGGAATAAGAGTTTCTGTAACTATTTTACCTTATGCTAGAATAAAAAAAGAGACTAAAGAAAATACATCACTCACTTTTCTTCACATAATCCTAGAGTCCACAGGTAAACCTTCAAAGTCTTCCTCAAAATAGACCTACGTAAGTCCAGCTTTCAGGCATCTAGTGTAAAATGGATCAAGTCAGCTCTGGCAATGGCACACCCTAGCACTTTCCCAAACTTAGTATATTTCACAGGACTTTCCTCATGTGACCTTGATATAATGAAATCATTCCCTAAAGGAAAAGACAAAACATGCTTAACTATAGGTAATTCTTTCTTCTTGACATAGAATCAATAAAAACAATAAACAATACATAACAAAATAGCTACACTCAGCTGTAAGCCCATGAGTCTCCGAGATCCAGGCAGTCCTTAGACTTAAGTACTTATAAGCGGCTCTGAAACCAGAAATCCTAGGATTATTTAGAGTTTCTCCTGCTTTTTAGTTCTAGAGTCCAAAATATGCCATATACTCTTTGTCCTATTTATTCTTACTACTAGATGGAAAGGACTTACATAGAATACAGAACTCTGACTCTCAGAAGGACAAATATTTAATTTTGCTATTATAAATATACCCAATTAATGGTCTTCCACCTATTGTGTGAAACCAAACTTCTCTCAAAACAATCAATCTGCTTTTGGATAGTTTAACTGATTGAGAAGATTTCCCTCTCACCAACCCAAAATTAACTCTAAATTTGACTTTTTGCCATTCTGACACATAGTTATTACTCTCCTCTGGGAACATATAAAACAATTCTAATCTCTCCTTCATCAACTAGGCCTTCAATATTTGAAGGTAGTTATAGTGTACTTCTAATATTCTCTTCTCTAGGACAAAAATTTCCAATTATTCTGATCAATCCTCTTTTATAAGCAAAAAAGGGGAAGATAAAGATGGAATGTAAACACATTATTTTGAAGATAGTCAACAACTTAGCCAAGAGGGTGACTGGTGAAAATATTAACTTTCACTGATCCAATAGGATAGAAACACACATGTGTATGTCTGTGTTTGGGGGCACACATGATAATTTCCAGTTATAATGTCAGAAGCCTTCTGGAGCTACCAAGAATAAGAAAATTATCTAATGGGATTTTGTGTAGCCATTCTTACAAATTACAGACCAAGTGAACATTGCTCACCTCCCAAGGTTCTCGTACGTTCATCCTGTACAATTTCTAACATGGCATTTCATTGGAAATGGTGTAGGTCAAAGAAATGATGATCATTTGCTCAACACATACCACCTTCTGTCTCTCCCTCAGAATGTCTTTTTTCCTTCAGTAGGCTGATACACCCATCCCTGTGTGGCAGCTGGCAACAGCAAAGTTGATTTTTTAAAGATATTTATATGTTTTTGGTCAAATGTTTATTGAATTTCAGCTTTCCAAGATTCACCTTATAACAAAAGAAAATGATTTTTCCCTTGAAATCCTGCAGCTTGGGAACATTAACAACTTCCCTATTGCAGCATAGTCTACTGCTTCCCCAGTGCTGGGTCTATATCTGTTTTCAGTACCAATTCTTGGAAAATGTGCTAATTTAATACATTGATCATCCTATCGTATTTTGCACTCAAAATCAGAAGTATCCAAAAAATTTTAAATTAATACCAAAATATTATTATGCCACTGCTATAGTTCACTCTAAAGATGTCAAAGATAAAAAGAAAGGTCCAATAAGTCATACCAAAATATTTATAGCAAAAAAAATTTGTAGAAAATAAAATAAACTGGAAGTAAACTGTTTGGAGAATAGCTAAATTGAGACTGTGATTATTGAATATGATTGAATATTAGCATGCCTTGAGAAACAATGACTTCCAAGCCAATCATATCATAGTTATGCTGCCTTTTAGCCTAACCTATGTTGTTGGGAGCTAGGGAATGGGATACACTGGTAAATATTTTTCCTATTGCAATTAGTTAATAACTCCCAGATGGCCTGGAATTTGGCACAGAAGGGAAGGTACATTTATATGTAAATTTTGTGAGGCAAAGGGTATAATTAATAAAGGCATTTAATGAAATCATATAGAAAAGTCAACTATAACCTCAGTAGGAAAAGGAAAACATGGAAACATGCACAGAGAGACAGAAATGCTGGGAACACATATGACGAGAGCATATGTGTAAACTGGCAATATATTTCTAGCACTGTAGGGCTGCTGATATATCCATTTTATATTATGTTATTGCCTCATGTTTATATTGAACAATAGTCTCTTTTGAGTATATTATTTCTGCTACATGCACAGCCTCTACTGGCTACATGGATATAGCATGGAATTTCTATTAGGAATTGAACCCTCCTCTTCTCCAGTAGCTGCTGATCAATTTTTCTCTGCTGGTTCTGTGGTCCCTGCAAGTCCCTGGCAAGTATGGATCTGCTAGGCACAAATTTGGAGAATTCTCTGCTTTCAATTTCTGACTTTAATCAGAATCCTCAGATAGGATTCTAACTCTTGGCAAGAATGGTCTCTACCATTGATCTTAGAGCTCAAAAAAATGTTAATGTCTCTTTTAAAAAGACAAAAATCTAATTTATTGATCTCACTCACTGGAAAATTCTTCTATTTACTTTTCCTCCTGTAAAAGTTTAGTCTATATCATTGGCTGGAATGGAAGTTTCCTCCCCCAAAATTTCTTGCCCTGTGTAGTAAGATTCTGGAACACAGAGTAGCCCCAGTTCACTATAACTCTTAGGTTTAAATCTGCATTTTAATTGCATTTCTTAGTTACCAAAGGTTGTAGCACTTTAAATTAAGGTCAGGAAGACTTTGTCATTCATTGTATTAATTTCTTTTTTTTCCCTGAGGCAATTTGGGTTAAGTGACTTGCCCAGAATCACACAGCTAGGAAGTGTTACATGTCTGAGGCCAGATTTGAACTCAGGTCCCCCTGACTTCAGGACTGGTGCTCTAGCCATTGCACTACCTAGCTGCCCTTCATTGTATTAATTTCTACATTTTAAACTGCTTTCAGTTTTAATGCCTTTCTTTCTGACAAGCTCTTCAATTTCTAGACAACTTGGGATCTCTTACTTTTTACTTTGAGAATCCATAGGATAAAGAAATATATGAAACGAAAACAATCCCAATGACATAGCCATTATTCTTCCCCTGATTGACTGTATTCATGGTTTTTTCCATTTATAAATGACTTGCAAACTGTTTTAGGTTTTGAGTCTTCTGTTTATGGATCTCATGAGGATTCTCTGCAATGTACTGGGACTTTCTATAATCATTGCACTATCATTCACAAATGGGAGATGAGAAGAATCTTACCATTTATAAGGAATCCTCCTATTGGATCCTGAAACAGAACATGAATATATGTAGTATGAATGTGTAATCCATATCCCAAGTCCATTGGCATGGGACTCTCTCCTCATTAGTAGAGATTAATGTCTGGCATCTGCATGAAGGGAGAGTGCCAAGTTTTTCAAGTGTTTTCAAGAACCTTCATATTTTGGAGGCACTGCAACCATTTTGAGGTGTTTCTGGCTTCTAGCTTTGAAAGCAAAGAGGGAAGATGTCAACCTCACTTCAGGAAAAGAGTGAATGAAAGCTGACATGAGTTGACCTGAGAATTTCCATCACGTCCTTGTCCATAGCTGGCTACACTACAGTCTTGGGGGAACTTCCCCTTGGTTAAGATCTAGTGTTTCTCTCTCTCTCTCTCTCTCTCTCTCTCTCTCTCTCTCTCTCTCCTCTCTCTCTCTCTCTTTCTCTTTGTCTCTCTCTCTCTTCGTCTCTCTGTCTCTCTCTCTATATATCTCTCTGTCTCTCTCTCTCTCTGTCTCTGTCTCTCTCTCTCTCTCTGTCTCTTTGTCTCTCCCTCTCTCTTTCTGTCTCTTTGTCTCTCTCTCTCAAAATAAATTATTTTGTTCCCAAAAAGAGAGCTCCTTCACTCTGTATCATCTGATATATATATATATATATATATATATATATATGCATATACATATATATATATACTTATGTATATATGTATACTTTCTCTGATTTCTATTTTACTATCAACTTGGATACATGAGTTTCTTTGTCATTTTATATATGTTTTCTTTATGAAACTGGTATTAGGTGAGGAATTCAGGTCTTGGATATAAAGCAAGGGATTTTGCTCCCCCAGCCCCCATTAATGAAATAGTGATCATAAGTGGTGATAATTAAGAGAACAAATTAGTATAATTCTATCCAAGTATCTTCTCTCTCTTAGGAGAGCAGAGTAGTCAAGATTTGGCCCCAACATCCAGCTTGTCCTCCTAGTAAGAAATAAAGTATCCCTCAGACAAGGATAGAGAGAGAAGAGATTAGAAAGGATTGACTTGCCTCTTTTCAAATACAGCCTTCTCATGCTACAAACATGGAACAGCCCTTTCTATAAATGAAAAAAAGTGTCATTTTACTACCCAAAAAAGACAAGAGTAAATCAATATTTATCAATCTATCTGCTTTCTCATTTTTTATAAAATCATTTTGAAGCTAATCTATACTTTTTTCCAAGGGTATCTGATGAAAACCTGAGAAGAGAACAGGGACACTTGAAAACAGACTATATGTTTACTAATGGTACAATTGACTGACAGGTACAAAGAATACAAAATCTGTTGTGTTTGTTATTTGTTGTATATTTGAAAACAAAAACAGTAGACTCAATAAGGCAAAAAGCAGCTTTAAAGTGTCTCCTCCAGCAAAGAGTCTCTCAGGCATGTGTTGAGATCATTCAAGATTCTTTGATGAAAGTAACTACAGAGATAGCTCTATTCAATAACTTTCTGATTATTATTGTCAAGTCAGGCATAAAACAGCAAGAATTATGCTCTCAAAGCTATTTGTCTCAGGCTTAATGGATTAAAAAACCTTTTAGACTTTCACAGATACATCTGTACTTCTATACAAAAGATGTCTTCCTAAAAAAAAGTTGTGGGTAATTGAATTTTGTCAATTGACACATATTAAATGGAATAGTTATTTAATTTATTAAAAATCTATCACTTGTAAATTGAAAATGGTTTTGTAATACAGTTTTTAATTAACTTTTTTCTTAAAGTAGGGTATATCTAAAATGAGTCATATTTAAAATTAAATAAATAGGGCTTTGTACCAAAGTCAGGTTGTTTAGTAGTCAGGGGGCTTCCTCATCAGATTACTATTATTTCACACCTCACCACCCAGTCCTCTCCAAGAAATACAGATATCCCAGGCATCACTCCACAATTCCATTTTCAAAGCTCCCTTCTAGGTTTCTCTCCCCATTTTCTCCCTGAGAAGGCAAGAGCCCAAATTTGTCCCAAACATAGTTATAGCTAAGTACCTACCTCCATACATTACCCGGAAATGATGCTATTTGTAATAATGGAGTCATTCTAAAATCTAAAGTAAGTATCCCACCAAGTGGGTATGCAATTTGAAAAATGCACAATAGAGATTCAGACAACCAGGACAAGAACAGCAAAAAGAAAAGAATCCAAGAACAAAATATTTGGGTGTGGAACGACTTTCTCTGATATTTAATTATATTAATTTCTTCAAAAAAGAAAATCAGCTGAATAGAGGCATCAAGATAAATAGGAAGATATGGGTAAGAACAAAGGTCATTTAATTACTTAGACATAATATTCAATAGAAGCAAGTTAATAGAGTGGACAGAAGCTGGAGTTAGAATTGCCTGGATTTAAATCATGCCTCAGACATTTACTAGCTAGGTGATCCTGGGAGATTTCTTTAAACCTCAGTGATTTCATCTTTAGTTTCATTTGAATTGTCTTAGGAAGATTATAACAATTACCTAGCAAGGGGGGCAGCTAGGTGGTGCAGTGGATAGAGCACCAGCCCTGAAGTTAGAAGGACCTGAGTTCAAATCTGATCTCAGACACTTAATTTTTCCTGGCTATGTGATCATGGGCAAGTCATTTAACTCCAATTGCCTCAGGAAAAAAAAATCACCTGGCAGGGTAAAATACCAGACATGAGCTCCATTTTTTGAAGTAAAACTAAAGCATTCCAACTCTACTGTAGAGAGCACAACTCCATTGGACTGACCACAGTTTGAATTCTAAGTGTATGCTTGCCAAAAATAAAATAAAATAAAATAAATTATTTTATGGAGAACTTACACAGGGTAAAAACTCATAACGTGGTCAGAAAAAGTAATACAAGGATGCTCTTAAGGTCTCTCCTAAGAACTTTGGAATTGATTGTATGACATGGGAGACACTGGCACTGGTCCACCCAGAGTACTGTGCTCTCATCAGAGAATGTGTTGTGTTCTATAAGCATAGCAGAAGTGAATCAGCTCAGAACAACGAAATGCACAAAGTTAGAAAAGCCAGTCCAAATGTTCATAGAAACTATTTGTGTCTGGCCTATGGCAGAGCATTCTGAGTTTGTACTGATCTGATCAACCACAGCTGTAACAGCCTCTAACATATGCCATTTTGGTTCTCTTCGAAAAAGAAGAACAATCCAACCTCAATGCTTTCATCTTTAAATGGCAAAAATAATGGCACCTCCATCATTATAAGAATCAACTGCAGGGTACAATATGCATATAAAGCTCTTTGCAAACTTTAAAGTGCCATATAGATGCCGATTTTATTGTTATCATGGTTACACTTTACAATTTACACACTTTGTTATTGGTCTTTCATTTTTGAAAAGGACTGATGGCATCTCAGAGGGATATCATAACTCATGAATGAATTGGATTTAAGTTGCACAAAGTTGTCAGCCTCCCTCTGTCATCCAGAATCATCCAAGTCCAGTGGCTGGATAAAGGTCAAGATGACTGGTGGTGGCCCAGGATGTAGTGGATGGCATCTTCCATACCTGACCAAGCTCTAAGAACTCCACAGTGCATGCTTCGGCTGACTTCTTGGTTGTTGGGACAATTGGATCCCATCTATCTATTTCACTGGGAGAAGTCTTCATATGCTTGGGGTAGGAGCATCATGGTAAAAAGGCATTTGGCTGAAAAAGACACTAGTTACTCCTTTCCAGGCCCCCAACCTCTTTGTGCTAAACCACTTTGTCCTCTATTTCTCCAAAGGACTGACGTTTGCTTTAGTCACAGCCTTTAATTTTCTTCTCCTCTTGAAAAAGCTAGTTTTATTTTGTTTATTGTTTATTTTGTTTCAATATTATTGATACTTATAAAATATTATTGTTATATTGTTTCAGTTTATTGTTATTGAATAGAATGATAGAAAGAGAAAGCTGTTCAAAGGGCTATCATTTCTTTCTTTCTTTCTTTTTTTAAAGTTGTTTATTTTCAAAACATATGCTTAGATAATTTTCAACATTCACCCTAGCAAAAACCTTGTGTTCCATTTTTTTTCTCCTTCCCTTCCCCTTAACCCCACCTCTAGATGTCAAGAAATCCAATATATGTTAAACATATATCATTTATTTCTTTCCTAGCTCCCTCTTCTCTCCAGAACATTGCTGACTAGTTTGGGACAAAGAGCTTCCAAATTTGTTTAATAGTTTCCCTGCTTTAGGGAAGCTTTGATTATAAGTATCAATAAAATCTCTTTGGCTGATTTATTTTATGCATGTCAATAAAGGAATAACTTGTTCTTGTTCTGTGAGAATGGGAATTAGAAACCAAAAATCCTACATTCCAATATAAGTTCTTGAACTTTTTGTAATCACTTAAATTTTGTTAAGAGGCTTGGAACTATTAGTTAATCCATCTTCCAACATACTGTTTAATGTTGTACTGAATAAAAGATTCAAGTTGTCAATGGGTGAGTGATCAACTAATAGCTCTGCTAGTAATTGATTTATTTTTCTTCAATAAAGTTTCATAAGGCAAAAAAATAAAAAAAAAAAGGATGAGGAAAATGCAATCCAGTATTCAGGGACTGTGCACTATCCTGAATTGCAATTTCTTTGCCTTAATTAAGTATCTTTGTTATTGTTAAATAATAAATGAACAAACAAATAAATAAAAATAAAAGTACCCCAAGAGAAAACCTTTGTAATTAGAAAGAGAATGTCTTTTCTTTGTCTTTAGCTGGTGTTATCGTCCCTCTCATGTCTCTTTGAACAAATTTCATATAGTAATGCTATGAGTTAAGCACCACATAATTTTAATATAGCAGTTGGGTACTAAATTAACAGACAAATGAAAAATGAAATTTAGAGAAACAGAGATAAGTTTTGAAAGGTCTGGAAAGGGAGAACAGAGAGGAGAACAGAGAAGAGGTTTCTGGAGAAAACTCTTCTCATATGACCATTGTTGATCTCATTAAAAAAAGATAGCTACGCTATTTCTACAGTTTCTCTGAGAGGTCCTTACACTCCCTTTCTAGAGTCTCACCTCTGTATAAGCAGCAACAGTAACAGCAACATTAGTGGTGGGAATCACTCACTCAGGATGCCCCTTTCCCCTCCTATGTCTTCCTGATTGTTGAAACTATTTGATAAAAATTCTGCATTGCCATGGGTGAAACTGCTTGGATATAGAGACAGGGACAAGAAACCCTCACCTTCATACATCATTGTGGTAGTGGTCATTCCCATTCATTGTTTGGGCTCTTGTAACATGCACTTGTACATGTTTCACCTTTTGAAAGATTTCAGTCCTTTTTTTTTCCCTTTCAGATTATCTTCTCAAACACATCACAGCTTAATGGCTCCAAAAGGGCTCAACTAAGGGGATGCCAGAAGCTTATCTGACAGGGAACATTGTCTCCAGGGACCTGTTACACTAGCAAATGAATATTTTGCATAGGCAGTTTGCAAAATATATCCATGCGACATGCTGGATAGAGAAGGAAAGGAATACATTTGGAAATGAATATGATATTAAAATAAAAGGCATCAATAAAAATAGGATACAAAACCAAAAATATTTTCACAGAGGAAATAATAATATACATATAACAAGCTCCTTAATTTAGAAAATCCAAGGTCATCCACTGTATCCCAGGCTTTGGCCAGATTTATTGAGCTTTGTTTTGCCACTGGATTTGAATAACTCTGGAAGAAAGAATGAGGTTGTTTACATTGATCAGTTTTGTCTCATTAATACCCAATTCAAATGCAAGTTGCAAGTTGAGATATCATTATCCTGATGTCATTGGTCCTCTTTGAGAACAAAGGATGAACAATAGGGAAGTAAATATCTCAGCAGTCTCCTATAATTTCTCTATTTTATAAAATAATCACTTGGGTGTTGAATAGATATTGAAGGTTTTTTAGTCTCCATCTCTGTGATTTTATTTTGTTTTGATGGGGGGGAGTAGGCAATTCCTGGTGAGGACAACATATAGTCAAAGAAAGTTTGAGGTTACAACTATATGTCCAGTGTTATCGTACTATATATCATGAATACACACACACACACACACACACATATGTATATGTGTGTGTGTGTGTATTAAATTAGATATTGGACTTTGCTTTGCATTAGGCATTAATTTGATTCCTAATATTTGGGGGGATGACAATAAAGTCATACAGGCAATGTCTTAACTTAACTTTCTCTTAAGTTGTTAACAAAGTCTTAAATTCAGCTTTCAAATGCTTTCCAAAGTTGTAGACCTGCCCTCATACCAAAAAAAAGAAAAAATGCTTATATTAATAAAGATTTTAAAAATGTACAGAATTCTCTCTCAAACTGGCAAGAAACAATATGTCTACTCAAGATATTCCATGAACTTATATGACAATATTTATGTTCAGTAATACTTAGAAAACTTCACAAAGTGGTCAGGTTTGACAATGTTACATCCTGTACAACAATCTTCAGTTGTTTCATATTGTCTTTAGTGTAAAATACAAATATAACTTAATATGAAAATATATGATATGCCCAAAACTTATTTGAGCAAGACTCTGCATTGCTGGAGATTCATTACTGAATGCTCAGAGCCTGAATTACTGGCAGAGTTGGTGAGTATTTAAGAGAAGAAAGATCCTGTTCTTCTGGCTTCCAGCTTCAATTCCAGTTTTCCATGAAGTTCCTGAAGGGAGAGAAACTCTGGAAAGCTGATGTAGAGGAATTAAAACTTCAATCATATACTTATCCAGAGATTACTTCACTTGAGACTTCAGGGAATTTCCCCTGTGGCTGAAATCTAGGATTCTCAATTCAACTGAATAATCTCATTCCCAGGATTTAGTCTCATTTAGTTTATATATTGTCTAGTATATTTCTGTCTGCATACTGTCTCTGATTTCTATTTCCTCTTGACTTGTATAATGGCTTTATTTGCTGTTGTTTGTATATGTTCTTTGTGGAACTGTTATGTGGTGGGAAGGGTGTCAGATTTGGATATAAGGCAATATAACCAATAAACATTTATTAAGCACCTACTATCCACCAGACACTGTGCTAAGTTCTGGAATATAATTAATAATGGCAGTCTCTCCCTCAAAAAGCTCACAATTTAAATGAAGAGACAGCAGACAAAAGGATACGGGCATGGAGGTAGAATGGGACACTATTTGGTAACTGGTCTTGGGGCATCTTGTTTTGTGAAGCTAAAACCAGGAAGTGCAATGGATGTAAAGTGGAGAGAGATTAGAGAGTATGATTCCTGCCCTCTATATAGAAAAGAGTTGAGGGGAGTTCATTTCTCAACCCGTCAGTCCTCCCATGAAAAAGGACAGGAAGCTAAAAAAGTAGCATTACTCAGGACTTCAGTTAGCAACATGAAAGTGTGTTTGGAAGTGATGAATAGATAGATAGATAGATAGATAGATAGATAGATAGATAGATGATAGATAAAGGCGGCAGACACGTAAATAGGTAGGTAGGTAGACAAATAGCTTGGAATACTCTACCCATAAACAGGTAGCAAATACTCTTTCCCCATAAACAGATAGCAAATAGGAACTCAGTCTTAAACCTAAAAATATTTCCCCTAGCCTGGTAATATTAGGGAAAGGGGGCAAATAGATATAATTCTAACCTGATACCCTTTCTCTGAGATGAATGGAGTGAATTCCATCTCTTACCTCTGCATTTGCATAATTTCTTCTCTATGTCTAAAATGTCCTACTTCCTAGAATGTTTAACTTGCTTCAAGGCTTAACTAGAAAAACTTTATCTCCCATTTGTTAGTGTTTTCTCCCTTTCTGATTAAATTCATAGGCTTACTGACTTAGAAAAAAGTTGCATCTCTCTTCGAGTAAATTCAAATTCTTTCATGGTAGGGGCTGCTTTCATTTGTCATTGTATCCCCATTATCTCTTGTATCTGTGTATATATGTATACATATGTGTATGTATGTATGTAAATATATGTATACATATAATTAAATGTATTATAGACCTATATGTGTGTTTGCATATGTGTGCATACATACTTAATGAATGATTCTTGTTCTTGTTATTCTGTGATGGTCATTGGAATCACAACCAATAAGCCCTCTAGCCCCACACACTGGTGATAGCTGGGCTCCATAGAATAAGATTAAAGAATTTCTTTTGGCAATCCTTCATTCAAACAATGTAGTATAGAATACTTTTTTTTTTTTTTTTGGTATGTTCCCATAGAATTGTGAGATATTAGAACTGGAAAGGATCATACAAACATACACATACATATATATGCATTAATATGTGTGTACATGCATACATACTATATATGAATATATTTACATAATATGTGCAGATAGATAAACGGAACAGCTTATTTATTTTATAGGTGGGGATAATGAGGTACAAAAAGTATCTTGCCCAATAAATTAGTAGAAAAGCCTGAACTAGAATATGGTTGTGTTGAATCCCAAATTAGTTCTCTTTACAATGGACCATTATTCTTCTGCTCCTGTTCTGTAATATGTCTTATCAGACTGCTAAACCTCCTTTCTGCTGCAAATTCTATGATTCTAATTCTGAAAGGACAACATGTACCCTGAGAGGTAAAATGACACACATTGATGGATTATTTTAAGATTTAGAACCTACTTTCCTCATAGAAATCCTGTGAGATAGTATTGTTTCCATTTTATAGAAGAGGTAACCAGGATTCAGAAAGTTAAAATTAAACAAGAATGACATCTAAGGTCCTTTCCAACTCTGAAATCCTATAAGCCACCTATGGTTACATCTACAGTCACACAGCTCAAGTGCCAAAAGTGAATTTTAAACCTAACTCTTCTGAGCCCAAGTCTAGTATTCATTCCACCATATGATCTCCAAACTTTTTTGATCCTATACTCCATCAGTGAAGAAATGTATGCTATGTGCTATACATTTAATATAAAAATACTTGTTCATGAATTTATATGCAATAATTATGATTATACATTCATATAATATATTAATTTAATTTATTATATATATCATTTATGTATGATATTTATTATATTATATGATTTATATTTATTGCATTATATATTATATTCATTTTATTACATTATGTGTTATATTTATTATAATATTTATATTTAATATATGTTTCATATATAATGTTATATTGTATATATTATATATAATGACTAATATATATTATAACTATTATATAATGTATAAAATATTATATTATATATAATATAGAAATATTATATAATATATACCATATATAAATGTTATATATAATATAGTGTTATATAATTATGTAATGTATAATATAATTATTATACAATATATAATTATTATATAGTATATAATATATTTTATATAATATATAATATATATACATACATTACATTATATTGTATATAATATATTTTATATAATGACTAATACATTATAATTATTATATAATATGTATCATACTACATATAAACATATTATATAATATATTTCTCTTAGTAATATATATATTACTATACTAATCATTTTGTATATGAAAAATATATATAAAACAGATAATGAAAATAATATAATTAAATTTTATTTCATTTTTATCTAATTCTTTTAAATTTCTATTTCATGTTTTATAATGTACATAATGATTCAGAATGTAGTACATATACAAATTAAAAGTCATTGTAATTTACTGAGTAGAGGTATGATGCAATCAGAGCTGCATTTTAGAAAAATCATCTAAAAGCAGCTAGATGATATAATGGATATAGCACCAACCCTGGAGTCAGGAGGATCTCACTCAAAGTTGTCCTCAGACATTTAATATTAGCTGTGTGATCCTGGACAAGCCATTTGATCTCAATTGTCTCAAAAAAAAAAAAAAAAAAAGAAAAGAAAAGAAAAGGAAAAAAGTCACTTGTGAGTTGTGTGGAAAGTGGATTGCAAAGGATAAGAAAGGGAAGAGACTCAAGTCAAAGAGACCAATTAAGAGGTTATTCCCATAGTTTAAAAGAGACTTAATGAGTATGTGAATTGGGGTGGGGGTCAAGTGAATAAAAAGAAGAAGACAGATACAACAGATTATATTAAGGTAAAAATGGCAGGATTGGTTAACAGATTCAATATATAGTTTGTGGGAGAATGAAGAGTTGAAATTGACATAAAGAATATGCAAAGGAAAGATCATGATATCCTGGATAGATAGAAATAAGGAATTTTTGAAGAGGAATGGGTTTATGGAGAAAAATAACGTAATAAGTTCTAGGATGAAATCACAATTTGTTCATGCCTCTTCTTATTCTGTTGAAGAGAGTTGTGGTCCCTTTAAGAAACCGTATTTCCTAATTGATCTGTGACTCCTTTCAGATTCCCAGCCCTTCCTGGCTGAGGCATATCCTCCCCAGACAAGTTGTCTTTCCTGGATGCCAGAGCCTTTGATTCAATTACAAATCCTGGTCAAAAAATATCCCTTTGAATTCCAATAGGAGATCCGGGCTTGTCCTAGCCCCAATTCTGACCTGCTTGGGCTCTCTCAGCCCCCACTGGTTCTGATCTGCTCTGGTTGTCTCAGTCCCCACCAAGACACCAATAATAATAATAATAATAAGCTTCCATCAACTAAAGTCTTTGCAGATGGACCTTGGCAGCTTTCTTTACTGCCAGGACCTTCTGTCCACTAAGAACTGCATTCTCAGTGCAAAACTCCATTTTCCATAGATCTCCCACCATAGAAGTCAGTCTCCTGGTTAACTGATTTCTATCTAACAATAAACTTTCATTTTGCAACTAATATTTGAACATAAAAAAAATTCACTCCTAAAACCTGCGGCCAATTTAAAGGGGATTTTTAATAACTCTCTTATAGTCACTAACCTCTAGATAGGAATCTAGACCACTCAAACAGCACCACTGTGACACTCTGATCCAAAATGAAAAAGTGAGATTCTTATTCACTGGTGACTGCCCCAGCACATAGTTCATTCTCCAAGAGTTGCCTACTATTTGTCACAGGCATGTGATGATGAGAATGTGGGATAGGGATTGGCCTAAAGAGAGTGACTGGAATTCACACAGCAGAAGGACAGGAAGAGATGAAAGAGATTCTGAGAGCATTTGAGCTCAAAGTAACCTCTAGTGTTCATTCAGTCCAACCCATTTGAGGCCGTCAGCTGCAGTGGCAAGAACAGTGGGTTTGGAGTTAGCTGAACTGTGCCATTTACCAGTTATGTGACTGTAAACAAGCCACTTAATTTATCTGTATCTCAGTTTTCCTCATGCTCATCAAATTGTGAAAGGAGAGAGAGAGAGAGAGAGAAACAGGGAGAGACAGAGAGAGACAGAGACAGAGACAGAGACAGAGACAGAGACCTGCATTATGATTCACCAGCTTCTTGCAGGACTAATATCCCTGATCTCAGTCCACTACTGTGGTGACAACTAACTTCAGAAGCCTTCCAGAGCAGAGCAAATGAGGACTCATTCTGGCTGCTGGATGGTTTTTCATGAGCTGTTAGCTTAGCCAAGAAAAGGAGTGACAGTAAAGCCTGAGTAGAGACATTTTTTTTTTTTTCATGGCAGAATCTGAATTTCTTAATCTTTAAGATGTGAAATCCTATGAAATTCCATTTGACTTAACATGGACTTATTCCAGCTGTTGTTTCAGGAAGTTATTTTAGTTGCTAAATTCCACTTCAATCACTTTTTTCATTGATTCACTGGAGTCATCACTGAAATAAAAGTTGCTGCCGACATACCTCACAGTTACTGGTAGCTGAGCATACTGTTCAGTGACTCAGCACCAACCTGACTCCCAAATGAGAAAAACAACTTCAAAGCATATGACCTTTCTGTAAGGAGTCAGTGACATTATCTCAGTGTGTGAAGGTCAGGGCACACACACAGTGAAGCTGATAAAACAATAATGTTTGAGGTTTCTGGCAATAAGGGAAAACACTCTGGATTTGGAACAACTAAGTACAATGAAAGTATAGCCTTGCAGAGATGCTGAATCTGCTTCTCAAAGGCCAGTTATATTCTTGATTCTATGCCTCACTTTAATGGCATTTTCAAAGATTTCTTGGATTTTGTTTTGTTTTGTTTTACATCCATGTAGGGGGAGAAGGGAATTTGTTGCTGCTGCTGAATAATGTCTGACTTTTCATGGCCCCATTTGGAGTTTTCTTGGCAGAAATACTGAGGTAGTTTTGCCATTTCCTTCTCCAGCTCATTTTACAGATGAGGAAACTGAGAAACAGAGCTAAGTGACTTGCCCAGGATCACATACCTAGTAAGTATCTAAGGCTGGTTTTGAACTCAGGTCTTTCTGAGAGAGTGTGAGTGTTATTAGCACCATTTTCAGATGAATGATTTGCCAATTCATGCTCACAGTTGGTATCTGAGGTCGAATCTGAACCCTTAATTGTCTGACTTCTGTCTTGCAGAAAGCAATGGTAGATATATTTGTCACTATTCCAGTACAAAGCATAGTCATTTAGTCTGAATTCTATTGCCTTTAGTATAAATAATAATAATAGTAATAACCAAGACTTAAAGTTTTGTAAAGTACTTTACAAACATTTTATCCTCAAAACAGGACTGGAGATTAGGTGTTATTATTATCTTCATTTTATAGATGTGGAACTGAGGCAGACAGAGATTAAATACCACAGCAATCCGACTGCCAGTAGATGGCTGGCTCTGAATTGATGTTCCAAGATTTATCTATTGCACCATCTAGCTGTTTCAAACCTTGCTTTCAAATATTTTACATAATCTAGGTTAATAAGTCACAAGAACTCTATTCCCTTGGAAAATTACAGCCTTAAGGAATTGAAAATTGAATGGATGCCCATCAATTGGGGAATGGCTGAATAAGTTGTGGTATATGAATGTAATGGTTCTGTAGGAACCATTGTTCTATAAGAAATGATGAAAAGGCTGATTTCAGAAAAGCCTGGAAAGACTTACATGAACTGATGCTGAGTGAAATGAGCAAAACCAAAGAAAAATTATAGTTAATAACAAAATTATGTGATGATTAATTGTTATAGACTTGGCTTTTCTCAATAACACATTCATTAAAGACAATTCCAATAGACTTGGGATGGAAAATGCCATCCATATCTAGAGACCATGGAGACTGAACTATGGATTGAAGTTCATCTTTTTTTTTTTTTCATTTGTTTCCTTTGCCTTTCTCCTATATTTCCCATTTTGGTCTGGTTTTTCTTGTACAACATGACAAATATGGAAATATGTTTTAAAAGACTGCACATGTTTAATCTATATCAGATTACTTGCTGTCTTGGGAAGGGGGGGACATAAGGGAGGAAGAAAGAAAAAAAATCGGAGCACCAAGTCTTATAAAAATGAATGTTGAAAACTATCTTTACATGTATTTGGAAAAACAAACTACTCCTGAGGGGAAAAAAAGAAAGAAAAGGAAATTACATCTTTTCAGTTGTCACTAAGAATCACAGATTGCTAAAAGTTGTATAACTGAGAGCACTTTGACAAGATATCAGATCAGAGAGGTAACATTTCCAATATTCCACAGCTATAGTAATTAGCAAAGACATAATTGAAACCCAAATCTTGTAACTCCACCACCAGACGTCTCTCCATTTCATTTCTTTGGAAGTAGCATGGCTACTCTTACAGTCACTAACCTCTAGATAGGAATCTAGACCACTTAGAATCAAGAAATACTGGATTCCAACCTCCAAAGCTGTTCTGTGAGAACCTGAGCAAGTAAAGTACTGTCATTAAAAAGCATCTAAAGGTAGAAGATGATGCAATTGTACTTATAGTACCTATCTCACAGTACTGTTGTTGGGTTGTTGGGTGCAAATCTTAAATGTACTGTATAAATGTCAGCCATTACTGGAATTTTGAATATTGTTTACTCTATGATACTTTACTGACTTAACCAAACCAGTCTTCTTCTCAGTGCTCATAATTTTTGAAGGTTTATAATTTACATTCTGTTATATATTTTAATCATTTTCATTATTTTGTGGTTTCACAAATGGTTAACATTCTATTAGATTCATCAAATATTTGTTAAACATTTACATTATGTGAAGCATTGACTAATTCCTGGGGAATGTGAATTAAAAAATAAGAATAAAATATTGTACCTATCCCCAAGGAGTTTTTTTGGCTAAGGGAGCAGGGAAACATATACAACACACAAATATGACTTGGGGGAAAAACTAGACAAAGGAAGGCAACAGATAATGTGCTACAGAAATATTTGAGATAAGAACAATCACCTATCGGGTTAAAGAACTAAGGAAAGTTTCATAGTGGTGCTGATATTTAAGCATGTCCTTGAAGGAAAAAAAAGGTTTTAACAGGTAGAGTTGTTATACAAATTGGATAGAATATAATGTTTAAGTAGTGGAATAATATCAAATAAGGCTGATTTGAAATGAGATAGTAAAGGATCTTTCTTAAACTCTAAGCTAAGATGCTTATAGATTATTTCATAGTCAAATAGGAAACCATGGAAGGTTTTTTAGCAAGGAGTAACATAGTCAGCCATGTACAGATTATTTTTGGCATAATGGATTATCCCCTTAACTTTTCTCTTCTCTAGGATAAATATAAGCAATATTCAACCCATTCTCATGTGGCACAGTTTAAAGTCCCTTTATCATTTCAATCAGGTTCCTCTGTAATCACTTCAGCTTTTCCAAGTCTTCCCTAAATTGTAGCTCCCAGAAGAAGACATAAATAAGAAAAGGGGAAAAAAATTAGTAGCAGCAGCAGCAGCAAGTCACTTATACTGCTATGATAACCCAGAATACACTTGAGTCATTGTTTAACCTTCCTTACACACAATCTTCTCTTCTTTAGGCTAAGATATTTTTGACCATTTCTCATCTCTCATTTTCTAAATCTCTAAATATAGGATTCTTCTTTGAAAAAATTTTTAAGCATTTTTCTTATGACTATCAATTGTTTTGATTTCTTCATTGGAAAGCTGCCTGTTCATATCCTTTGACTATAAGTTGAGGAATGACTTGATTTCTTACAGATTTGACAAAGTTCTTTATGTATTTTAGATATGAGACCTTTATTTGAAGTTATTTTGATTATTATAAATATCAAAATTAAATATAAAAGACATATGAAGAAAGATGCTATCTGAATCTAGAAAAAAACCTGACAAATAGAAATATGTATATTTGTGTCTAATGGTAGCCATCTCTAGGAAGAGGGCCTTTCTTCCCTCTAGGATAGGAAGAGAAGAAAAATAAAAAAATAGAAAAAAAGAAATTTACATGATAATTTTCTTGTATATTTAAAAGGAATAGCAGGTTATATATAGTAGATTTGCAATTTCATGTGCAATTATCTTTTTTAGTTATACCATGTCATAGAAATGCTTTTTTTGTTTCATAACTTAGAAATAAAATATTTTTTAAAAAAGAATTTTCTTCTGTATTCCTATCGAAGGGAAAGGGTAGCAGTCTAGAAATACAGAAGCTATTTACTTTCTAAGTAATTCAAATATAGTTGAAAACATACTTGGGCTTTCTTCATTAGAAAGATGCTAATGTTTAATCAGCAAGAGATGCTTAGTGGGTCCATGAAGAAGATGACACAGAATGCCATAGAGTGGAAAACCTTCTTCTGGTACTTTCATGAAACTTTCACTTTTATGATTATTATAAGGGTTTATAAATGTTCTTCCAACAACTGTGGCATTGAGAATTTCAAAGGAAATGTTTTCTTCAAATATGCCTTTGTAGTGAAAAGAACAAATATATTTTTTGAAGGGAAAATAAGCAGATTTATTTCATTATCCCGATTTGTTGACTCATTGATGAAATAAAGTAATTCTATCCAAACACTTGACAGAATGAAAAATCATGTCCTTCTGCCTCATAGCTGATTTTATTTGCTTTCTCTTCAGTTTGCTTTAGAACCAACCCTAAGATGCCAATTAAAATTGTTTTTTCTATCTATGACAAGTCTAGAAAATAAATGTATTCCCAAAATTTCACTGTGGAAATACAGAAGATGTCAGAATTTATTCAGCCTGTGTCTAGATTGTATTTTGAAAGCAACACTATCATTGGTTTCTTCCCTAAGGTAATAATGGCTTTGTTTTAAAAAATAAACACTAAACTCAACATGTAAAAACTTATAACTTAATAAAGGAAAACACACCACCAGAATGAAAGAAGAGACATCAAAGATAATGTGATGTAACAATTGTATCCATCAGGATTTTTCTTAACTATTTTAGAACTTTTGGAAATCAGTATTAAATATGTTTGTTGATGGAAGAAATGAACCACGGTATCATGGTCCATATTCATGACCAGACACCAGCCTTAGATTTAAAATGCCCCAGATTGTTACCCTTATAGCTTTGTCTCTCTTCTCTCACCAAAATGCCACAAGAGAAGAAGAATTCACCTGAAGAAAACAAGGACCTGGCCAACTAATGTCTTTTGGATAAACTCTGGAGAGCTCTGGATACAAAGCCATTCAAGAAGGATTTTCTTCACACTGGAATTACAAAATCAGAATTAGGTGCAGAATATCCACACATGTTCCAAAGTCTATGTAGAGACACTGCAAAATTCATAAGGATTGAACATATAGACTACTGTTCCATTATGGAGTTTAAGACCTAGAGGCAAAAAAACTTGAGTTCAAGTCCCACATTTAACAACTACTTGCTGTATAATTATCAACTAGTTATTCAACTTCTTTAACATTTAAGAAAATCTATAAAATATTGAGTTTGTGAAGTTTATGAAGGGAGGTTCCATGCAGGCAAAAATATAGGTCACAAATTTAATTTTCTCAGATAGAAGCTTTCAGGTCTCAATTCTCAATTTATCATACAAGGTAATGAGATTATTTGAACAAACATGTCAGAACTTATGAACTCAGAAAGATGCTATCATTTAAAGTCATCACCTTAGTGATTATAACAATGAGGTTACCATTTTGGAAGAGTCTCTTTGGTAATGGTCTTTAGAGTCCATGTCATGATATATTTAATGGATAAATAAATAATGTATTGATTGCTTTTGTTGTTCAGCTCGTGACCCCCATTTGGAATTCTTCTGGCAAAGATAATGGAGTGGTTTGCCATTATTTTCTCTAGCTCATTTTATATATGAAGTAACTGAGGCAAACAGGACTAAATTATTTGTCCCAGGTCACACAGCTAGTAAATGTTTGAGGCCATATTGAATTTAAGAAGAGGAGTCTTTTTGAATCCAGGCCCAGAACTCCATCCACTGAGGCACCTTATTAGTATCTCCAAAAATGTTTGGAGAATTGGCAACATCACACAATAAGTATATAACTTTTTAAAAGGGAAAGGGCCTTATTTTGAACCTATTACCTCTTATTAATATTACCTAAGAGACCTTGGGCAAACTCCCTAACTATTTGAATGACAGTTTCCTCATCAATGAAATGATAGAGTTTAATCTAGATGCTTTTTAAAAGTTCTTCAACATAAATCTATGATCTTGGGTTGGGATCTTAAATGTATAGTCTGTGGTGTGTTTGCTCTTTAAAATTCTGCTTTAAATATTCCTCCAATTTGCCTATATTGGCTTATAAATTTTTCCTTGAATATTGGCTCATTCAATATTATTACAGAGTGTTTCCCCTCTGTGCCAGAGATGGTGAGTAAAACACCAACACAATCTGTCTAGTGTCTAGTGAAAAGAAAAGAAAAGCAGGGGCATGAATGGGATTAAGCCCTGGTAATTGGAAAACATCCTTCACAAAGTAGAAATTGCCATTTCTACTCACCTTATTTTGTGATAAATTCCTGGGAAGCTAGTAGCCAATTTTTCTGCCCCTATTTAATCAAGAAGCATCCTTGAATGCAAAAGGAAGAGCTCATGAAAACAAGAATATAAATAAGTACTGAGTTTCCTATCTACAGAAAAGAACCTCAGGGTAAAGGTCAAGGATTTCTGAGTTTGTATTTTGGTTAATGTACTAGCATAGTAGTCTCTGAGGTCTTACTAGTCAACAGTAATTAAACAGTGAATTAAAGAGGAAAAATAGAAATTTATAAGTGATTAATTTTGCACAGCTGCTTAGACCTAAGAGGACTTCAGCATCCCCTTTAAAACTTGATAATATAGTCTAAAAGAGATTCTGCTAGCCTTTCCCTAATGGTGAATCCAAAGTGAGTGTTCTTGAAGATGTCCAATTATTATTATGATCATCACCATTATGCCCATTCTTTTCATCAACAACATCTTCTTTGGGGATCAAGGCAGATTTTTGTGTTTTTATACATTTTAGGACTTGTATATATATATACATGTAGTGCCTTTGTGCTAAGCACTTTAAAAAATATTATCTCATTTGTTCTCAACAATCCTGAGGTAGGTACTATTATTATTCCCATTTTATGATTTAGAAAACTGAACTAGAAAGACCCTAAATAAGAGAATATAAATTCAGAATAAAAAATAAGAAAATTAATAAAGAAAATAAAACAAAGAAATAGTTGGAAAAAGGCATAAAGAAACTAATAAGACAAATAGATGTTGGAGGAAGAAGAGGGGAAATTTTGAGTTAACTACTTAATCAAGAGTAGGGAAAGAAGGGGAAAAATAAAAGAAATTGATATCTAAAAAAGAAAAAAAAAAGCACACATTTTAGGGTTAGGGTTAGGGTTAGTTAAAAGGGATCCATAGGCTGGAGAGGAACAGATTTCACCTCTCCAGGGGGTATCTCAGTTGTCCCAGATGCATACAGCTCTATTCTCCCCAATTGTAATTCCCTTCTGCCATCAGGTTGCTTCCTGGCTGGTTGACTGTGTAATCCCCTTCTCCCATCATAGGCTTTCTGGCTGATTGGTCATGTCTGGGTACTGGACTTCTAGGCACTTTCTGGGTGCACCATTGGCTGCCATCATGCCCCAAATGTTTTTTGCCTTGGGCCTTGGGGCTGGGCCCCTCATCCCGTTTCCCTGACTCTGTCTACATTCTGAGGCCCAATGGAAGCCTCTGTTGCATTTTGGACATGGGGTTTGGGGTCTTGTTCTCCCACCCTGTTTTCCCATTCTATCTCTATACCAACATTGAGCTTTCAGATGCCCTACTTTTCCTCACTGAAAGCATCTACGAGTCTCTCTGGAAGTCCCTTGCCAAGAGGGACTCTGTCTTCCCATGTTTGGATTTTGGGAAGTCTGCACCATAGCCTGGGTATAAAAGGCATTTGTGCCCACTGTAGCACAGCATCTTATGAGCTCCTCTAAAGGAGCATCCTTGTGTAGTCCTAGTATAATTCTTCTGCAAACCTCATTAGCATTTTCCTTAGCAAGTTGCCTTATCAAAATGTCTGTTATTGCATTTTCCCCATTTGTTCTTGTGATAGCTGTCTGCAAACGTCCCACAAAGTCAGCAAAGGGTTCATTTGGTCCTTGTGTTATTTTTGTGAAGGCCCCACCCTTGTCATCTTAATTGTGGAGAGAAGCCCATGCTTTGATAGCATTAGCAGCAATTTGTTCATATGCTACTATGGGAATAATTAATCTGTACTGCAACGTCTGCATAGGAACCTACATCTGTTAGTAGGTCACAGGTGATTGCAGCATGAACTCCACTTTGACTATTTTGTTGGGCTTGTATCCTACAGAGCTCACTATATTCAGAAAGCCACAAGTAGTTTTGTCCAGGTTCTAAGCATATCCTTGCTATAGATTTCCAGTCATTAGGGGTCAAGATTTCAAAAGCCAAATTCTGTAATAACATCTTAACATAAGCTGATGTAGCCCCATAAAGAGTGCAAGCTTTTTTCAGGTCTTTGAGGATTTCTATATCAAAAGGAGTGTATTTTCTACTTTTTTGACCTGAAGAATTAAACTGTTGAATTACAGGAAAAATGTGGTGTTGAAATTCCAATACATTTCTCCCTTCCACTTTGGCCTAAATTAGTCCCTTTTGCAATCTAGTCATCGGAGCGGCTGGATGCTGGGGGGGAGGTGCTGGTGCTGTCACTGCCTCTCCCCGCTACACCTCCTCCCTCCATCCGGGAGGGTGGAGTTGATGGAGGGGAGTCAATTACCTGCTCCTTAGGTGGGGCTGAAGCTGCCTCAGATTCACTGCACCCTTGAGCCTCACTTAAGTCTCTTTGCCCTGTGGGGATATGGTCATTAATCTGTTCTTTGTCTTCCTCCTTTATCTCAGGTTTCCCCATTTGGCTATTCCTAGAGTTTTTTCCTTTTCTCCTAGAACTTATACAGTATCTTAAGGACAACAGTATTATATTGTATAAATAGAATGCCTCCATGGAAATTGAATGAGGACCGTTTTCATTGTAATATGCGGAAAGCTGTTGACCAATTAATACCCAATTATCTGGAGAGATTTGTTCTTCCTCTAAGAACCAAGGGGCGGTGCGTTTTAATGTACCCAGAAGTCTAGCTGTCTGTTCCCAAGTTATAAGTAGCCCTTGATCTTCTATCAGCTTACGCAGGCTTTCTATAGCGCCACTCCTGGATGGGACTGGGGGTGGGGAGGTTGGGGTGGGGGATGGAGAATCTTTAGCTAGGATCTGTCCCATTTCAGCCAAAAAAGATAACTAGTTTAGTCTATTATACTCACCTAAGTTCCTGGTCACTGGAGACTTCTTCAGTGAAAGAAGGGTCCTTGGTTCCCACGCTTGGGCGCCTAATGAGATGACCGTGTATTTAAAATCAGTCAGAGTCAGGAATTCAGGTTAAGGGAAAAATCTTCAATCTTTATTGAAGCGAACAGGTGAGGGGGGTTACGATAGCAGTATGGGAAGCTGCGATAGGAAGCCAGCTAGCAGAGGGGGATTGGAGATGAAGGGCCATCGCAATAGCAATGCGAGCAGCTGTGTCAAGACGCCAGCCAGCAGTCTCTCCTTCCGCTTCCCTTTCCACTTCCCTGCCTCCACCTACCAAAAACGTCATTTCCTATACAACACATCAGGACTTGCACAAAGAGTGGGTGGGGGCCATTCTCTCTCTAAGCTTATATATTAATAGAGTATGGTCCAATTACTATTTAGCCTCACGTGCTTGGGACCTCAGTGCATCAACTCAAGCCTCAGCCCATTACATACTATATGCCAGGCACTGGACTAAACACTGAAGATACAAAGAGAGGCTTACAATTTTTTTTAAATAACTTTTTTTATTGACAGAACCCATGCCAGGGTAATTTTTTTAACAACATTATCCCTTGCACTCATTTCTGTTCCGATTTTTCCCCTCTCTCCCTCCACCTCCTCCCCCAGATGGCAAGCAGTCCTATACATGTTAAATATGAAGAGGCTTGCAATTTAATGAGGGACAGATATGTAAACAGATTTGTACAAAACAAGCTATACAGAGGATAAATAGGAAATAATAAGATTTAATTCCCATGCTACCACATATATGAAACCTTTCTGATGTCCTTAGCTATTGATACACTTTTGCTCTAGATCACTTTATACTCTGTGCATGGATATGGTGAGTGTGTGTGTGTGTGTGTGTGTGTGTGTGTTCTCCATCATAATGTTCAATTTTTAGGGCTAGGACTGTTTCACTTTTATTTTTGTAGTCCCAGTTATTAGAAAAGTGCCTAAACACATACTTAGTGCTTAATAAACACTTGTTAATTAATTGATTTGGCACCTTATTAAGGATACCACCTAGGGCTAGACACTTGTTGACCAATTCATACCTCATTGAGGTTACTGATTGAGTTTCAGTAGTTAAGGATGATTAATAGACTTGAGCTATTAATGGATTGAAGGCTAGGCTTATAAAAGGAAGTCTCCCCTGTAATGCTATACCTTCTTTTTTACAGAAAGGTCCTAAGAAATCTGAGCACTAATCAGAAATCTTAAAAGAAATTTTATTCACTGCAGGGAGAAGGAAGGAAAAAATGTAAGCATATCATTCCAGGCACAAACCACCCTCTCTCTTACTTCTTTAAATGACAACCATGAAGAGACAGTAGCACAGTATGTTTTATCTATACTTGTTGCTATTTTGTAGTACTGTCATAAATCTGTTGGGCAAACATATATAAACTTATGTGATGCTGTGAGTGCTTTATGATACTTCACATTTAGTGTAGGATCAAATTAAGGTTGTCCCAAAACTAATGATTTATTACTTTTTTGAGTATTTTTAGAGGAGTTGAGATCCCATTTATAAAATCTGTTGAGTTTTTGATATAAATTATACTTTAAAATTCCTAGAGCAAACTCTTGAGTGGGCAAAATGAATCAAAAAAGGTATGATTTGGAGGCCACTCCCAAAATTGAACATGGCTCACATAAACCTAGAACTTGGCTATCTGAGCCATGGGTTACAATTACGAGATGACAGTACTTGAAGGATGGGGAGAAAAAGTTTCCTGCTCTCAAGGCATTGTTAATCCACCATCAATCAGCCTGACTAAATGTTTCAAGAAATCAATAAATCATTTTTAGCACCTCTATTCCCTTCAGAGAAAGTGAAGTAAAAAACAAGACACTATAACACAATATGTACATATTTCATCCTCCTCTAGTTTAAATAGATTTTCCCAAAAAGATAATTTTATTTTCTCTTTGCCAATGTTTATTAATTAATTTTGTTTTTGCTCTCTTTCTGCTAAAGTTATCATTTTGAGAATTATATCAATAATAGTGACAATGAGCATCCTTCCTTTTATACCTGATCATATTGGAAAGGTCTCTAGTTTATATCTCGTATGTGAAATTTTGGCTTATATTTTATTCAGACTCTATTTAACTTATTAAGGAAAATTCTATTCCTGTTTTTTAACTTTTTTTAAACTGGAAGAGATGTCATATTTTGTCAAAAGCATTTTCCTACACCTATTAATATAATCAGATTATATTTGTTGTTCTTGATATTAATGTAGTCTTTTTTCTTGATAATTTTCCTAATAACTAAGCCAATCCTGAATTCTTAGAATAGGTCCAGTCTGATTATAATGTCATAATCCTTGAGCTAAGCTTTTCTATGTATTCTCATCCTTGAACTTTGTTGCTGTATTCTCTTTGTTAATATTTTATTTAACAGTTTTTTGTCAGCGTTCACAAGAAACACGAATCTATAGTTTGTTTGTTTTTGTTTTTTAATCTATTTGGACTCTCCAAGGTTTAAGTATCAAGACCACATTTATAGCACATAGTTAATTTGTGCACTGAATAGACTGTCAGGACTGGAGTCAGGAAGACTCACCTTTCTGTGTACAAATCTGGCCTCAAATACCAGCTATGAGACTCTGGAGATGTTAATCAGCTTTAGTTTCCTCATCTGTAAAATAAGCAGGAGAAAAAATGGCATACCATTCCAGTATCTTCACCAAGAAAACCCCAAGTGGGGTCATGAAGAGTTGGGTTCAACTGAAATGATTGAACAATAACATTGTGCTAGAACCTCTCCATTCTCTGTGTTTATAAACAGTTCAATCAATGTTGAAAATAATTGTTCTTTTAAGTTTTGATAGAATTCAGTTCTAAATTCATCTGATCCCAGGGCTATATTTTTTTTTCTAGAGCTTACTTGTGACTTATTTAATTTTTTCCCTTCTCCTCAAATTGGGATAAGATCTCTATTTTTTCATTACTTTTACCTGGAGAATGCTTAATTTTATAAGAAATCATTGAGGTTGTCAATTTTGTGGACAATTGGGAAAGAGTTTCTAACAATTTCCTTAACTATGTCTTCATTTGTTGTGAGTTAACCTTCTTTTAATTTTTGATTCTGATAATTTGGTTTTCTGCTTCATTCTTTTTAATCAAATTGCCTGTTTTATATATTTTGTTCATTTTTATGTCTTATCTTACCTAGTAATTCAATAATTTTCTTTTACTTTCAATATTTTCATCTCTTCCTTGATTTTCAGGGTATATTTTGTCATTTGGTTTTTAATTTGTTGATTTCCTATATACTTTTTAAATTACATGCCCAACTTGTTGTTTCATTTTTTCTTTATTTGGTTGATGAAAATGTTTAGAGATAAATCTTTTCCCTTAAGAATTTTCTTGGATACAGCTACAAAAATGTGGAATATTGTTTCATGGTTGTTATAATCTAATAAAATTATTCATTATTTTCATGATTTAAAAAAATTACTTACAAATTCTTTAGGATTGAGCAATTTAATCTCCAATTGATCTTTAACCTTTTCTTCAATGGTCCTTTACTTAATAGATTATTGGGGGCATTGTGGTCAGCCACAGATATGTTTAATATTACTACTTTTTTGTATTTGTTTGTGAAGTTTTATGGCCTAATGCATGGTCAGTTTTTGCAATGGTACCACCATGTACATGAAAAATAAGAGACTCCAAACTCCAATCACAAATATTTGCTTTTTACTCCTCTCCTTTTAATCTCTACTCTATGAAGGTACAGTGTATTTTTGCATCTAACAAATCCTTCCCTAATTCTGCCCTCTTTCTTACTTCAACTTCTACTCTGTTTTATTGAGTGAAATGTGTTTTGGTACTTTTTGTTTCTATAAGTCTTATTATATCTTCCTTTGACCATTTCATATGAAAGTTATATTCATATCACATTCTCTCCAGAACCTTTCCTCCTCTTTTATATAGTTTTCTATGTGTATAGATCACACAGAAATTATGTGTGATCAACTCCTCCAGGCTTCTTTTTACCTTTCTCCTCAGGTTATTTATTTGCCTTTCTTCTTTTAAGACAATTAAAATATAACAAAATATCACCCAGGTCTTCTGTATTATTTAATTACCCCCTGATACTTTCATAGTTGTGAGTGGACTTACATTCTCTCTCCAAATAAGAATATAAATATTTCATTACTGTTTAGACTTTTGTGGTTGTATGTGAATGTCAGGTTTTCTAGTATATGATGATCTTTCATAAAGAATGTTCAGAAATCCTCTATTTCATTACAAATTCATTTTCATGGTATAGGATTCTTTTTATTCTTGTTAGGTAAGTGATCCTTGGTTGCAAGTTGACATCTTTTTAGAATATCGTATTTAAAGTCCCCAAATTCTTTTTTTTTTAATATTGGCTGCTAAATCTTGAGTGGTCTGGGCTATGTCTGCTTAGTACTTGATTTTTTTTTCCATTTTGGCTACTTGCAATTTTTGTCTTTGATTTGGAAATTTGGATTTTAGCTGTGACATTCTTAGAAGTTTTAATTTTGTGGTTTCTTTCAGGAGATAACTCATGAAATCTATCTATTTTCATTTTGCCCTCTGGTTCTAATAGAATTAGTTCATGATTTCCTCAAATATCCAGACTCTTTTTTTGATCATAGCTTCCAAGTAATCCAGTGATTCTTAAATTGTCTACTCTTGATTGCTTTCCTCAATGTTTAATTGAAACGACCCATTTCTTTTATTCATTCATTTTTAAAACTTTTTTTTTAATTTCTTCATCTCTCATGGAATTATTAAATTCTATTTGGTCCATTCTCCTGACTCTGCTTCTGACTTGCTGGTCTTGAACATCCTGTCAGAGGTGTCATTTCACTTAGGAACTTCTTTTAGAGCCTATAGCTTCCACGTACTGAATGATTCCTTGGTTACTGTTACTTTCTCCCCTAGAATATTCTTCTGCCATACTGACTATCTTCTCTCATCATAAGTTTGTCTCACTTGAAGGAGCTTCCAGGCTTCCCAATATTCATTCCTCTCCTAACTCTTCCTCTCATTTTCCATTCTCAGACTGGAACATTGCTCAGTGCTTCTTCACTATGGAACATCAGACAGACATTTCAGACAGACACTTTTCTCCCACCCCTCATATCATCCCGGAATATCTCCACCACTTCTTCTATTTGTGACTTTGTTTTGAGAAAAGAGCTCAGAGCAACCAAATTTTATTCTCCTCCATGGCACAATTTCTGATTTTCTCTCCTTCAATATCATACCCTGTTGTGTTTGCAATTAAGGTAAACTGGGGCACAGAGTTCCAAGTATGATCAACTTATTAGCAAAGTAGGAATTTGCCAATAAATAGAGTCTCAGCCTATGTAGCTAAATAAGACCCTGAATGAGAGCTGACAGGTCATTTTAATGGACAAAAACACAATGAACCTGCAGAAACTAGAAGGGGGAATCATAGATGGAGAAAATAATATTATTGGTTACAAAGTCAGAAACATCATAGAAGTGATGGACAATACGACTGGCTTTAAGTTTGGAAAAATAAAACCTCTTTCCAACTTGTTACTAAGGAAAGTTCATTGGTAGTGTCTGCAAGACTAGTTAGTATTACAATAACAACAGACCAGACCAGATTTTCTTGAAGGACAATCTATGATAGCAGAGATAAAAGACCAGACTCCCTGATATTTACCTGCATCTTTCAAGGATAATTGATTTTCTTGACATAAGAATAGAGCAGTGACTAGCAGAAAAACTGAATATTTTATGTGCTTTTTTATTTTGACAGTAGCCTTGTATTTTTAAAATATATGTGAGGATAGTTTTCAACATTTACCCCTGTAGAACTTTGTGTTACAAATTTTTCTGCTTCCCTTCCCCTCAACTTCTCCCTAGACAGAAAGTAATCCAATATAGTTCAAATATGTGCAATTCTTCTAAATATATTTGCACATTTATCATGCTGCACAAGAAAAATCAGACCATTTTGTATCATTACCAACATTGTGTGTAACTGCATAAGATACATTTTATTTCTTTCTGGATGAAGTTTAGAAGTTGAGTTTTCCTGAGTGGATGTCCATCAGTTGGGGAATGGCTGTATAAGTTATGATATATGATTGTAATGGAATATTATTATTCTATAAGAAACAGTCAGCAGGATAATTTCAGAAAGGCCTGAAGAAGCTTATATGAACTGATGCTAAGTGAAGTAAGTAGAATCAAGAGAACATTCTATACAGCAGCGACAAGATTATGTGATGACCAACTGTGATGAAGTTGGCTCTTTTCAACAATAAAGTGATTTAGGTGAGTTAACAGATGTGATGGAGAGAACCATCTGCATCTAGACAGAGGACTATTGGGACGGAATGTAGAGCACATTCTACAACATATTTTTTTCACGTTTTTGTTGTGGTTTGCTTATTTTTTTCTTTCTCATCATTTTTTTGATCTGATTTTTTCAATTATAGAGTACAGTTTGATTTTTTTTTCAGTTTTCAGTGCCAGTCAGTACAACATCCTCCTCAAAGTTCTTTTGCTCTATTTTCAGCTCCCTTTTGTATGTTGTCTTCTTCCATTTAATGTTTATGCCCCTTAGAGGAATCCTTAGGGTAAGAGAATGCGTTAATGTAGGGCAATTTTCCAAGAGCCTCCACAGCTGTGGATCATAGCATCTGAAGAAGTTGCAGGGCAGTCTTTGCTGACATAGGTGTTGTGGAGTGGAAATGAGATAAATTGGAGGTAGAGGGAAGAGGAGAGAGGTCAGACAATGCAGTGGCCTCTCAATAGGGAGGTCAGAGAATGGCCACTGCCTCTCAGTCTCCTTGTATCATCCTCTCACAAGAGGAGATCCATTTTGAGTTGGATCTCCAGCAGCCACTGTCAGGTGGCTCCTGTATATATCAGCAGCTCTCCCATGTATTCCAACAAGAATGTCTTTTCTTTTTGCTTGCATTGTATTTTGTATTTATATTTGTTTGTATTTTGCTAGCAAAATAGTAACTGTCATGTTGTCATTTTGCTTGTTTCCTCCTAATGTTCAAGGATTCTATTGCTTGAATGGAATTTTGTACCTCTTCTCACATATTCTTTCAAATCTTCTCTCTATGGCTTTTATTTGCTTTCTATTTCTTTCTTCTAGCACTCATTTCTTTTGTAGAATCATTTACATTTTACTCCATTTCTTTCAAGAATTCTGATTGCACATGTGTCCAAATGATGTTTTTCTTTGAGGGTTGGCTTGGAGATATTTTGGAGTCATTTTCTTTTGGGTTTATAGTAGGGCTTTTTTTGTTTGTTTGTTTGGTTTGTTCATTCTTCTATCTTTATTTCCCAAATTGAAATTGAGAGATTGCTCTAGAACCAAGATCTGTGCATTTCTGGAGGGAATAAATTAACCTAATATGATCCTGCCCTGAATTTTCTTTGGTTCTGGTAGTGTCCATCTGCATGGCTAGTTAGTATTACAATAACAACAGACCAGATTTTCTTAAAGGACAGTTTATGATAGCAGAGATATAAAAGACCAGACTCCCTGGTATCTACCTACATCTTTCAAGGATACTTGATTTTCTTGACATAAGAATAGAGCAATGGCTAGCAGAAAAATTGAACATTTTTATATGCTTTTTTATTTTAATAATAGCCTTAACTCATTGATATGGAGTTCCACCAATCAAACTACCAAAGGGTAATTCTGTGGAGCTAAAAAATGTCAACAAAATTCATCTGGTGGAACAAAATTCAAGAATATTAATGGAATCCTTAAAAAAGGGTAGAGAAAGGGACATAACAGTACCTGATTTCAGACTGTATTATAAAACTAATCGTCAAAACAAGTTGATGATTGATAAGAAATAGAGAAATTGATTAGTGGGATACATTAGCTACAAAATTAACAGAAGGAAATTAGCAGAGTAACTGAATATTTGATAAGCCTTTGGGCAAAAATTCACAATATGACATAACCTTTTGAGAAAACTAGAAAACAATTTGTCAGAAACTAGTTAATATCTCATATTCTATACTAAAATAAGCTCCAAAAGGGCACATGATTTAGATACAGAGGGTAACATCCTAAGCAAATTAGGGGAACATGGAAGAAATTACTTTTCAGATCTATGAATAAAGGAAAAAAGATAGAAACATTCAAAGAAGACCTAATAGAGACTTTCGATAATATATAATTTTAAAAGAAGGTTTTGGGGGGTTTGTGTGTGTTTCCAGAAACAAAATCAGTAAAAACTAAAATTAGAAGAGAAGCTGGAAATTTGGAGAAATAAATTTTTCTGATAAATGTCTCATGTCAAAGGTAAAAAGGAAATTGAATCAAATATATAAAAATAAAAGCCATTACTCAATTGTAAATGGTCAAAGCATACAAATAGACAGTTTTCAGATGAAGAAATCCACATTATCAATAGCCATATGTAAAAGTAGTCTAAGTTACTAATAATTTCTAAAATAATGTCACAAAGCGGCAATCATCAAAACTATTTGGTACTAGCTAAGAAATAGAGTGGGGAATCAGTGGAATAGATTAGGTACATAAGACACAATATTCAAATAATATTGTAATTTAGTATTTGATAATCCAAAGACTCCAGCTTCTGGGATAAGAATTCACTATTTGACAAAAACTGCTGAAAAAAACTGGAAAATAATACAGCAGAAAATAGGCAAAGACCAATATCTCACATTGTATACCAAGAAAAGGTCAAAATGAATACATAAATAAGAATTAAAAAGTAATACCATAAGCAAATAAAAATAGCAAGGCATAGATATAAATGGTAAGATCTATGGAGAAGGGAAGACTTTATTATTAAATAAGAGATAGAGCATTATGAAAGGCGAAATGGATAATTTTAATTACATTAAGTTAATAAGGTTTTGCACAAACAAAACAAATGCATCCAAGATTAGAAGGAAAGCAGAAATCTGTGAAACAATTTTTATAGCTAGTATTTCCAACAAAGGTCTCATAGTCAAATTTATAGGACTACAAGTCAATTTCCATCTAATAAATGGTTAAACAATATGAATAGTCAATTTTCAGAATGAAGAAATCAAAGCTATCTATAAACATATGAAAAAACAGATCTAAATCACCATTGATTAAATAAATGCAAATTAAAAGAACTCTTAGGTTCTAATACACATATTATATTGACTAATATAACAGAAAAAATTGATAAATGTTGGAGATGTAGAGAAATTGGGACATTAATGCATTATTGGTAGAATTGTGAACTGATCCAACCATTCTGAAGAGCAATTTGGAGCTATGGCCAAAGAACTATATAATTGTGCATACTCTTTAATCCAGCAATACCACTACCATATCTGTATCCTAAAAAGATAATAAAAAAGTGAAAAAGACATGTACAAAAAACATTTATACAGCTCTTTTTTTGTGGTGAAAATTATTCTAATTTAAGGGAATACTCATCAATTGGGAATAGGAATATAATGAAATACTATTATGCTAAAAGAAATGATGAGCAGGTGAATTTCAGAAAAACCTGGAAAGACTTATTACATGAATTGATGCCAAATAAAGTGAACAGAACCAGGAAAACATTGTATACAGTAACAGCTACTTTGTATAATAATCAACTATGACAGACTTAGCTCTTCTCACAGTGTTTGAAGACAGTCCCAATAGACTGAGAATTCTGAAAAGCAATTTGGAACTATATTCAAAAAAGCTATTAAACTGCCCAAATCCTTTGACCTAGTAATTCAACTACTAAGTCTATAACTCAAAGATATCAAAGAGGAAAAAGGACTCACACATATTAAAATATTGATAATAGCTCTTTTTTGTGGGTACCAAAGAAATTTTAAACTGTGGGAATACTCATAAATTAGGGAATAGCTGGACAAGTTATGTATCTATGTAATTGTTATTATATGAATGTGATAGAATATTATTGTATTGTATGAAATGAGTAGAAGGATGGTTTTAGAAATATGTCTAATCAACATATTGACAACCACAATTCTAAAAGGCTCATGATATATAATACCCACCTCCAAATATAGAAATGATAGACTCAGAATATAGCAGATCAAATTACATGTTGTTATTATTGTTGTCATTATCCTCCTCCTCCTCTTCCTCCTTCTACTCTTTCTTCTTTTTTTCTCTTCTTCTCTCTTCTTTCTCTGTTTCTCATGGCTAGGGCAGGAATTTATTTTGTATTATATTAAATGTAATGGGAAAGGGGGGAGGCAAAGTCTGATCACTGCCCACCAGATCTGAGGGTTCAGATCTTATTAATAGCACAATGTATTTGTTATTAATCACAGCTCTAGTAGACTGCTACTGGCTTCAGCTACTGTCCTAAAGGAAAGTTTCTGGAGGTTGACAAATGACAAAATTTCAGGCTCTTCCTTGACCCAAGTTCCTTACAATAACTCTTCATCTTCAGGTTTCAGCTGAACCTGCTCTTCTAGTTCTTCTCCTTATCTTAAACATAGTCTTAGAACTGGGACTATTCCTGGACAAAGAATAGTCATTTTTTGCAATATCTATTTAAGAGTTCTTTTTGTGGTAGTAATTTTGTTTATTTTTAATACATATTACTTTATGAATCATGTTGGGAGAGAAAAGTCAGAACAAAAAGTAGAAAACCATGGGAGAAATAAGAAAATAAAAATAAGTCATTTTCTGCAATATCTATAAAAAATTTTTAAATGGAAAAAAGAAGCAAACATAGCATGTGTTGATTTACATTCAATCTCTTTAGTTCTTTTTTTCTGGATGGAGGTTGTATTTTCTGTCTAAAACCTATTAGAATTCCTTTGTATCCCTGAATTGCTGAGAAGAACCAAGACTTTCATAGGTGATCATCACTTAGTCTTGCTGTTATTGTATACAGTATTCCTAGTTCTGTTTGTTTCATTCAGTTCATGTAAATCTTTCCAGCCCTTTCTATAATCAACTTGTTCATCATTTTTTAAAGAATACTCCACTACCATCGGAACACTTTGTTCAGCCATTCCCCAATTGATGGGTATCCACTTCTTTTCCAATTCTTTGCTACCATAAAAAGAGCTTCTACAAACATTTGCTCATGTGGATCCTTTTTCCTCCTTTATGATTTCCTTAGGATACAGACCCAGAAATGGCACTGCTGAGTTGAAAGGTATGCACAGTTTGATGCTCTTTGAGCATTGATCCACATTGCTCTTCAGAATGATTGGATCATTTCACAACTCCACCAACAATGCATTAGTGTCCCAGTTTTCCCACATCTTCTCAAACATTTATAATTATCTTTTCCTGTCATCTTAGTGAATTTAAGAGGTGTGAGGTTGTATCTCAGAGTTGTTTTAATTTGCATTTATTTAATCAATACTGATATAAAGCATTTTTCATATAACTATAAATGTATTTAATTTCATCATCTGAAAATTGTTCATATCCTTTGACCATTTATCAACTGGGAAATGACTTGTATTCTTATAAATTTGACACAGTTCTTCATATATTTTAGAAACAAGACCTTTATCAGAAATTGTAAATCTTTACAGATTGTAAAGATTTTCCCCCAATTTTGTATTTCCCTTTTAATCTTGTTTCTGTTAGTTTTGTTTGGGCAAAACCTTTTTTTAATTTAATGTAATCAAAGCTGTCCATTGTGCCTTTTATAATAATCTCTAGTTCTTCTTTGGTCATAATTTTTCTCCCTTCTCCAAGGATCTAATAGGTAAATTATCCCTTGCTCTCCTTATTTGTTTATGGTATCTTCTTTATGACCAAACCATGTACTCATTTTGACTTTATTTTGGTATGAGGTGTGAGATGTAAGTCTATGCTGAATTTCTGACATAACTATTTTCCAGTTTCCCCAGCAATTTTTGTCAAATAGTAAGTTCTTATTCCAGAAGCTAGAGTTTGGGATTTTATCAAATACAAGATTACTATGGGCCTTGATTATTGTAGAGTGTCTAGGTATCAGTGCCATATTTGTGTCATAGAAGGAAGTTGGCAATACTCCTTCTTTACCTATTTTTCCAAATCGTTTACATAGTTTTGGAATTTATTGTTCTTTGAATGTTTGGTAGAATTCACTTGTGAATCCATCTGACCTTGGAGATTTTTTCTTAAGGATCTCATTAACGACTTGTTCGATTTCTTTTTTTAAAGTGAGACTATTTAAGTATTTTATTTTCTTTCTGTTAACCGACGCAATTTATATTTTTGTAAATATTCATCCATTTGAGTTATGTTGTCAGTCTTGCTGCCATAGAGTTGGGCAAAATATAGCTTTTAATAATTTTTTTTTAATTTCTTTTTCATTGATAGTAACTTTATCTTTTTCATTTTTGATGCTGGTGATTTGTTTTTTTGTTTTTTTCTTTCCTTTTTCTGATCAAATTAAACAAAGGCTAATCTATTTTGTTAGTTTTTTCATAAAACCAATTCTTTGTTTTGTTTTTTAGTTCAATAGTTTTCTTAATTTTTATTTTTATTTTATTAATATTTCCTTTGAATTTCAAAATTTCTAATTTGGGATTTAATTAAAGAGTTCTTTTTCTAGCTTCCTTCAGTTGCATGCCTAATTCATTGATCTCCTCTTATACTATTTTATTTATGTAGCTACTGAGAGATTTCCCCTAAGAACTGCTTTGGCTGCATCCCATCGATTTTGGTATATTGAATCAGTGTTGTCATTTTCTTGCCTGAAATTATGGATTGTTTCTGGTGATTTGTTGTTTGACCCAGTCATTCTTTAGAATTAGATTATTTAATTTCCAATCAGTTTTTAGTTTATTTTTCCCTGGCCCTTTATTTTCTATAATTTTTATTTCATTGTGGTCTGAAAAGGAAGCATTGCCTTTTTGCATTTGATTGTGAGGTTTCTATGCCCTAATACATGGTCAATTTTTGTAAAGGTATTATGTACTACTGAGAAAAAATTGTATTCTTTTCTCTCCCCATTTAATTTTCTCCAAATGCCTATCACATCTAGGTTTTCTAGGATCCCATTAAACTCACTAGTTTTTTTCTTGTTCATTTTGTAGTTAGATTTGTCTGATTCTGAGAGGGGAAGGTTGAGGTCCCCCACTAAAATAGTTTTGCTGTCTATTTTTTCTTGTAACTGACTTAAAATTTTCTCTAGGAATTTGCCTGCTCAACCACTTGGTGCAAACACATTTAATATTGTCATTATTTCATTATTTATGGTACCCTTTATCAAGACTTACTTTTTTTCTTATCTCATTTTTTAATAAGATCTATTTTTACTTTTGCTTTATCTGAGATCAGAATTGCTACTCCTGCTTTTTTTTTTTTTTTTTTAACTTCAGCTGAAGCATAGTAAATTCTGTTCCAGCCTTTTACCTTTACTCTATATTGTCTCTCGGTGTCAAATTCTTTCTTATAAACAATATATTATAGGATTCTGTTTTTTAATCTACTCTGCTATTTTATGGAAGCATTTATTCCACTCACATGAACAGTTATGATTACTAGCTCTCTATTTCCCTCCATTCTATTTTCTCCTCTGTATATACTTTTGTTCTCTCTTTCCATCCTGTCCTTAATCTTGTGGTTTTGTAACCCACTCCATTCACTACCTTATCTCCTATCACACCTCCCCCCTTCTTTTAGTAGTTTTTTTTTTTACTCACCCCACTCACTATCTTATTTCCTATTATTCTTCTCCCTTATTTTAGTAGTGTTTTTTTTTTAAATCCATTCCACCCATTACCTTGTTTTCTATTAACTCTTTCCCCCTTCTCTTAACTTTTCCCCTAGTGTTTCTGCCCTCCCTTCTATCTGGTCCCTCCCTTTTCTTTTTCTTTTTCTTTTTCTCCTCCTACTTCTTTGTAGGGTTGGATAAATTTCTATACACAACTGAATGATTAAATTATTCCCTCTTAGAGACAAACCTGATGAGACCAAGCTTCAGACAATGGTCATCCCTTTCCCTTCTTTCCGTCCCTTGTAATAGCTCTTTTGCACCTCTTCATGTGAAGTAGTTATCCCATTATACCTCCCCTTTCCTCTTTGTCTAGTACAGACCTTTTCCCACCCCTTAATGTTTTTTTCTTTGATGTCATCACATCAGGGACCATTCGCAACCACAACCTCAGTTCATGTAGTGCCCCCCTCTGTCTGCTCCAGTGACAGTTATAGTTTCTAAGAGTTGAAGATAATGTTCTCCTCTCTAGGAATGTAAATAGTTTAATATTTAAATATATATTTTCCTCTGTTTACTTTTTTATGGTTCTGAAAGATGATGCTGAGATTCCCTGGGTATTTAATTCTTGGTTGTAGTCCCAGGTCCTTCACCTCCCAGAATATAATATTCTTAGTCCCTCTGTTCCTTTAATGTAGAACCTGCCAGATCCTGGATAGTCATGACTGTAGTTCCTTGATATTTGAATTGTTTTTGTCTGACACTTTGCAGTATTTTTTCCTTGAGATTATACTTTTGGAGTTTTGCAATAATGTTTCTTGGGGTTTTCCTTGTAGGATCTTTTTCCAGAAGATGGATGGATTCTTTCAATGAATATTTCCTCTTCTGTTTCTAGAATATTTGGGTAGTTTTCCTTAATGTATTCTTGCAGAATGCTATCCAGGCTCTTCTTTAAGTCACTGTATCTTCTGGTTGTATTTTCCAGGTCAGCTGTTTTTCTAATGAGGCATTTTACATTTTCTTCCATTTTTTCATTTTCTTTTTAGTTTAACTGATTCTTGCTGTCTCACAAAGTCATTAGCTCCTATTTGCTCTGTTCTAGTTTTTAACGTGTGATTTTCTTCCATTATCTTTTGTATTTCTTTTTCCATTTGGTTTATCTTAGTATTTAAGGAGTTGTTTTCTTCAGACATTTTTTTCCTTCCTTTCCCAAACTGCTGACTCTCCCATGTATACCTCTCATTTATTTTCTCATTTTTTTCTTCTACCTCTCTTATTTGCCTTTTGAAGTCTTTTATGAGCATTTCCAAGAATTCTCTTTGAGCTTCAGAACAATTTATATCACTCTTTGATATTCTTCTGTGGACATTCTGTCCTTGTCTAAATTTGTGTTTTATTCTGCTCTGTCCATCATAGTTGCTTTCTATGTTGAAGGTTTTTGTCTTTTTTTCTTTTGGTATTTCCTCTTTTTTTTTTTTTTTACTCTCTGCTCCTGGGGTAAAGGGGGCACTGTCCCAAGCTTCCTATGCAGCTCTGAGCTTGGCTTTAAGCACGGGGGCCTCTTGTGATCATAGGGGTAGCTTGGTTGTTCTTTTCAGGACATAGCTTAGTTTCCCAGAGTTTGCCTTCTGAGGCAAACTCTTATACTGGAGGCTGCCCTACTGATTTGCTCTTCTTATGAGCCAGGACTAAGGGTCTTAGTTGCTGATTTGCTGTGAATAAGGCCCTCTCACTGGCTTTCCCAGTCTATCTGACCTGGGGTGAACACCCTTTTCACCCCAGTGATATTGAATTTTCTTGAAGTTTTTCTAGTGTATCTTGAGCTGGAAAGTGGTTTAATTCCATCAGATTCTATTCAGAGGTTTGAATTCATGTGGTTTTCTGGGAGAGCTCCAGCAGCTTCCTGACTTTACTCCTCCATGTTGGCTCAACCCCAAGAGGTTAGACAAGAGAGTTCTTAATAAAATCAAAAACATATGCTTGTCTTGGATTTCCCCCACCAGGGAGAAATAAAAAAGAAGGAAACAAATAAAAGAAAGTCTAGTACTTTGGAACAAGATTTCAGATCTCTGTTCTGTTTAGTTTTGTATATTTGAACATAGTCAATGGTTTCCTCCATTAAAACCCTTTTGCAAAAACTATGTTAAATGGACATGAATTTTATGATCAAGCATAGTTTTATATGAAATAATCATGGAATTAGAAGAGCTTAAAGAAATGAGGAAAATGTATAGAAATGCCAACTAGTTTCAGACATAGGGAAGAGGAAGAAGGTAGTTAAAAAATTCACTCTCCTTTTACAGAACCAGAAGAACTACAACAGCAAAGAGGTTTGCATAACTCAAGCCACATAACTCTTAGCCAGAGTTTGAGCAGGCAGAGTAGTGAGAAGAGAGAGCTCTAGACACATCAACACATTTTTTCCAAAATCTCTTCAAATGCGGAGTCTTCTTTTTAGATATCTCCACTTAGCTTCCCCCTCCCATCACTTCTCAAACATTCCCCTTTGTATGAGAAGCACTTGCACTGTTCTTTTAGACTTCATTTTCCAGAGATCCCAGAAATCATATTCTGGAAATCTAATTTTTGTAGATACCTCTTTTCTTCTCACACTTAAGGTAACTAGTTATTGCAGAGAATTGTAAAATCTTTGCAAAATTCATTTCTGATATTTACTACCTTTCCTCTCATTTGACATGGAAGGAGCTTGGTTAAGGAGCACATTTGGTATAAATTGGATATATTTGTCCAAAATAAACCCCAAAAACATTGCATTCCTTTCATGAAGTTTAATGGTATAAGGGCATAGCCTTATTTGTGAGTTCTCTTAATCCTGAAATTGACTTAGATTTCTCCATATCTCCCCACTTTGCAGCCTTCTCTCTGATTGCTTAAAATGTTTGAAGCTTTTCCTAATGCATTTGAAGTTTTCCTCTGTAGAATGTTTTCCTTTTTAAAAAAAGTTCATGATTGCCCTGAAAGGACAGTTTGAAAAAAATGAAGCAGAAAATAGTGAAGCAGGAGAACACTACCTATTTCCCAGGTCTGGATACAATGCTAGCTGGGTCCATTTAGGCTCTCCACAGGCATGGGACCCAGTTTGATGCAGAAAGAGGAGCACTAGACATGATAATAGGCCTAGGTTCTAAAACTAACTGGATATTTATTAACTGTGTGACTTTGGGAGAATCTTTTAGCTCTGAAAGACAAAATGAGCATAATAATCTTGAAATTCTTACTTTGGAGGAGCAAAATTATAAACTCCAGAGCATTATGTAAATGTGAATAATGATAGATTGCATGAGTGTTTGATTGATTGATATGGTTAGCTGTTTCCCCACATACAAACAAGAAAAAGCAAGAAAGCAATGAAAGGAGGAAAGGAGAAAGGGGGGAAAGAAGCAAAGAAGGAGAAGGGAAGAGAAAAAGAGAAAATTGTGTTACTTAACTAATCAGTTCAGCAGGTCTCCAGTGGGGCAGCTCCTACTGTGAGAATTAGATGAGGATTTTGTTTCCAGTTACAAAACTTAAATTAGAGAAATACAGAGAAATAAAATTTAAATCTTAGAATTAGAGAAATGCAATTGAAACTTAAGAAATGGAACCTAAAACTTAGGCTGACATGGAACAAAGAAAACAAAACTTCTGGAGGACAGCCAAAAATTAGAATAAGAGACAAGATATGAGATATAATCAGGGGTGGGTTTTCACACTCATGTTGGGGAATTAGGCACTTCAGATAGGCTATAACCTCTGTAGTATTCAGCCAATGGAAATTAGGGAGGGACTAAATTATGTCAAATAAGGTGACTACCAGGGGAGATTTAATTAGGGGTGAAGACTCCTTTGAGGGAATTAGGTACTTCAATTAGATTGTAATCTCAGTAGTACCCAGACAAAGAGGGAAATGGAGGGACTTTCGTTTTGGGAAGGGAATAAAAGTCTGTAATTTGCACTTCAAGGACATGCCTTCTAGTTTAAATGCTCTCTCTTGCAAGAACATAAAATAAAATCCTTTCCAAGTTTTGTCAGCAGAGCCATAGAATTTTTGATAAGAAGCTTGTCTCTTGTACAGCGTTGTCCTTTGTCCTTCATCCTCAAAAATGACCTTGACTTAGGAAAGGTGATACCATAATGTGTAAGTGATACATTTAAGTGAGGAAGGGTTGTGCAGAGTCTTCAATCTCACTTTCTCCTTCTTTGCTGAGTTCATTGACCAGGTATATAGATCTAGATGACTGGAGATGGCCTGGTAAAAACCTATTATATACTGCACAATGTGCTAAGCTCTAGAGATACAAAAAAAAAAAAAAAAAAAAAGACAGTGTGCCCACAAGGAATTTGCAGTTTGGGGGGGGGATTACTACAGAAATGGGTGATCTTGGATAAATAAATCATCTAACTTCTCCTGCCTCAGCTTCCTCATTTGTAAATGAAAGTTTCTTACTTGATCCCTAAAGATCTAAAATTATCTTTCTAAAAATCTAATTAATTTAGGATTAGAGAGTATATGTAAAATCATATTGCAAGTACTTTATGAGGTAAATGGTGTTGGAGTATGGTTTGTTCCTTAGTTAATTTGTTATCCCTTTAAATCTAAGTTAACTTAAATTACCTCATACCTGTCTATGTTTCAATCACCCCCTCCTAATTGTAGGCAGGTAGTCCTTGAAAATCCTCTTGTTTTAACTGAATCTTGATGCAGACTTCCATTCACTTGTAGGAGAAGAAAAGCAAATAAAATATATGTCCAAGCCTCACACCCTCAGATAGCCCATATGAGGTTTGGAAGATATACTTATAGAAGTTAGAGAATTCTTTCTCTGCTCCACTATTGCAGATGTCAGAGCATTATAAATAACCTAATGTATCCTGTTGTAATATGAGAGCCACCTGCCAGTGGCTGTTGTAGGTCTAACCCAGATCTGTAGAATGGATCTCTTCATGTGAGAGGAGGAGGATGATACAAAGAGACTGAGAGGCAGTTGCATTGTCTAACCTCTTAGCTCTTCCCTCTTGCCCAATTTATTTCATTCCCAATCCACAAGGAACATTTGCGTTAGTAAAGCTACTTTGCACTTCCTTCAAGTCTTATGATTTACAGCTGTGAAAGCTCTCAGAGAATTGACCTGCCCCTTCACTTAGACATGGCCCTTAACAGTATCCTGGGAAATTAAAATCTTCCTTTTCTTGGTGAAAAAGAAAATTGAGGAAGGCACAAAAGGAAATTAGAACAGATACAAGCTAATTAAATCAATCTTATAAATCAATCATCTTCTCTGCCCATCCATAATGCCAGTTCTGGAGTTGGCTGACCCCTGGATTAGGGGATTCCCTAGAATTAGGATATTTTACCTAGGATTAGTCATTAGATCATGTTAGAGTGACTTTGCATATCCCTCATCACTTAAATCCAAATTCATTTGCATGTCATGACCTCACCTTCCTGATGTCATGATCATCTTTGAGAAAGAAGGATAAACATCTGTGAGTAAGAGCTACTCCACTGAGAATGGAACAACACAGCTATCTTGCTTTGTTTTCTTGTTCCTCCTTCTTTCCCTTTCTTCCTTCCTTTTTATCCTCTCTTCCCTTCGTTGCTTCTTTCCTTTCTTCCTTCTTCTCTCCCTTCCTTGCTTTCTCCCTTCCTTTCTCCCTTCCTTTCTGCCTTCCTTTTTTCTTCCATTTTGACTGCTAATGACAATTGTTAAAGACCTTTCCTTAAACCCAAATTACTCTGGCTTTCATCGATTGGTTCTTTGTTTTCTTCTGTATTATTGTTGTAGAATGCTGGAGTCTGTGTCAATTCAAAGTGATGGGCTATGTTGTTCTCTTGGGTTTTGGGAATGTTGAATCCCAAATGTATATTAGGGTTACAGGTTGCTACAAGCTGTCTCAAAAGGATTTGTAGGCTTAGATCTTCTCCAAACCAAGAGGCAAAGATTTTATTATGCTGCTAACAGTGAGCTAAATCCATAAGGGTTTTTAGCAAAGAAAAAGGGTTTAGCAATTAAAAAGGAAAAGACAGGAGCTATGTTCCCTAGCAGAACTCACAATTAACCAGGAGGAAGATGCCATTAAACATAAAATTGCCATTTGGGGGAAGAAACCATTAAGGCATGGCAAATGAGGGATTATGCAATTGACTGGTGGGCTAAATTCCTAAAATTTAACCATTGTGATATTTAACAAGTAGACTAACCCTAAAAAGGAGTTAGCCAGTTAGATTCTTTTATAGGGAAAATACAATCTCAGAGGTTGACATCAAAGTTGGATTTCCAATTGGATACAATACCTGTGGAGTTATGATGATTTTGTTAATACAAACAAGTGGGCTAAGAATTCAACCAGAGGTGGGACTGTAATAAAAATTCATTTAAAAGTAACAAAAGACTTAATAAAAAATCATCCTATTAATTCTCCTTCCTGCTTTCCTCTGGGAGTATCTTAACTTCCAGATTGTTTACAATAATTCAGGGTCTCTCTTGATTACTCAGATCAAGGTTGTGGAGATCTTTTCTCCTTTACTCTCATCAGATCCAGAGTCACATATTTAAAAGCAAGTGAAATGTTTTTGGGAGTGGAAGGATGCAGTAGAAAGCTGGAAGGAGAAACAGATTGTCCAGTAAGGACCCAACATGTGTGGGAAGGAGGAAGGTAGAAGCAAGCAAGAAAGGAAATGACTCTCTACTCTAGAGCAAGTACAACTAATCTGTAATTCTTTTCTGAGTGGTGAAAAAAACACATTTTAATTGGTTATTGAGCCATACAAAGACAAACAAACAAAAAATATTAACCAATGAAATCATTTTCCCTTTTTCCTGAGGGTGATCTAAATTAGAACTGATATAAGTTTCTGTATGAGGAGGAAAAGATGTTACCATAGACCTACTCTTATATCCCAAGCTGATTGAATCCATGAGTTCCATAAATACATGGCATGTGACATGGCTTTTTTTTTTAACATCTTTGTTGTATTTTGTTATTTCCTGCTCTTAAGATGAGAGTAGGAGGCTGGTCTGTGTTCCTGCCCATGCTAGAACTACCTATTGAATGCTACCCAGATGAGTTCATTTATCATTTCCTATCCCTAGAGGAGAGCTTTGAGTACAGTAAGTATCAAGTTTATGTAACAGACACATCAGACCACTGTAGTGACATACTGAAGCTGGCCTGAAGTGCCATGAGGCCATCCTTCCTCCCCCCCCCCAGTTCCCAAATGGGTTTAAGTGTCTTTTGTTGAAAAAATTTCCACTGAAGTCTACATACCCATTCACCTTGCTCCCCTGACATATGGGCTCCTCCTTCCCTTTAAGATTTGCCTTAAGAGCTCACTTAAGTCAGGCACAGTACTGGGTTAATTTCACTTGGAACACACTGAATCCTTACAAAATCAGGAAGATTAACATCCAGAAGTCAAGCAACCTCACCTGTTTGTATTTATATTGTGTGAATCATCCATTCTTTTCTGACCTTCTGCCACAAAGAGGAGATTATTCCTCCAAGCAGTAATATGAAGCATTTGTAGCCATCACATACAACTCCCTTTTTGGCATCCTATGTGCTTCTGCTCCTTTTGTGCTGTCCATTCCAAAACAGCTTATTTATCCATTATGAACAGGACAGAATTGTCCTTGAGAGAGATGCTGCAAACTGGAGATTCCTTAAAATATTTCCACTTAAAAAAAAAAAAAAAGGTAGGATGTAGAGCATATTTAATCCTTTTAATTGCAGATGGAGTAATAATTGTCCCCTTGGGTGTTCCATGACTACATGCTACAATTATTACAAAATTACACTAACTGATGCCTAGAATAAATTGTTTATTGCAATTCTTTGTTCTTTACTAGGGAACCAAAGTAGGAGGAACACATAAGGCCTTTGTGTTTGTATTTGTAAAAACCCTATCCAAGGTTGATAAGACAGTTGATTGTTCAGAGAAAAGGCTGGATTCAAAAACTTTCTGATAGGACTTCTCATCCTGACATTGAGAGTTGAAAATCCTAATCATGAAATCAAAATTTTGACTGTACAAATTATTGGCCTACTGTGGGGTAATGGGCACCTAACTTGAATGGACCTCAGTTTTATCCTCTATAAAATGTGGAGGTTGGACAAGATGATCTTTAAAGTCCCTTTTAGATTTGAGACAGTGTTTGCTTAGGTCTCTCAGTGAAACTAAACAAACGAGACTAAGAAAGATAATATATGATATTAGAAAAGATTACCAAGAGGCTACACATATACAAAGGGAGTAATGACTGGGAATTCTCATCCAGAAATATCTCCCCAGTATCCATTACCAACATCAGTTTGCAAATCTGTCAACATCTAACTTTATAATACCCATACTTAACTTTTAAAATGAGGTGGAAGAAGCAATGTTTATTACCTCCTTTTGTCAACCTACACAGGACCCCCATAAAAAGAGACATCCTAAATTCCAAGCATGATTATAGGAATTTTACCACTTTATCATGATGGAGACATTAGTCCTAGAAATATCTTTTGGATATTTGGGAAGAAAGGAAAGAAACAAACATTTATTAAGCACCTACTATTTGCCAGGCATTGTGCTAAGTGCTTTGCAAATTATCTCATTTGATTCTCATGACAAACCTAGAAACTAAATGCTATTATTATTTTTATTTTATAATTGGGGGGACTGAGGCAGACAGATTTAAGTGACTTGCCCAAGATCACACAGTTAAGACATATCTGAATTGGATTTGAACTCAGATCTTAGTAACCCCAGACCTGGAACTCAACTTTCTCCACTAGATTGTCTCAGTGACTATTGAGAATTGTGGAGTTTTAAAAATGCTTTCTGAATAGTGAACTTTCATAATAATATTTATGTATATGTATTGAATTAATTACTCATTTAACAAGCATTTATTATGGGCTACTTTATGCCAGGTACTGTATTAGGCAGCAGGCAGGCAAAAACAAAAATGAAACAGTACCTCCCATCAAGGATCTGAAAATCCGCTGGCAAAAAACACAAATACAGAAAATACAAAATATACCCAAAGTAAATATGCAGATTTTAAATTGGGTAGTGACTAGTGGGCAGGGTAGCATTTGATCTCAACAAAACAGAAAATGATCACTATACTTACCTAGCCATTAGTCATCTAATGGGCATTGTCTCAGAAAAAAATATTGCTTGAGAAAGACTTTATTTTAGAAAAGTCAAGATCATCTATTGTATCCTGATTATCAATAGTTGTCTTAACTTTTGTCTTCTGAATTTTGATGACTCTGGAGGAAAGAGTGAGGCTGACAACTTTGCTCATCACTGTCTCTTGATTTAAATTAAGTCCACATGCAAGACTAGACATTACCCTCATGATGCCATTAGTCCTCTTCAAGAACAAAGGAAAAACATTATGCACAAAACAATTGATTTGAGTTGAGCTTTGAAGGAAGCAAGGGAATCTAGATTATTTTACAGTTCACTAGGTAAATTCCTCACCCCCACACTGTGAGTGGGGTAAGCAGTGCAAATTTCATTGTTTTGTAGATAAAGAAAAATGAAGCTCAAGAAGGCTATCCCAGGTAGAAGGAAAGGCATCAGCAAAGGCACAGAATTTGAAAGTACAAAGTATGCTGAGAGTGTGTAGTGAAGTTTGAGTGGAGTAAAGCTCTATTGAGTGGAGTGGAGTAAAACTATCCTCTGTAGAGAGGATAAGATATTGAGAATTAAGTTGGAAAGGTAGCTTGAGGTTAGATCATGAAAAGCTTGAAATATGAGCTGAAAAATCTAGATTGGGATTCAATCATCTCTGAGTATATGTTAGATGAGAACAGCTCAAGTAAGGTTTCAGTGAGTTAGTCTCATCCAAATTAGTTCTTGAAAAAAGGAGGGACTTAGTTGGAGTTGGGGGCCAAGGAACAGACCTATTTCAGGAAGAAGGGCACACCTATGAGCAAAGGTATATAACTAGGAGATTACAGCATAGCCCAGTTTTGCTGAAATATACAATAAGAAAAGAAGAACTGAAAATGATTAATCAAACCTAATTTTTCTAACTCCAAGCCCAGTATTCTTTCTCCTATACCATGCCGAGTCATTCTTTTCCTCTGTTACCAATACAAAAGGGAAAGGTTAGGGATTAGAGCTAAAAATTCATTGCTATAAAGAATTCTCAGATAAAAGTATTTCCTTTACCAATGCAGTTCAGTACCTGCTCTGTGACTCAGTCTTAGAGCTGCTTAGAGCACTGAGAATTAAGTGATGCTCAGGGTCACATAATCAATATGTGTCAGACATGGGAGTTCAACCAAGATTTTCTTGGTACTAATGTCAATTATTTATCTACTTGGATATACTGCCTATTCATTGGTTGCCTTATACTATCTTATATATCCCCTAAAATGAATGAGTATTAACTGACTGATTTGGAGCTGTTGACTTCCTCCAGGGGTCTTCTTTAAGAATTCCATCTTTTGTGTAGATCAGGATAAAGAATACAATTCAGTATTGAAAAAGAATAAATTTACCACCCAGCAGCAGACAGGGATAATGTAAAGAGCTCCACGCAGGAAATATTCATTGGTTTATATGACCATGAGTCATTTCAACTTTTTGGGGTTTAAGTTTTTCATTTGAAAAATGAGGGACTTGAATGTGATGGGCTCTTAATTACCATTCAAATCTAAGATTATTGTCTTCTGATCTTTGCTACCCTTAAAGACCACAATAAAGTTCTTAGATTTTGAGGTGACATTACATAGGTCCAAATTGAACTGGTTTGAGAAAATAGTTGTTCAATTTTCAGTCTGATGGTTATGTCTTGAAAATCAGTAGGTGCTACAAATCATTTTTTTTGTTGCTTTATTATTTTGCTTTATTTAAAAAAGTGATGGAAATATGATAATGCAGATAATACTCGTTGATCATGTGCACATTTTGATATTTGCTGTTGTTGTTGTTTTTGGAAAGCAGGTTAATTATTTGTTAGCATGCCCCTTCTTAGATACCTGTGAATGCTACAACAAAATCTCTTAATTTCTATATAGACTTCTTTTTTTCAGAAAATGAAGAAAATGTAATGAAACATGATTAACCTAAAAAACTAAATACTTTGTTTTCAGACCTGACACATCAGTTTTCAATTTCAGCTAAAATTTTCTACTTGTCTTGTTAAACATAAATATGTACATTGTAAAAATCTCTTTTAGAGCAAAATTTACCTTAATGTCTAATAATTTGGAACAAATATCCACATTCTTATTATTTTTTCCAGCCATAGAACTGAAATCAGATCTCAGTAAAATTATAACATAAGAATTTGCCTTTGCGGTTTACTTTCTACCATACTTCTTACCTCTCTCTTCCCTCCAACTTACTGTGTTCCATTCTTGCTCTAAGCTGACAGCCAAATAGTCTCTCCTAGAATAATGGTTGGTTATTACATTAATCATAGATTTTGTTTTATGTTGGTTTTTTAAAGGCAATCTGGACTAATTGACTTCCCCAGGATCACACAGCTAATAAATGTCTGTGGTTGGACTAAAATTCAGGGCCTCCTGGTTTAGAAACCCATGCTCCTAAACTACACTAAATCTACTATACTACCTAGTTGCCTCAAATAATCATAGTTCTTAAGTCTTTCTAAATTGTTTGTCTTTCCAATGTTTTTGCAATCAGCATTTGCTGTCAGCATTGCAGAGGTAGAGAACATATTACTTGCTGAAGCGGCTCCCCTTTTGAATAAACATAATTGCTGAAAAGTTTCTTTCATTCCAAATCTCCTTCTTTAACCTACCCATTAATGCTCGCCCAACCTTGGGACAAATCAAAATAAATCTAATTCCTTTTCTACATGACAATGAAAGGAAACCCTATTGGTTTGGAGAAAGCTCATAATTGTGGCTTTTAATACTCTTCATCTACTAGTGGCATTAGAAAACAGTCAATCCTATGTCACTATCCCTTACTTCTTGTCATTCTTGAAATTATAATGTATATTATGTACTTCTCAGCCCCACTCTTCTTTTCCTCAATAAATGGAAATTTTCATTATATCACAGAAAAAATCCAAATCTGGCTATCTTGACAGTGAAAAAAACACAAAATCCCTTGAACCTTCAATATGGAAATAAGAAGCAATTCCTGTCTGTTTTATATGCTTTTGTAACATATTCCTTGGGGATCCTTATGCTCAACTCCCTGCTGGTTTACATTAACTTTAGTAGTCTTACTGCATCAGCCATATGCTGACTCTGTCACCATATCCACTGAGCCATATCAACTCTCAAGTATTATATTGAACAAAAGGAAAAGATTACTGAAAAAAATTGAATTGATTGTTCATTGAGCAAAAGACACATCCAGAAATAATGTGACATTTCTTTAATACAGTCAATTCTGGGGTCCTAGAGTTCCAAAATTATGAGAAACACAATGGTATAGATATTGTTGGAATTTCCACCAACCAGATGATATTTAAATGCTGGTTGGGACCTAAAGTTTTAGGCTGTGGGAGACAATGGGAACTTTCCATATGATAGGCAGAATGAATCAGCACTAACACATCAATCAGCAAGAGCATCAGGGAATAGTGCTACAGAGATAAGTATTGCCTCATAGGTAAATGTCAAAAATTGATAAATCATGAGAAGAGAAGGAAGTAGTCTTATATCTGCAGTATAGGAGCATATGTGAATGAAAGAAGTTGAATTATTGGTCTCTAAATTAGCTTATAAGGCCCAAGTACTATATTCACTATGTAACCACTAGTATAGCAAGCAAGGGTTCTTCATCTTGGATTTCCCCCACCACATACACATACTCAGAATACAAAAACAAAACAGTTACACTTCACTAATTTAAGCTTTTCTATAGTTCCAGGAAGTACTAGTATATGAGAAATCCTAAAACATGAGGCCCTAGTATTGGTGGAGAGTGGGGGAATGGAGAGTGTCAACATGAAGTCTAGCTTGGAGGTTTCAAAGTGGGCAGACCTTTGGCACTAGCATGGAGGTCATCAGGGAGCAAGAAATAAGTGGTTCTTGAATAAATAAAATATGTCAATAATCAAATGTATAATTGAAAAATAGATGGACTGGTTATGAATTGAGAATCAGTTTTTTCTTACCCTAGAATCTTCACACTTTCCCTATAATTTCTTCTCTACTGCTTTCTCCTCAATGAGGAGATCGAGTCTCCTCATTTTAAAAGAAAACAGAAATTTCTATAGAGTCTACTATTTCACATTTATTATCCTATGTCTTCACCTTCCTTTCTCAGCCAAGTTTAAAAAAAAAAAACTATCTATGTTCATTGAATGAATGGATGAAACCAAAAGCATTTATTAAAAGTTTATGGGGAAGGTAGAGCCAAGATAATGGAAAGCAGACACAACTTTCTGTGACCTCCTCTGACCTCAAACCAACAATAGAGGTTAAGCCTCTAAACTGGTTTTGGAGTCCAGAACCCATGAGTATCTGGAGTACAACACATTCCCAGAAGATATCTTGGAAGAACTGCAGAACAGGTCTGTTTCAAATGGGCAGGGGAGCAGTCTGCCAAGCCCAGACCACAGCATAAGGACCCTCTCCCCACCCCCACCCCGGGGCAAGGAGTGGAGGTGGAAAGCCAAAGTGTTGTAGTGTCTCCTGGGGAATCTTCTGTGAGGCTCTTAGGGTACTCTGTCCTGGTTGTAAGCAGATGTTAGCAAATTTGCTGTAAAACACCCAAAAGCTAATACAAAAATCAAATTGTAAGCCAGTGAACCCCAGAAGAACTCAGCATCTGGTGATTACCCAGAACCACAAGTCATTCAGAAACATTGGTCCCAGGGCAAACTAAAGCAGGTGCCCACTCCTTTCCCTTTAGAGCAGATCTCAACTCTTAAAAACAATGAGAAAAAAAGCAAAAAGAACTCTGACCAAAGACAACTTTTAAGGGAAGAGAGAACAGACCTCAAATCCTGAGCCTCCTAAAGGCCAATTAACTTTAGAAGTCCCAAAAGGAAATATGAGCTAGTCCCCATTTTACAAGGCTTTCTTGGAAGATTTCAAAAAGGATCTTAACAGAAAGTTAGAAAAAAAATGGGAAAAGGTAATGAGATCTTTGCAAGAGGTTTTGGAAAAGCAAAAACAGAAATTATCTGAAGAAAATTCCTTAAAAAAGATTTGATGAAATGGAAAAAGCATATAACTCCCTACAAAACAGATTTGATGAAATGGAAAAGAGTTTACTATATTCAAAGTAATGTCGTAAGCACTGGGATCAGACAGAAAAACAAAGACAATTCCTATTGTCACATTAAATACTTTATATAAACTAGATGGAAAGTCAGATGAAAAGATCCCAAGAGCTTTAGGGTAAATGACAAAGCAGGTGGTAATGTTCTTCAATGGCATTTTTTACTGATAAAACCATATGGATTTAAGATATTGATCTATTTGACAAGACTTTGATGGCAAGAACCTTCTTTTCTAGGGTCTTCAGTATGCTGAACAGAAGGAGGCAGAAGGCATCTGTGAAGTTCAATCTTTATAGGAACTATTCTTCAGAATCATGGCTGGAAGAGATGGAAGCACATCTAATCCCAGAGTTTTTGAGCTTGGGTCCTAGGCTATCTGAATTAGGGGATGTCAAGATGGTGTTATTGATTTGACTTGTCTTGGACATACCACCCTCTCTGTCTGCCTGCCTTCTTGTCTCTATCTCAGATTATTTCTTTCTATCTCACTCTCTCTCCATATTTCCATTTCTCTATCTCTCCATATCTCTCCATGTCTCTGTCTCCCTCCCTCCCTCTCTGCCGCCCTTCCCCCCCCCTCTCTGTCTCTCTCTCTCTCTCTCTCTCTCTCTCTCTCTCTCTCTCTCTCTCTCTCTCTCTCTCTCTCTCAATGGCTCATGATTCAAATAGACTGGCTTGACTCACCAATTGCCTTGGTGGCTATTTTCCTTGTTTCTACTTTGTCTTTGGAAGCAATTAGATGATAAGTAGACAGAACATGAGACCTGGTGTCAAAAAGACCTAAGTTCAAATCTAACCATAGACATTATTATTGGCAGTGTGACCCTGGGTAAGTCACTTAACTCCCCTGTCCCCAGCTTCATTCTCTGTAAAAAAGAGGGCTGGACTTTATATCTTCTAAGGTTCCTTCCAACTCTAACCTCATCTCCATCTATACTTTTATGTTCCCATGCACAATAAGGAAAATTTGAAGATGGTACAAATGTAAGGCTGAATAAATTGCATATGTATAGGTCTAAGTTTGAAATAACCATAGACACCAAGACATTAGAACATAATTTGAAGAATAGACCTATTAAATGACAATGATTATTTCTAACACAAAAAAGTTATATTGTGGTGAATAGAGGACTATCCTTCAAATTAGTATGATTTGGATTTAAGATCTACCTCTTAACACAATATTATGATACTTTTGTGACCATGGACAATTTATCCACTCAGTATCTCAAGCATTTATTTCTTTAAGACTGTAAGATGTGTTGATAAATATTTAACAATCAAGTCTCCAAAAAATGTAAGTACATAACAATTTTAAATTGAATCTGCATTATTTAGGGCTAGCTAGATGGTGCAATAGGTAGTCCTGAGACCAGATTTTGGAAAATTTGACCTCAAATACTTACTAGTTGTATGATCCCTAGGATGGGACAGATCCCTAATCTGTTTGTTCCAGTTTCCTCATATGCAAAATGGGAATAATATTAGCACTCAAATCCCAGGATTTTTGTTGTTATTGTTCAGTCATTTCAGCTGTGTCCAATTTTTTGTGACTCAAATTGGAGTTTTCTTGGAAAAGATCATGGAGTAGTTTGCCATTTTCTTCTTGAAGCTCATTGTAAGATGAGGAAACTGAGACAAATGGGACTAAGTGACTTGTCCAAGTTCACATAGCTAGTAAGCATTGGAAGGTTGCTTTAAATTCATGAAAATAAGTTTTCCTGATTCCAAGTCCACTGCTCTATCTACAATACCACTAAGAAAGGATCAAATGAGTTAATATTTGCAAAGTACTTAGCATAGTGCCTAGTAATAGCAGATTTTATATAGCTATTAGCTATTTTTATTATTATATTTGTACCAGGAACTGTGTTCAATTCTCCAAAAAGAGAGATAATCCCTGTCTTCAAGGATTTATATGGTAGCAGGGAAATGCTCCATATATTGGGGGAAGTTGTCTCCAGTGTCCAAGAAAAGGAGTTTTAGGTTGGAATGTTATAGGCATTGAAAGTTGATGTATCTTATAGTCAATTGAAATGCTCAGAAGTAATGGTATTATTGATTTGATTATGTTACTCATAGAAAGAGATGGGAGGGGAGAAGAAGGCATCAGGCAAATGACCTGATTAGATGGAATGTAAGAGATGCCTTACAATGATTATAAACAGCAGCATTTGCTGGATAGGATAGAACCTACTAGGACTCTTAATTGTTTCTGACTGTTTGCTTGGGATCCTATTTTGAGTTGCAGATTATACTTTGGATTTCACACATGATACAATAAATTAGACTCATTAAATTAGAAAAAAAACAAATAAGTTCTAGAAAGCATTATTTGTGTAGTGGTTTGATGATTTATCACCAACAGAGAAACATTAGCAGACTGCTAAATAATTTGCTCATAAAAAGACATAGTGAAGCCACAATAAGATACTAAGTGACATATCTAAATATTGAATCAGTCCTAAGTGAATAAATAGAAGCATTAGGGAAAATTAGAGAAATTGACCTTGAAAAGGGAGTAGCAACATTTTTTCTAAACATTTCCTTAAACAAGGGAAGCCAACTCCCTCCTGATTGAATATTTATATCTCTTGGATAACATAAAGACACAGTGTAACAAGTGACAATTATATCTCCAAACGTTTATTTAAGTTCAATAGAGGCCCTATGATAAGTTCTTTGCAAATGTTATCTCATTTGATCCTTACTTAGTGATATAGTAGATAGAGCACTGGGCTTGGAAGCAGGAAGACTCATCAATTCAAAGCAACCATCAGGCACTTCTAGCTGTGTGAACTTGGACAAGTCACTTAATTCCTTACGTCTCAGTTTCTTCATCTAAACAATGAGCTGGAGAAGAAAATGGCAAGCCACTCCATTATCTTTGCCAAGAAAACTGCCAAAAAACTACTCCAGATTGAGCTATTATTTTAAGGCCCAAATCTGGTAAGACAGAATATCTTAAAAATATCTTCTTTTCTTTCACAGTTAAATTCTGACCTTTAACAAAAATTTCCAATTTCTTTGCTATGGACTTTGTTAAGCTTTCTAGCCTGTATTTGTAAAGACCACTCAAATGATTACAAAGCTAGATAGAATTGGAAAGGCTAAAACAAAAAATATTTCAAAGGAATCCCTTCCATGTAAATCCAAGTAATCAGGGATTAAAGGGCAGAGAATAAAAGAAAAATATCCCTAACAAAAATCCAGAATTGCTAATTTTCTTTTATTTTCTCCTTTTGGTTCTCATGTTTACATAATTTGTTCTCATGTTCACATAACTTCCTTGGGCAGAAAGATGAATTCTTTCCCTAGAGCTATACCATCCTAATTAAATCTGAAGGTTACTGAACATTTTTTCCTTGAAAATTTTCCTTCCCCATAACCATAAATCCCAATTCTTGATAGTACCAAAAAGAATTATCAGAAGCATAATTTTAGTGATGCCCATTTTTTTTTTGTTGTTTTGGTGGAAAGAGAGGTAAGAACAACAGGTAATGTCCCAACCCAAGAAGTTTAGACTAGTTTTGTTGTGGGAAGGGCCTTCCTCCTTATAAATTATTGAAGCTGTCCTGAATATTTAATTTGCTCAGAGGTCTGCAGTCCAAAACATTGATGCAATTTCCTGGTCAACTAAGTATAAAAAATAACCTAGACACAAGAGGCCCATAGTCATGATGAGGTTTGGTGCAGAGCAAGGAGTTGTGGGAACCCCCTTCTAGTTGGCACAGGTCCTTCATAAATGAATTTACAAAGCCAAAAAGTTGAACTGGCAAAAGAAGTTTATTATTAGAATTGAAAGGCCAGTTTTAGCTGGCTGACTTCCTTGGTGTAGGTCCTGACAGAGAAGTAAAGATCAAAGATCTAGCAGAGGAATGCTGGCATTGAGAGAGAGAGAGAGAGAGAGAGAGAGAGAGAGAGAGAGAGAGTGTATGTGTATTTGTTTCTAGCAGAGAAATCCTCTAGTAGAGAAATCCCGACACAGGGAGGTGAATAAGGTCTTATTAGGGAAATAGGTGAGAAAGATAAAGAGGGAGTAACACTGAAAAAGAATGTCTTTCAGCAGGCAGAGAGTCCCTCGCAGGTAGGTGTGCCAATGGATGATTCCTGCTTTTAGGTCCTCTATTGCAAAGGATTGAGCCCAGCTGCCCCCTTTTATAATTGAAACCTTGGCTAAAAGATGGGGGCAGCTCTTGGTGGGGGCTGGGAGCAGTTTGAGCTGGAATCAAATAGAGAATCTTGGAACTGAATGACTCTCAATAGAGTTGGATAGAAATCTCATCTCCAGCTCAGACTAAGTAGGAGCAGTCCTGGATGCAACTAAGTCCCACCCAGACAACAGAATGAAACCATTTTATCTTGATTCCCTGGAGTGGGTCTCTCAGGGGAGAGCTTAGCATTCCCCTCAAAGTCAGAGAAAAAAAGAATTTCAGAGTTCCCCTCGTCAGTCAGACTAGGTTTATTAGGAAGCTCCATATAAAGAATTCCCTTTATCAGTACTAATAATTTCCTTCTCTGCATCCTATAATCTTAGATTACCTACCTAGAGCTTCATAAACTTATTCCACTCAAGACCCTTTTTTGCCTGAGAAATTTTTATGTGACTCCAGGTAGATAAGTATAAAAAATAGGTATATAAATCAAACATTTACTGATAATAAATCATAATTTGGTGACCCCCATATTCAGTTACGAGACCCTATATCAGCTTAGAACCTACAGTTTAAAAAGCTGAAATCCAAGCTATTGATAATTTGAGTGAATTAACCTTAGGCTGTAAAATCAGTATGTATTAAAGATAAGACTTGAAACTGGGCCTTCCTGATTAAGAAGCTCTCTATTTACTTATTTCAGTCCGCCTCCCTATGCCTACCTTGCCTTTAGAATAGTTAGATGGTACAGTGTATAGAACACTGGGCCTGGAGTCAAGATAACTGAATTCAAATTTAGCCTTAGATACTAGCTGGATAACTTTTAGCCAAATTACATAACTCAGTTCTCTTATCTGTACAATGGGCCAGGATTGTGAGAATCAAATGGGATGGTAATTGTAAAGTATTTAATCCACTTTCTGAAACATAGTCAATGCTTATAAATGTTAGCTATTGCCTTCAGATAAATGGGATTGTAATAAAATTAATTTTGTGGAAACTTATAGAGATTGCTATTTTATTTCCCAACTACATATTTTGTTGCTTATGGAAATGATGGACATGTGACTACTGACAGAAAATGTGATTTTATTTTCACATACTGTACCACCTAGGTGCCTACCTTCTATCTTAAGTTGTGTTTTTCTTTTTCAATTTATATTATACAGGAGTCATCTATCCTTAGATTGCACCTTCACCCCTTAGCTTCAAAGCCTCTGCAGATCTCTTATGCAAAGACTCATGCAAAGTCTTTAGCCAGGGTAGGCTGCCATGTATACCATGTATAGTTGGGGAAGAACAGTTCTACAATTTTCATCTAGACCCAGGGGAATAAAATCCCCTTTATAATGATAGGGTGGTGTCTTAACTTCCACCTAGTATTCCTGGATGTTCATCCATGCTCCCCAGAATCAAGAAGTTAGGGCTCTAAATGATTATACTGCTGAGACTATATAAATTGAAGTCTATTGTGAATATGTTAATGAGTGGCTTACTTTTTCCTCTTCTTGTCTATCCTTGAAATAAATCTCACTACACAATTGTTAAATCTTATTTGAGTGACACCCTGTACCTCAAACCTTTCAGGTGTATGCAGCATGAGACGTACATGATAAAATAAAGTCTGTAGTAAACATTTATAGATTTCCATATTCTATGATGACTAGGGCCTGGATCAGTACATTAGGCAATCACACCAATCTGTTTTGATCTTCTTGAACCCAAATTTTGAAAAAGAGGACAATAGAGGGAAATAACATATAATTTTTCCATAGTAGCATATAGATTCAACTTTTCAAATGCAAGAGAGATACATTTTTCAAACCTTACCCAGCTTTCAAAAATTTTCTAGAAGCTACATTACTAAGTTTTATCACACTAAACTTGTACTAAATTCAATTGAATTTGTCAATTTGTTTACAATAAACACTTTTTGAAATACTAAAAAATATGGGAGACATGGCTCCATACATCACTGTTAGGGCTAGTCAACCAAAACTTCTAGATATTTTCTATCAGAATTGCTATAAAGTTGTATCTCCCCTAATTCTATATTTTTGCAGCTGGTTTTTTCAACCCAGTAATAGAAATTTATCTTTTCTTTATTAGATTTCCTTATAACAGATTTAGCCCCAAATTTCAGACTCTGGAAGTTTTGTGTAATAAATCTGTCTTCCAATGTGTTGACTCTTCAGTTTTATGCCATTTTTAAAATTATGTAATCATTGGAAATTCAAGATAATTTAAAATGTTGGAAGAAAGTCCCCTGCACACTTCCCCTTCAAGAATGGCTTTAGATATTTTGGTGTTTATTCTTTCTTTAGAAATGGGTATAGAGGTAAATATGCACTGATTTTCTTTTATAATGCATGATATCTTATACGTATTAAGCTGTTTTAATACAATATCTGACATTCATGCAGTGCCTTCAAAATAATACCTGCCATATTGTCTTCAAAATTTACTCAGAAATCAATCAGTTTCAAATTGAAACAGTAATTAATGTTACAACACCTTCCTTGGTTTTGCAGCATCTGTTCCCATGGAAACAGGCTTTAAGCTGGAATCAACAAAAAAAAAGTTAGAGATCTTAGTGAATTCAGTGAGCTTTGAATGGAATTTGTTAGAAAAAAATCAGGAAATCTATGGATGGTTAAACCCATTACCCTGAGATCCAAACACAAATTATAAGTATAATATTGCTGAAGCAAGGCTGAGGAAAAAAAATCCTAAAATCTCACAGTAAGCCACCTTCCCCAACTTGCCCTCTACCCATTCCCATGTAAATCTATAAAGTAACTTATATTTCCAAATATAAGGGCTGCTGTAGCTGAAACCATCACTTCACGAGTCATGACTTTGCTCTTTGGTACTTCACCTGAAGTTATCTGAGTCATTCCCTACTTCTTCCAGCAGGTGGTTCCAGGTTTAACTCAGTGTTTCCCCATTCTGGTGAGACTTTGGTATTGCATCCTCACTCTAACTGGGAAAATGAAGAAAGAATTCAAGAGCTCAGACTCTTCATTCAGGAAATCTTCTGCAAAGTAAGGGACAAACTCACAAGTTCTTCACGTTTGGAGAAAGCTACAATGTTTTATAACTCTACTGATACAGTTAACAGACAATGGGAACTTTCTTAAGAAGGCTATCATATTTTGTCATTACTTCTATTAGCTTTTGATACACAGACTTACTCCAAGGGTTTATGATCAGACTTTAGTAGTATGAGAGCCCTCATCACAAATACCAGTTTCTTGGCGTTCTTTCCACTTAACCCTTATGATATGATACCATTGTGCTGATAAATGCTTGTTGATTGATCAGTTTTCATGAATTATGATTGACAGAGGAGAAAAATATGTTGAAAGCAATTCAAATTTTCAGTTTTGATCAAATAGAAGTTTAGAATGAAAGAGCCCAAGGGAAAGCCAAAGAAAAAGAGTTCACAAAAAAACCACTTTAAAATGTTTATGGACTTCTCTAGCCTGCTGAGTACATCGGACTGTGGTTTATATCATAAAGGAGTTCTGGGACTAGAAGTTAAAGAGTTAGAAGACCCTTTTATGGGAAATAACTCACAACCTAGGCAAGGATCAACAAATAGAAACAGAGAGTTGAGGAAAGACACTGAGTAGATAGGAATAACAACAGCAGGAAGACCTGAGTTCAAATCCAGTCTCTGACAATTACTAGCTGTGTGACCCCAGGGGAAGTCATTTAGCCCCTTTGTCTTAGTTTCTTTAATCTATAAAATGAGTTGGAGAAGTAAGTGACAAATCACCCTAGAATCTTTGCCAAATAATAATAATAATAATTTAAAAATGGGGTCACATAGAATGGAATGTAACCAAAACTGAACAAGCATCAGAAATGTGAATTGTCCTTGTCTCACCTGTTTCCTGGCCACAAATGTTCTCTATATGTATGCCCTTCTTATTCATTTCCTGGTCACACATATACTCTGTACATATCTTATACTTTATATTGCTTATATGCTATATCTACCAACATTGTGATAATGTGGGAAATATAATCTGTGTGTATGAAATAAAAATCTTTCTTGCAATTTATTGTTGTTCTAAATGTTTTCTGCTTTGAACTAATATACCTCCTGAAGTAGAAAAAAATTGGTATTATTTTTGTGAAAAGGTATTTTTGAGTAACTGCTCTCAGTCTCATTCTTAATTTCACTCTTTTTTTCACACCATACATACCACACTGTTTTGTCATTTCTATGTACATAAATCTCTAATTTATGTCTCCTGATCATCACTCACACAGTCTTGAGTTGAGGCTCATCTCCACATGCTTTGAACTATTCCACTAGTTATAGTCTTTTCGCCTCAAGTCTCTCTCTACTTCATATTTCCACTCACTTGCCAAAAGTAATATTTCTAAGAAAGTGCACAATTGACTATGATCACAATTCTATAAACTCCAGTGGCTCCCAATTATCTGAATCAAATGAAAGTGATCTGGATCAAATGTAAAAGCCTCTTTTAAAGTCCTTTATATCCCAGCCATTTCTTCTCTTTTCATTCTTCTTATGCTTTATTCCCTTCTACATAAGATCCAGTAATACTGATCTCTTCACTATCACATGACATTCCATCTTTAATTTTTTTATTCATCTTTTTATTCATTTTCTCTTTTTTTCCAGTTCTCCCCAATGTTGCCAATTTCTCCCCATTGCTGGAATGTTTTCTCACCTTATCTTCATATCTAGGCTATCATGAATTCATCCAAGATTTAGTTCAAATCCTACATATAAGAAACCTTTACTGTCTATCTTATATCTCATCTTTCATGTTGCTAGTGCTTTTAAGATTATCTGAAATTTACACTGTATATATTGTTTGCAAGTTGTTTCTCCCCTTAGAATGTGAGCTCCTTGAAAGAAAGTATCACATTTTTTTGGCCTTTCTTTGTATTTCTAGCACTTAGCCTAGTACTTGTCACATAGCAGATGCTTGATGAATTCGTGTTGATTGATTAAATGACTGGTTGCTTATCTGTCAAGTAGATCCCAGGAACTTCATATAGATGAGGTGACTGAAGTCCAGAGAAGGTAAGGTACTTGTACAAAGTGACACTCTCCAGTCCTATGACTCTAAATCTTACATTCATTCTGCTACATACTCTATATACTACATATGTAGTAAATAGTGGGCAAGTCATTTAATCCATTTCCTCATCTGAAAAATGAGGAACCTGCACTAAATGAGCTCTATATTATTTGACTCTTTCATCTTTTGCTAGATGCTCTTTTTAGCTTCTAAAGAAGTATTTCAATTATCTCTCCATTTTTTTTTCCATTTAAGCACATGAATGGAATTATTAAGCAATCTCAATCATTTACTATTTCTACCTCAGGTCCCTAGCTGCCTTCATGGTTATGATATGATGTTTTCCTACTTTCCTTCTTTCCATCATGTATTGATATGCTTTTCCCCCTCCATTAAAAAATACAAACTTTGCCTTTATTTTACATATATTTGGTTGTGTTCATGTTGTTTTCTGTGTTGAATGTAAGCCTTCTTGAGGACAAACTACTTCATTTTGTCTTTTTGTATTTCCACTACCTAGCATAGAATCTAATGTGGTAAGGGCTTAGTAAATGCTTGTTGATTAGGAACTATATGAATTTTAGCATTTCCTATGTCATGAAAACTCTCAGGCCATTTCCATTTTTCCAAATCAGTTCAGAATGAAAGGTGAAGAGAATGTCCCAATGCTGGCTATATCTTATCTGTTTCAAGCTCCAATCAACTGATCTCCAAAATGAAACCATTAACCAGGAAAGAAACATTAAATAAGTTATTATTGATGCATATAGCATCAATGAATGAATCCTGTACTATATAGCTAGTTTCTCCATTAGAATTTCCCTCAGTCAATGAGAAGACATTTAAGAAAGTCTTTTTACTGATTTTTAAAAGTCATCTCAAGTTTTCAGTAATGAGACAGTTCAAATGTTTATCCTTTTGTCTTCTAAACTAGTTTTACTCTTGCTGAGATGGTCACACTGAGCAAAATTTAAGAAAATAAGCACTAGATGAAAGAGAAAGATTTAGATTGAAGTCTAAACTCTACTACTAACTATACAATTTTTGTACAAGCTATCCAACCACTCGTGGGAACGATAATCCTCATCCTGCCTACCTCACAGGCTTACCATGGAAATCAAATGGGATTTAAAATGCCACATAAATATCAGCTATAAATATAGTTAGTAATACTAATGCACTTCGTTTACAATTATAGATACATAGAAAAATAATGAAATCAACACTGATATGCATTTGTAGCTTTACTTTCCACATTCACAAAGATGCACATAAAAATTTAAAACCAATAAATATTAATAGAATTTATGTGGGTGATATTTTGTCTGATAAATGTTATGATTTTAGCCACCAAGAAGTATTTTGAGTTGTGGTGAGTTATTTTAGGAAATTTCTCTGTTCTAAAACTAAACACACTGGAATGACATCAAAGAAAAAGAACTTCTGAAAAAGCCAGACCATCATTGAATGTCATCACACTTTGTGTTAGCTAACAGTTATCACTCTTGTTCTTATTGTTTATGCTTTTAAAAGTTGTACTTTTTATGCTGGAGGAATTGTTTTTTTTCCTTCTACAACAAGAAAAGAAAGAAGAAAATATATAATAAGGAAGGGAGAAAATAAGCACTTTACAAAAATCTCATTTTATAAGAAGCAATACCCATTAAGGAATAATTAAATCGTATTGCCAGAAAGAACCTTAAGGAACAAGTGGTCGAAGCTGATACAATAAATACTGATTAAACATCTGTCATATGTAGAAAAATTATTTCTTCTAAGGGACAATCCAAAGTTTGTAACCCATTATGCTGGGGAAGTTCACAGCCCATTGTTCAAGCCCCAAACAAATTGATATTTTGACTATACTTCACAAGGGTCTCTCTATCTCCTTAAAAAAAAAAAAGTTTGTTGTTGTTTTTAAAACATAATAATAGTCCAAGCAATGTGGAGATTATTATGCTTCTATCCCAAGAATTCTCCTCATCTACTAGTCTTAGAACCTCAATAAAAAAAAAAAGTAATTTGGTTAGGTTGATGTGACTTATTCTAAGTAAGATAAACTGCTTCATAATAATAATCGCTGCTTCCTTTTCTAAATCTTTACTAATAATTATCCCTTTAATTGCTTTTGAACTTTGCCAGAAATCAAAATAAAGCTCACTGGTATATGGTTGAAAGACAGTGTTCTATCTCCTATTTTGAAAACTGGAACAATATTTGACTTTCTCCAATTCTGTGGCTCCTCTCTTTTTCTTTGCTGTCTTTTAAAAGAACAAGAATGGCTCAGTAATTCCTTCTACATGACAATTAGTTCATTCAGGCTTATAACTTAAATTGTACAGTAGATGTTGTCTTTTTTATCTCTCTACAACATCTCTCTAACAAACTCCTTGTTAACCATGTTCCTATGGATATCACATTTTTTGTCTTCTTCATGTGTGAGATAGTAGGGGGAGAAGGAAGAAAGGGAGACAATTTGAAACTGAAAATAAAAAGAAAAAAATTGGAAAAAAAATAAAGAAAAGAAGGATTAGGATTCTGAGAATGATGACCTAAATGGCAAATTAGAAATACTAAATAGTTTCAAGGACTATATATGAAGATGTTAATTTTGAAAATTTAGACAAAAACTTCTTTTTATCCAGGATTTATGTAATAAAATGTCTTCTGAGAACCATTGCCTGGAGTGTTGGTAGGGAAAAACCAAAACAAAACATGTCCCCTCTGTCCTTTTTATTCCAAAAGCCATTTTCCTTGGCAGACATATCAGAATTAGAATAAGAATTGAACAAATAAGAATAAGAATCCAACATATGTTATCACCATCACATCTATCCTGACTCTTGGTCCTATGTCTTTTTTAATCCTCCTCATTTCCCTAATAATGCTAAAAATAGTCTTAATTTCCTCTTGGCTGCAAATTATTCTGAGTATTAATGCTGTGGAAGAAAACAAATGGAGTGGGGAGAAGAAGCTAAAAAGATAAATTTCCTCCCAGATGGACAATCTGAAAGAAGGGCAGGCTTCAGTTACATCATAGGGAGAGCTCTCTTAAGAAAAAATTATAAAGGCAACTTTACTTCTACTAAACTTCTCAGACTTGGAGATTCCTCTAATATTATGTGTACACTTTCTCCAGACCTTGTTAACTTTCAATATCTCCAATAGATAGACACCAACTATGGATAAATTCATAGAAAAAAAGAAAAACAAATGAACGTAAGAGAAAAATCCTAATGAATTAATAGTGGACAACACTAAACATTAATTCTTTAAGTTCTCATGTACCACTCCTCCATTTCCCATGTTTCCCATACCTGACTTCTTATTGTTTGTTCTTCATTCTCAAAGAGGACTATGAGATTAGAGAGGTGATGGCATGACATGAAAGTGAATTGGATTTCAGTGAGGGAGGGTTGACAGGGACACACAAATTAATCCTCAAGTTCATGAATGTTTTACTCTTACAAGATACTGCCATAGGAGGAATTCCTTTATTTGGAAGATGGGGAGGCACTTGGGACTAAGTGATTTGTCATACAGCTACCAAGTATCTGAGATCCTAATTCCAAAGTTGGTATTGTCTCCCCTGTACCATCTCACTGCCCTAGCAGGAAAAAGTTTTATTGTATATTCTTCCCCTCTGTCTGATAGACATAGCATAGCAAGCAGAATACACTTAATATGCCCAACCATGAGAGGAAGAAATTGAGAAGAGAGAAGGGACAGAAGCATATTGCTGGAGCCCCAATCAAAGAACAGGAACTTTTACAATTGTAGAGATTTTATCCTGAAAACATTCCTCAGTCACCTTGCAAAATCTAGTAGCTAATGATTTAGCCCAATTGGAAAAAGAAAGAAGGCAGTTAAAAGAAAAACTGGAAGGGGGCAGAATATATGAGTGTACCAGGCTTGATAAAATAGGAAATAGAATTTCATTTGGGGTCAGTTTCATTTCCCCCCACCCTAGAAGTCATTCAGGATAGAAAGTAATTATCCCAACATGGGAGAAGAGTAAAGCATTGTTCAGGAAGTAACAAAAGCAAACTCCCTAGAATTTCTGAATACAGACAACAAAGCATCCATCTAAAGATTGCTTTTTAAAAACAAATAAAATAAAATAGTGTTTCAAACATTAAGAACATAATAGTTAAAATTAACGAGTTCAATAGCAGGCTATAAATTCTGCTCAAAAGACAATATATTATTGAATGGGAACATGTGGAGATTTCTCAAAAACTTTGTGAGATGGAGTGGGTCAAACCCTAGATCTAAATTTCAGGAAGTCACATGATCCCTATTCTCAGAGGGCTGTAGGGCAAAAAAGATCAGACCTTAGGTCTAAGCTTCAGGAAATTATGTGTCCCACAGGAAAGAGACAACATTGTGGACCATTGGTCAATGGTTACTTCCTTTTCAATCTATCCAATGAAGCCAAGTCTTTTGCTATTTAACCAATTCACTATTTCTGGTTTGCCAGGCCAAACACCATGCTGGGAAATGGGAGTTGAAAAGTTTTTGGTCTATTCAGCTGGTGTGCTTGGACTTCTGCTTGAAAGGCCCAAATAAATGCTTCCAGTTTGTATCTGGAAATGCCTCCAAGTAGTCAATTTGGGTAAAGGGTCTAGTATCTGTCCCACATAGTTTATGGGGGCTCGTCTGGGATTTGTGATTTCCCAGAGAGATGACTGGGGTTTTGATTCAAGACAGGTACCAAATTTTTGAGATCAGACTCTCAGCCTCCCTCTCTGTGGAGTATGGTTCTGGAGAAAGGCATCTAAATACAAACAGGAGCACAAGTCTCCAAAAATGAAGTCCAAGGCAAGAAAAGGGGCCAGTCATGTAAAGAGGAAAAAGCAGTCCAAAGATTAGAGCTATTTTTCCCAGAGCACTGATTGTGTCCTTAAGCTTCCTTTAAACTGACAGGGACTCTGGGATCCAAGACTTGGTGATCCAAGGTTAAAGAGTGGTACCTAATAAGCCAGAAAGAAGTCCTGATAAATAGCACAAAGCAGGGAAACTCTCTGGATGACTGCTAGATAGGGCAACCCCTCTGGGCTTGGGAATCTGAGTCAAAAGGCTCAGTATATTACAGGATCTCAAGCAATGAAATTGGAGCTTTTCTCCCCAGAGAGGGGAAGGAGCAGTCTAAACCAAATCTTCAGAGCAAAAAACAAAACAAAACAAACATATAAAAAAAAAAACCCTAAAATACCACCAAGAGTGATGAGATATTGCTGTTTTGTGTGGGGAATGATGGTCCTCTTCCATGCAATTTTTGCCTGTGTCTGTGGTTGTGTCTTTGTGCAGAATGTCTGTGTCATATATGTTCTGTGAGCTAGATTTTGTCTGACCTTTTGTGGACTTCAGCTTTCACCAAGCTTGGGGTATCAGAAAAAGTTAGCTGATAAAAGCAATGATTGGGGAGTTTAGCAATTGATCATTTCAAGATTGCAAAAGTGCTTAGCAAAAAACAAATGCTATGAGTATTATTGGATTTGATTTAATTGCTTCATATTGGGTAACTTTATATGGGTTTTTAGATATGACCAACATACAATATCAATGTTGAGATAAATTGTGTGTGTGTGTGTATGTGTGTGTGTGTGTGTGTGTGTGTGTATGTAAAGTAATTTTGAAGCAAATTCAACCAAAGGGCTTCCACAAGGAGGATAGTGCATAGGATAAAGGGATATTTGGGAGGAGGAGTCAATAAATGAGAGAAAATGTGCTCAACCAGTTCAGTGAAATTTGTTTGAGATAGGATAGCAAAAGCAGTTTTATATAAATTGTAATCTCTTTGAACTATGTTAACAGAAGATTTAAGAGTTTGTGAACTTTGGGAAAAACAGAAAAGCACTTGGCTGCTTTCAAAACCTGCCAACAAATAGCCTAGTCTGCAAGCCTTTTTTTTGATTCACAGAAAAAAAAAAAAAGAGCAAAAACCATATCTGGATCAGATTTGCATTTGAAAATGAGACCTAAGATTATGAAGCTCTAAATGGGAGAAGGTAAAAGAGAACAAAGAAAGCTGATGTCAAAGAAAGTAAATTGTAAATGTGTTAAGCTCCTTAAAACTATTTTGTAAGTAAGATTATTATCTCTGAGAAATTACTTGTGTGAGCTACATAGGTTCCAATGAAGAAATGAGTTTACTCAGAATCTACAACTTTGTTAAGTAGGAACAACTTGTAATAACTGGCTTTTATATCAGGAATATTAAGCCTAAGGCCATGTCCTCAGATGTCAAGAAGAGTTGTAAATTTTATATGATAAATCTCTTACTATTATAATTACATGACAATCACTATTAAATGGTATATGCTAGAATTGTGACTTTGTTTACCTTTAAACATAAATCTTAGAATTTGGGATTATTGCCATAATATTGAAATCTAAAATTGTTAGATATTATGTGTTATGTAGACCCCAGAGGATGATAGGCACTAAAGTTGGTGTTTGGTCATTTGAGGAATTCACATTGGCCATTGTCTTTGGCAAAATGTAGATTTATTATGGAAAGGGTCAAGCTTCTAGTGGAAATTGCCATTTGCCAGAGGAAAAGAGATACCTCATGAAATTGGGACATGTTCTTGGATGGTAGACTGGGTCCTGGGGGGGAAGGACTTGACACCCTAAAAGAGTTAGCACAAAGCAGGAGAAGTGGGGTCAGGAAGCATAAAGAGACACCATGTGGAATGGGGGAAGGGGAAAGGGAAAAATCTGCTGGCTTGAGAAAGTGAAGATTTAGCCCACCTTTCCCCCACTGGACATGGCTGCTTCTTAGAAGTGAGAAAACAAACCCACCACTCACCAGAGCTCACTGCCTCCCCACCCCAACTTCTGTCACCACCACCTCTTGCTGGTTAAATGAAATTACATTAATGTTAATTGCTTTTATTGTTTTAAGGAATAGCTTACATTTACATGATGTTAATAAATGAATGTTTGTTTTTATTTTTCATCTTGGTTGTTTTAAGGCAAAATCATTTGTGATGCTATGTCAAAGATTCTACCACTTAGCAATGCAAGGATCTTCTAAGAGAAGTGTTAGATTTCTGGTTAACTGCAAATTCTCTGAAAGTGGTTATTTAAAAACCCATTCAGTAAATTAGATAATATTTATTTAAGTGTATGATGGTATCCTTGTTTAATGAATATGATAACAAATATGATCTATAACTTTCTTGAAGTACCTAGCGCAGAATTTTAACCTGGTATCTCTGTACTACTTTTGATTGTGTTTTACAGGAGCATTTGATAGGTTATACGCAATGGTTTGTAAGATTTTTTTCTGTTTTATATAGACCTGAAACCCCTGATTGGCAAAACTAGCTATTGACATAAAATCTCTTGGGACTGTAACTAATATTGTTTTGAGTTTCCTATTTGAATATGATTACCTGATAGATCATTAAGTCAGTAATCCACTATTCCAGAGAAATGCCATAAGTTATTCAGAGGGATGCCTTCCTCAACTGTCACAAGCAGTATCTTATTTGGGCAAGAGCTGGGAGGACAACTTTAGCCTTGGCTTAAGGTGGGATCCTTCTAACTCAGTTTCGCAGTTCTATAGTTTGCTTCCCACATGGTTTTTGGCTGAGTTTGACTATGAGATGGAATTGTTACTACATGATTGGTTGTCAGTGCTAAGGATGCTTTATTCTGGCATGTAGTTACTCTCAGACTGAGTCCCTGAAGAATTAGTTTTGACTGATTATTTTAGATTATAATCATGTCCCTGTTTTTTCCTCATATCAAATTCTACAATCAAAGCAAGTAGTCAGTAAAAGCCATGAGGTACAATACAAATATGTCGATGATATCTTGATCTTTAACCCAGTCCTGGAGGCTTTTCTGGCTGCTGCCACAAACCCATATCTTTCTTGTTTCCTAGAACAAGGGTCTCTTTGTCTGAAGGCCCACTTGGGCCACCTCCCATTTCTCTTTCACTCTTGCTTACTAGGAAAAGAAGCAGACAAAGTTATCATGCTCTGAAGAGGCCAAGGTTTTTAAGACCTTGAAAGCTAAATTGATCTCTCACCTGCCTTAGCCCTTCCTTTTATACTGTACATTGATGGAAGGCAGGATCAGGTCCTAGGAGTCTTGACTCAGTCTTTGGAACCCTGTTCTAAACCCCTTGCCTATTTCTCAAAGAAACTTGGTGTCTTTGGGGTGACTCTCCTTAAAGCTAACTGCTATAGCCTTTGAGGAAGTTCCTAAACTTAACCTGGGCCAATCATTGGAGATTCTGACTCCCCACCAATTTTGGAGCATTTTTGCTAACATCAGAGCTTTAGAATTGGGGAAAGAAATGAGAATAAATATCTATACTGACTTCAAATATGTTTTTCATGTTTTGCATTATCACAGGAAAGGGATTTATTTATTTTGACAATCAAACATTTCTCCATTAAGTATGCAGGTGAACAATTACTGAAAGTTGTCCGTGGACCTAGAGAGGTTTTTGTTATGTTTTGTAAAGGACACCAGAAGGGGGATTTATTTCAAGCCAAAGGAAATAGACTTGCAGATTGAGCTGCCTGTGTTGCTGTCTGTTTGCCCCTGACTGTGGCACCTTTAATTCTTTAATTCCTGATTCCTGCATTCCCTCATAGAGCTCCCAGACAAGCAAATTCTGAAAGGACTGTTAAGAAAGGTGCTAGATTTTTTACTAAAGGAGATCATACTCACTGAAGGCCACAATGTTCCACCCACTGCCCCTACTCCTTTGAGGAAACAAAAACAAGAATTTGGAGAAAACATTCTTTGATATTTATCCTAAGAAAAGCTGTCTGGATGAGAAGCATTCATGATAGCTTCATCTCCCCCCTAGTATTCCTCTGAGTGGGGGTTCCTGGTTTCTATCCCCAGTAGTCTCCATATTAACTCCTTTTATTTATTCTTTTGTTTCTTCTAGAATCCGAGTCATGAAATTCCAACCACTTGGCCAACCTGAAATCACTTGAGACCTGATTCTGACACTCAGGCCCAGAATGCTGCTACCACCTACAAGTCACTTATTTCCTCTCCTCAGTCTGGACCCCACTGGGCAAGGACATCTCTGTGCCCCTTGTCAGCCTAAAGCAGCTCCAGAAAATGAGACCTTCATCCTTTTGCCCCAAACGAATCTAGGTCTGGACTGCTTAAGGTGGGGATGATGTGACAATGGCCCTGAGGCTCCCGGGCCTCCTCAGTGCTGTATAACACTAGCTGCCAGATGCCAATCTGTTGGTCTGGGATGACTGGGTTTCTAAAACATAGTGGGAGTTGATGGAAGTGGGGTCAGAGACCCCTGCTCCTTTGCTTTAAGCAGCAATATCCTGTCACCTGCTTGCTTATGGCTTAATCACTAGAATAGTTCAAGATTTCTTAGCTAAAGTGGTTCCTGAAAGCTTCCATTGAGATTTTTGGGTGTTGGCTCTAAATGGTAGAAATTGGGTTAAAGTTAGTACTGAAGAGAGGGACAAGCCTGAAGGCCTAGATAACAAGGATGTTCTAGTGGAAGAAATATATCAGGATTGGGGTGAGAAATCTTCAAATGTATGAAAAACCAGGGGGACTGAGTGAGATCAGGTGAAGATTTCTCAAAAAGTCTGAGATGGAGTGAGTCAGACCTCTATTCTCAGAGCTCTGTAGGGCCGGGAAGGTCAGATTCTAGGTCTAAACCTCAGGAAGTTACATGTCCCACAGGAAGTAGACAGAATTGTTGACCATTGGTCAATGGTTACTTCCTTTTCAGTCCATCCAATGACCCCAAGTCTTTTGCTGTTTAACCAATTCACTATTTCCAGCTTGCCAGGCCAGGCACAATTCTTGGAGATTGGAGCTAAAAGGCTCTGTGTCTGCTCACTTGATATGTTTGGACCTCTCCCTTCAAGGATCAAATAAATGCTTCCTGTTTTTATCTGAAAATGCCTCAAAACAGCTAGTTTGGGTAAGAGGGTCTAGCATCCATCCCACACACTATAATAGGACAATATCCTATTACAAGGAAAGTAGAACAACATAAGATAAAAACTAAAAACAGAAATGGAATGGGATATTTCTAAAAATCAGAGGAAATCAAGCTGCAACTCAAATATGATGTATCCTAAAAATCTCTGCATAATTATGAATGAAAAAAGATGTATGTTTAACAAAAGAATCATTTGAGGCACCCACTAGTCCATCAAAAGCACATCAAATGTATTAATTATTCCCCCAGACTTACCAATCTTTATCATCATTCCTTTTTGTCATCTTTGCCAATATAATCAGGGTGTGAGGTAGAACTTCAAAACGATTTCAATTTGCATTTATTAAATTAGTAATTTAAAACATTTTATATGGTTATAGATAGCTTAGGCTTCCTCACTTAGCAGTTACCTATTCATATCACTGGACCATCTAAAATTGGGGAATGATCCCAATTCTAATACATTTGAATCCGTTTTTTAAAGAATGTATTCCAAAAGTCTTACTATGGTTTTAAGCTATTAAAACTTAATAAGGAAGAGGTCAGAGAAGCAGGAAAAATTACAGTGAGTCCTGCATCACATGTCCTCCCTCCCTCCCTCCATCACAATTTCCTTGAAACAGACCTTAAAAAGCATTAGACTAAATACTGATCAGGAAATCCAAAACATAATAGGGAGTCATTTTTCTAGATCTGTTTGGCAGAAGAAAGCAGATAGAGAGGCTAGTGGACACTGGGGAATAGAGTCTTCCCAAGAGTGAGCCATACAGAGCACTCTAGCCCATGGAGAAGTGCCCTGGAACACAACAAGATCCTAACTCATACCAGGATACAACACATAGGTTGTGAGAACAAAGGCCATCTGGTAGCTTTGTCTCTCCCTACCAAGTTGTAGGTCAAAGATCCAGGGCAGACAAAAAAGGAAATCAGACAAGGAGTTTTGGAGTACAGAGCATACACTGCCCTAGGCAGTGTCCATAGAGAGCATCAGATTTAAAAGCAAGTATCAGCTATGCAGCTCTGACTTCAGGAATAAAACAGAGTCTCAGTTCTACCTTTATTCCAGTCTGAATCTTTTAGCGGAAAAACCATGGCAGAACTCCCAGATCAAGGGGAAGGCTGGAGATCTGTCACTCTAAGCCAGAAGAGCCTCCCAGCTGACTGATAGGGGCTAAGTCCAACAGCTGCCTGCTGTGGCTCAGACCTATATCCAGGTCTGGAACTTGAAGAGTTTTGACTAGAGAAGCAACAGTCAAAATTTGCCCTGGATCAAACCATTTAGGAAGTACTGATAGCTTCCAAGTTCCCAAGCTCAATTATCCCTAAGATCCTAGAATAACACAACATTCAGTATCCTAAGAAAGCAGCAAAAGGACCTTCAAAAATTCAGATAAGCTACAGCACATCACCTATAGTAAAAGAACAAACAAAAAGAATTCTATCCTAAAAAAGCTATGATGGTGACAGATGTGCTCAAGACACAAAATCAGAAGAAAATGATTCAAAATAGCTACAAACAAAACATCAAAATAAAACACAGTTTGAGCAAAAATTCAAAAAGAATTTTTAGAAAAAGTGAAGCAAGAGTTTTTTAAAACTTAAAAACATTTTTTATAAATGAAATCGAGAGAAAAAATGAAAAGAAATGAAAATTATGACAAAGAATTGAAAAAATATTTTACAACTTGGCTCAAGAATTACATAACCTTGATCAAGCAACAAATTCCCTAAAAATTAAAATGAACCAAATAGAGGTCAATGACACTCTATAAGACAAGAAATATCTAAACAAGATAAAAAAATGAGGCAAATTAGAAAAAAGTATAAAGTACTGTAGCAAAAAAAAAAAAAACTGATCTGTAAGACAAATTGAGGAGAAAAAACTTAATTATCAATGGATCACCTAAAAGTCATGAATAAAAAGACAATATTCTTAGATGTCACATTTCAAGAATTCATGAAAGAAAATTGACTAGATAAATTTCTTAGAACCAGAGAGCAAGGTGGAAATAGAATTTTCCAGTCTTTTCCTAAAATAAATTACAAAATGAAAACTTCCAGGACTGATAGCCAAAATCCAGAGTTTATAAGTCAAAGAAAAAATACTGAAAGCAGCCAGAAAGAAAGAATTAAAATACAAGGAAGCACATCAGTATCAAACATGATTTACCAGTCAACACCATAAAGCAGAAGAGAGTTTGGAATATGGTTTTATAAAAGACAATGAAACCCAGAATAATTTACTCGGCAATCATGAAGAGGAGAATAATGTTGTTAGGGATGGAAAAGAATGACTACAAAATAACCATAAATACAACTATTTAAAAAGATAGAAAAAATGGATGTTTAGTGAAATAGAGGATTTCCAAATATTTCTAATAAAAAGACACAGCTGTGTAGAAACACTGAAGTTCAAATACAGGAGTTAAGAGAAACATAAAAATATAAACATAAATAAAAAATCAGAAGAGACAAATAAGGACAAACTGCTTGTGTTCAAATAGAGGAAGATAATAAGTACAATTAAACAGAAAACTTGAAACGTTCCATTGTGTCTTGATGACTTAAAGAAAAGAATTTTTAAAAGGGAAGAGAAATATGCTGGCAGGAGACAGAGGAAAATTAGGGAAAATAATCTCAGATAACTGAGGCAGGCGAATATATAAACAAGGATTGGGGTGGGGCAATGACTAAAACTTGACATGAATCTCACTTTCATCTTAACTGGTCAAAGGACTAAAATAATAAATAAACTGTTGAATAAGAAACATATTTCACTTAATAGTGAAACCTGAAGGAAAGAGGCAAAGGGAAAAGGAGAAGGATTAATTCTAAGCAAAAAAAAAAAAAAAAAAAAAAAAAAAAAAGATGCATGCATACATACATACATACATCCATACCTGCATATAGATACATAATTAAATTCTGAAGATAATGCAAACTATTTATAGCTCTTTTTGAAGTGACAACAAAGGAGAATCTGAGGAGGTGTCTATCAATTGAGGAGTGACTGAACAATTTATGTTATATAAAAATGATAAAATATTATTGTGCTCTAACAGATAATAAGGATCACTAGGTGGCACTGTGGATAGAATGCTAGGTCTGAAATCTGGAAGAATCATCTTCATGAGTTCATATCTTACTTAAATGTGTGATTCTGGGCAAGTCACTTAGCCCTGTTTGCTTTAGTTACTCTTCTGAAGAAGGAAATGGCAAATCATTTCAGTATCTTTGCCAAGAAAAGCCCAATAGGGTCATGAAGAGTCATAAGTGACTGAAAAATAACAATAACAAAAGAAATGATGTTTCAGATTAGCCAAGGATGATATATGAACTAAGTTATAGTGAAGTAAACAGAACCAGTAGAAAAATTTATACAATAACAATAATATTTTAAGGACAAAAAAAATTTTGAAAAACTTAAGAATTCTGACCAGTGTAAAACCAACAGTAATTTCAGAGGATGTGAAGACCAAATTAACACCATGGATTCTTAGAATCAGCCGGAGTCAAAATAAGCAAAAGTCCTTGGTCTTTATTCTTGGTTTTTAGGGGTAGAAGTGAACAGGATGGATGCAGGATCTCCACAACCTCTCCTCTTCGTCTCCCGCCCAAAAGGGACTCTGGCTAGTCTTACTCCACCCCATAGTCCTTCCCACAATTCTCTGTAAACACTAAAAGATTGAACCAGCACAGAATAGTGGGAAGGGCCATTTTCTAAGCATATGCTAATAGAATATTGTCCATTTGCTAATCAGCCTTAAGTGCTGGGTTGACCGACCTCAGTGCATCGACTCAGAATTTCAGCCCTTTACAAGAGGACTAGTGATAAAACATACTAACCATTTCCTGACAGAGAGGTGAAAGACCTGAAATGCAGAATGAAGCATGAGCATGGGTAAGAGTGTGTATATGTATGTGTGTGTGTTTCTTCTTTTATACTTAGCCAATGAAGTTTTTGTGTGTGTGTGAGGTTTGTTTTTTGGTTTTGTTTGTTTTGTTTTTGTTTTTTTGCTTGACTGTACAAATTTATAATATGTATTTTTTCTTTTTCTTCTTTCATTCTTAGTGAAAGGAGAGGAAAGAGAAAGCAAATTTTTGATAACTAAAAAAACACTTTAATTTATATTCTTGGATGAACAATGAGGGAATAATGATTCTATAGACTTTTAGCAATAGAGGGGTTGCAGTAGAAAACAGAAGTGAATAAAGGAGCATGAAAGGAAAGGTCTTAATCAGAGTTCCACTAAAGATCACTAGTTTGAGACTTATGGGAAATAGGCACTTTGTATTTGGTTTATTCTAGGAAGAAGTATTGTTAGGAGATCTTCAAAAGGTTGGTGAGTCTCCATTAACAACACTGACTCAGGAGAGGAGCTATGCAAGCTCCCAAGAGGTTGGCTAGGACCCACATGATTTAGGGTGGGGAAAGGAAACATGAACCAAGAGATAAGATGGTCAAACACGGGGAAGGAGAATAATTGGATGAAAAGTCAAGGAACAAAATTGGACTTGGAACACAAATTAGTCTGTCATGAATTTTTATATTTTTATGAAACTATTTTTTACAGTTTGTGAAACTATTCTGGCTCACCACAAATACTTTGCTTGCTAAATGCCCACTAATTATTTGATAATACATTCCAAAATTTTCCAAAGGATCAAAATGGGCTCAGTGGCCTATATTTTGTAGACCATTTTATCTTCCATTTTTAAAAATCAAATTAATATTTACCTTTCTCCAATTGTATGGTACATTTCCTGTTTTCCATATTCTTTTTTATCTCTGACAGTAGCTTAAGTAACCAAATCTGTCACATAAAAAAAAGAGTTCTTTTACTCTTTTCTGACCTTTCTTGGACATCAAGTTAGAGAAACCAAGTGCAGGGAGAGCAGTATGAGATTACATAGGACCTTACAGCCCTACAGCATTGCTTTTTCTCATACATACATTGGTCACATGTTTCCTCCATATGTACTTTTCATATTAACTCTGTGTTCACTCCCATGTGTATTTGTGGAACAACATATTCCAGGTTGATGAGAGAGATGTTCTGTATTGCTACTATTCCTATTATTCCACAATAGTAAATAACTTTGTTTTAAGCTATAATTTCTTACTAGCTGGAATAAAGGTGGTTTCTTGAGCTGTAGTGTTGAAAGTACAGACCTATGGAATGCCTTAAACCTGGGGTGATTATTGCCCAGAGAACTCAATCTTTGAGTGTGAATTGGAGGAGAGGGGAAAGATAATGGCCCAGGAATGTGATTTCTAATTGAAAGTTTCACTAACACATATGTGCTTTCTTAACAGCTGTGTAATCAATCAGAGGTAGGAGAAATGTTGATTGAAATTATCTATTTCTAATTTTTGCATGTCATTTCTAAGTACATTTCCTTCCATGTAATATATGTAGCATTTAATATACTTTTTAAAACACTTCATTCATGCACATTTTTTATAGCAATCCCAGAAGTAGACCAGGCAAATAGTATTACTCCATTTTACAAAGAAACTGAAACACAGATAACTGTGACCTTTTAAAATTTGAACAGCTTTGTAATATCAGAGACACAACAAAATCTTCTATATTTGTATATCAATTTGAACAATTTTCCAAAGTACTTTTCAATTCCTTATTTCACCTAATCCCCCAATTCTTGTTCAGTCTCACCTCTAACATTTACTAGCCACATGACTATGAAAAAGTTCCTTAACATTTCTGAGATCTAGTCTCATCATCTGTAAATTGCTGATACTATAACAATAATGCTTACCTCACATGGTTATAGTGAGGATCAAACAAGATTATGTATGTAAAACACTGCAAACTTTAAAGTTCTCTAGATTTCTGCTACCATCATCATCATTTTTGGTGTCATTATTGTTGTACATAACATGTAGCTGATACCGAATCAATTACTCCTTTCTTCTTTCCTCCTTCACAGAATACTGAGTCTCTTACTGACTAGTGTATGAGTGTATTTAAGCATGACTAAGAATTCAGTAAACATGTCTATTTATCTTTCTACTCAATATGCTGGGAAAAAAATCCCTATGCAAAACACACACACAAAAAAAAAACCCAAAGCTCCCATTTTTCCCTTGAGTGGCTATACATTCAAATACTATCAATTATCCAATTTGGTCACAGACATAACAAGCAGATTTGAAATATTCTTTCTGTTAGAAAGTTAGGCATGCCTGCCCCCAAAACAACAATTTCATGATGCTTCAAATCCTTCATTTCTATACCTCAATAACCTAGTATTGTCATGTATTCCCTGAACTTCCTTCTTCTCAACAAAAATATTTATGCTATTTAGCTAATCCACGAACTAGAAAAAGCTCTCTATAACTATTACCACTATTTCTGCTCCTTTTTCACTTCTCAGTTCTCTGCTAGCTGGTTTCTGACTTCTAACCTTATCATTCAAATGAAACATGCTCTTTCCAAAGTTGCTCTCATCTCCTATTTGCCACATCTGATGGCTTTTGCTAAATTTCCATTCTTGACTATTGAATCCTTCTCCACATTTTCTTTTCTCTGAGTTTTTATGACATTACTTTTCTCTTGGTTCTTCTCCTACTTGTCTGGCTTCTTCCTCTCAGTCCCTTTTGCAAGGCTTTTTATATTCTCTGTGTTCTCTCACTTGGTAACTTTGTCAACTCCCATGAATATAATTATTCCTTCTATGATGATGATTCCCAAATCTATATATCCAGTTCTTGTCTCTCTCCTCCATTTTGGCCACATATATCCAACTGTCAACTGTATATTTCAAAGCACACATCCCATGAGTATATCAAACATAATATGTACAAAAATAAAAACTCATTATCTTTCTTCTTGTGAAATAAACAACATTTACTAGGGTTCCTAGAATGTTGACTTAACTAGTTTTTTTTTTTCACCTAAAAATCAGGGAAGCTATACCAGAGATTTTATAGGTTTCAGGTTCAAACCATAGGTATAGCTATATAGATATAGATATAAAACAGTCAACTACAAAGGAGTCAGTGCCCTCAAACTTGGTGAATTTCTTTCTGCTGTCTTAGTCATCATAGCAATGTGACTTCTGGATAAAAGCATTTTCATAAATTTGACTAAATCAATGTTATCTGCTTGTGGGGTGTCCTTATTATACCATTATTAATTACAGTTATTTTGGCTAGGTATCAGATGGTATATAAATATCTCATTTCATTCTACTACTGAGCCTGAACAACCCTACAGCCTGAGTCATGCTTGCCCTAAAATGTCATTACTCTGCAATGTTAGATGACAATGAGATCTTGGCTATTAAGATTGAAGAGAGTGAGAAGCCATGTAAAAGAAGTAGAAAACTATTTAATCAATGGCCCCATACAGGAGCTTGATAAATAAGGCTCCTGAAGCTAAGCCTTCTCAGAGATATAAAGGTGGTCCCTACTGACGACTTTTGAATAGGATTACTAATTCATAAATGATGGGAATACCAAGCATGTAATTTACCTAGATTCTATCAAAGCTTTTGCTAAAGTAGCTTGTAATATTCTTATGGAGAAGATCAAGAGACATTGATAAGATAATACAATCAGAACTGGGATGGTTTTATTTAAAAAGCAGTGGACTTTGTACAAAATATTTATAGCATTTATAGCATCTTTTGTGATGGAAAAGAATTAGAAATTGAAGGGACATTCATCAGTTGGGTAATGGATGAAAAAGTTGTGGTATATGATTTAATGGGATATTATTGTTCTATAAGAAATCATAAGTGGATGATTTCAGAAAAATCTGGAGAATATCTTATACAGTAACAGCAATGTTGTACAATGAATAACTGTGAATAACAACTATTTTCCCAATAGACTTGAGATGGCAAATGCCATCCACATCCAGAGAAAGAACTAGTTCTTTCTCTATGGAGACTGAATGCAAATCAAAACATGCTATTTTCACTTTTTTTAAATTTTTTTCTTTCTCATGGTTTTTCCTTTTGTTTGTTATTTTTCTTTTACAACATTACTAATATGGAAATATAGTTAACATTGGTTGTTATAATATACATAATCTATATCAGATTGCTTGCTGTCTTGGGGGGGAGGAAAAAAGAGGGAGAAAAAAATTGGGAACTCAAAATCTTATAAAAATGAATGTTGAAAACTACATGTAATTGGAAAAAATAAAATGCTATTAAATCAAAAAAAGAGAGAAAGATACACAGGTTTTAGTGGATAGAAGGCTCAATATAATTCAGCAGTGTGATGTGCTAGTTTTTTAAAAAAATCTTATGTAATCTTGGGATGCTTTAAGATGTGGCTTGCTTCCAGGAATAGAGAGATTATTGTCCAATTGCATTATGTTATCATCAGATCTAACATGGAGTGTTATAGTTAGTTCTGGTTCTGTCTTTAGCTATAGTCTTTTTGTCATGAATTCTCAGAAGTCCTCTATTATAGCAAATATCCATTTTCTCTCCTGGAATATTATTCTCAGTGCCAGTGAAATTTTCTTGTAAATAAAACTATGTTCTTTGCTTCTGGAATATTATATTGCAAACTTTCTGTTCCTTTTATTGTAATGACTGACAAGTCATGTGTGATCCTGGCTATGGCCTCTTGGTATGTCCTTCTTGAATCACAGTACACTTAAAACCATGTCATTCATGGACATTGATTTTATGTTACACAAAGATAAGTTAAAGGAACTGGACTTATTTGATCTGGAGAAAAGATCATACAAAGGAACTTGACAGCTATCTTCAAGTATTTGAAGGACTGTCATATGAAAGAGTAATAGACTTCTGTTTGATCTCAGAAAGGCAAGAGAATCAAATTAGTATTTATGGGGCACTTATATTCCAAGGCACTGTGCTAAGTGCTCTACAAAAATCATCTCATTTAATCATCACAATTACCCTGTAAGGCAGGTACAGTTATTATCACTATTTTATAGTTAAGAAAATTGAGCGGAGACTTCCGGTTAAGATGGCGGAGAGGAGGCTCACAGTTGCATAAGCTCCGCGCTTTCTCTCACTATCCACTTCATTACAAGCCTCTGAATCAATGCTTGACTGAAAAAAAACCCACAAATAGTTACCAAGAGAAGCCATCCTTGAGATCCGCCAAGAAAGGTCTGTCTTTACTGGAGGGCTGGGGCGGTTTTAGATCGGGCGCAGGCTGAGGGCAGCGGCAGTGAGAGCACGGGAGCAGACTGGAGAGGGGGTGGAGAGTGATCGTAGCCGTTTCTGCGGGGAGAGCTTCGCTACAGGTTTGGATAATTTCCTCCGGCAGCAAGTCAACAGCCCAGCAGAAAAGCTAAAAACACCGGGGCTGAAGAATACAACCGCAAACAGCTGAAGTCTCTCAGGACCTGGCCCCCCCCCTCAGTGACTCAGCACGCTCTGGGATCTCAGAGCGCAGGCGCAGCACAGTCCTGCTAGTGCCTCACTGCTGCCACCTGCAGTCTGTAGAGGAAGCTCGATAACACACCCAGCCCCTCCCCCAAAGAAAGACTCCAGTTTTTTTCTGTTTTTCTTTGGTAGTTTATCTCTGATTAATAGACAGAATGAGCAAGAAGCTGAAGAGGACTTTAACCCTTGACAGCTTCTATACAGATAGAGAGCAGACTCTAAATCCTGAGGAGACTAAAAACAGGCAGTCCCCAGGTGATTCCCCAAAGGAGGAGATCGGCTGTTCCTCAGCACAGATGAACCTCATAGAAGTGATTAAAAAGGCTCTCACAAGGGAGCTAGAAGAAAAATGGGGAAAAGAGTCTGGAGAAAGTTAAAGAGAGAGTGGATAAAGAAGTAAAATCCTTGAAAAATAGGATTAGTGAACTGGAAACAGAAAACAGCTCTCTAAAAAAAAAATTGGCGAAATGGAAAAAAATTCCACAGAACAAAAGAACTCAATTGGACAATTAGAGAAAGATTTTAAAAAAGTGAGTGAAGAGAATACTTCACTGAAAATCAGAATTGAACAAGTGGAATTGAATGACTCGAGGAGACAAGAAGAATCAGTCAAGCAAATCCAAAAAAATCAAACAATGGAGAAAAATGTGAAATACCTTCTGGGGAAGACAACAGACCTGGAAAACAGATCCAGGAGAGACAATCTGAGAATCATTGGACTCCCAGAAAAACATGATGAAAAAAAGAGCCTGGACACTGTCTTCCAGGAAATTATCAAAGAGAACTGCCCAGAAGTCATAGGAACAGAGGAAAAAATAAACATTGAAAGGATTCATCGATCACCCACTGAAAGGGATCCTAAAATCAAAACACCAAGGAATATAGTGGCCAAATGCCAGAACCCTCAGGTGAAAGAAAAAATATTGCAAGCGGCTAGAAAAACCCAATTCAAGTATCAAGGAGCCACAATAAGGATCACCCAGGATCTGGCAGCATCCACATTAAAAGATCGAAGGGCCTGGAATATGATATTCCGAAAGGCTAAGGAACTTGGTATGCAACCAAAAATAACTTACCCAGCGAGAATGAGCATCTTTTTCCAGGGAAGAAGATGGACATTCAACGAAGTAAGCGAATTTCATCTATTTCTGATGAAAAAACCAGAACTTAACAAAAAGTTTGATCTACAAATATAGAACTCAAGAGAAATCTAAAAAGGTAAAGATTAATCTTGGGAACTATATTTTGACTATATAGATGTATAAAGAATACATGTATACCTTGTTCTAGAAATTGATGTGGAAAGGACATTGTACCAGAAAAAGGGTAAAGTGGGGGTAGTACATCTCATGAAGAGGCATAGGAAACCTATTATATCTGAGAGAAAGAATGGAGGGGGATGAATATAGTGGGTATCTTACTGCCTTCAGAATTGGCTTTAAGTGAAAAATCTTAAGACATATTCAATCTATGGTGAAACTTCTCCCATCTCATTGAAAAGTGAGAAGGGAAAAGTGGAAAGGGAAGGAATAAGCTAAGCGGAAGGGAATACGGGAACTGGGAGGGAAAGGGGTAAGATAGGGGGAGGAACTCTAAGGAGGGGGGAGGGATACTAAAAAGGGAGGGCTGTGAGAAGCAAGGGGTGCTCACAAGCTTAATACTTGGAAGGGGGGGAAAGGGGAAAGAAGGGAGGAAAGCATAAACCGGGGTTAACAAGATGGCAAGTAATACAGAATTGGTCATTCTAACCATAAACGTGAACGGGGTAAACTCCCCCATAAAGAGGAAGCGGTTAGCAGAATGGATTAAAAGCCAGAATCCTACAATATGTTGTTTACAGGAAACACACCTGAAGCGGGGAGATACATGCAGGTTAAAGGTAAAAGGTTGGAGCAAAATCTACTATGCTTCAGGTGAAGTCAAAAAAGCAGGGGTAGCCATCCTGATCTCAGATCAAGCTAAAGCAAAAATTGACCTAATTAAAAGAGATAAGGAAGGACACTATATCTTGCTAAAGGGTAGCATGGATAATGAAGCACTATCTATATTAAACATATATGCACCAAGTGGGGTAGCATCTAAATTCTTAAAAGAGAAACTAAGAGAGCTGCAAGAAGAAATAGACAGTAAAACTATAATAGTGGGAGATCTTAACCTTGCACTCTCAGAATTAGATAAATCAAACCAGAAAATAAATAAGAAAGAAGTCAAAGAGGTAAACAGAATACTAGAAAAGCTAGATATGATAGATCTCTGGAGAAAATGTAATGGAGACAGAAAGGAATACACTTTCTTTTCAGCAGTTCATGGAACCTATACAAAAATTGACCATATATTAGGACATAAAAACCTCAAACTCAAATGTAGTAAGGCAGAAATAGTAAATGCATCCTTTTCAGACCACGATGCAATGAAAATTACATTCAACAAAAAAGCAGGGGGAAGTAGACCAAAAAATAATTGGAAACTAAATAATCTCATACTAAAGAATGATTGGGTAAAACAGCAAATCATAGACATAATTAATAACTTCACCCAAGAAAACGATAATAATGAGACATCATACCAAAATGTATGGGATGCAGCCAAAGCGGTAATAAGGGGAAATTTCATATCTCTAGAGGCCTATTTGTATAAAATAGAGAAAGAGAAGGTCAATGAATTGGGTTTGCAATTAAAAATGCTAGAAAAGGAACAAATTAAAAACCCCCAGTCAAACACTAAACTTGAAATTCTAAAAGTAAAAGGTGAGATCAATAAAATTGAAAGTAAAAAAACTATTGAATTGATTAATAAAACTAAGAGTTGGTTCTATGAAAAAACCAACAAAATAGACAAACCCTTAGTAAATCTGATTAAAAAAAGGAAAGAGGAAAATCAAATTGTTAGTCTTAAAAATGAAAAGGGAGAACTCACCACTAACGAAGAGGAAATTAGAGCAATAATTAGGAGTTACTTTGCCCAACTTTATGCCAATAAATTCGACAACTTAAATGAAATAGAAAAATACCTCCAAAAATACAGCTTGCCCAAACTAACAGAGGAAGAAGTAAATATCCTAAACAGTCCCATCTCAGAAAAAGAAATAGAACAAACTATCAATCAACTCCCTAAGAAAAAATCCCCAGGACCAGATGGATTTACATGTGAATTCTACCAAACATTTAAAGAACAATTAACTCCAATGTTATATAAACTATTTGAAAAAATAGGGATTGAAGGAGTCCTACCAAACTCCTTTTATGACACAGATATGGTACTGATACCTAAACCAGGTAGGCTGAAAACAGAGAAAGAAAATTATAGACCAATCTCCCTAATGAATATTGATGCTAAAATCTTAAATAAAATATTAGCAAAAAGATTACAGAAAATTGTCACCAGGATAATACACTATGACCAAGTAGGATTTATACCAGGAATGCAGGGCTGGTTCAATATTAGGAAAACTATTAACATAATTGACTATATCAATAACCAAACAAACAAAAACCACATGATCATCTCAATAGATGCAGAAAAAGCATTTGATAAAATCCAACATCCATTCCTAATAAAAACACTTGAGAGCATAGGAATAAATGGACTTTTCCTTAAAATAGTCAGGAGCATATATTTAAAACCATCAGTAAGCATCATATGCAATGGGGAAAAACTGGAACCTTTCCCAGTAAGATCTGGAGTGAAGCAAGGTTGCCCACTATCACCATTATTATTTAATATCGTATTAGAAACACTAGCCTCGGCAATAAGAGTCGAGAAAGATATAAAAGGAATTAGAGTAGGCAATGAGGAAACCAAACTATCACTCTTTGCAGATGATATGATGGTATACCTAGAGAACCCCAGAGATTCTACCAAAAAGCTATTGGAAATAATTCATAATTTTAGCAAAGTAGCTGGCTACAAAATAAATCCCCATAAATCCTCAGCATTTTTATACATCACCAACAAAACCCAACAGCAAGAGATACAAAGAGAAATTCCATTCAGAATAACTGTTGATACCATAAAATATTTGGGAATCTATCTACCAAAGGAAAGTCAGGAATTATATGAGCAAAATTATAAAAAAGTCTCCACACAAATAAAGTCAGACTTAAATAATTGGAAAAATATTAAGTGCTCTTGGATCGGCCGAGCGAACATAATAAAGATGACAATACTCCCTAAACTAATCTATTTATTTAGTGCTATACCAATCAGACTTCCAAGAAAATATTTTATTGATCTAGAAAAAATAACAACAAAATTCATATGGAACAATAAAAAGTCGAGAATCTCAAGGGAATTAATGAAAAAAAAATCAAATGAAGGTGGCCTAGCTGTACCTGATCTAAAATTATATTATAAAGCAGCAGTCACCAAAACCATTTGGTATTGGCTAAGAAATAGATTAGTGGATCAGTGGAAAAGGCTAGGCTCACAAGACAGAATAGTCAACTATAGCAATCTAGTGTTTGACAAACCCAAAGCCCCTAACTTCTGGGAAAAGAATTCATTATTTGATAAAAACTGCTGGGATAATTGGAAATTAGTATGGCAGAAATTAGGCATGGACCCACACTTAACACCATATACCAAGATAAGATCAAAATGGGTCTATGACCTAGGCATAAAGAACGAGACTATAAATAAATTAGAGGAACATAGAATAGTTTATCTCTCAGACTTGTGGAGGAGAAAGAAATTTGTGACCAAAGATGAACTAGAGACCATTACTGATCACAGAATAGAAAATTTCGATTACATCAAATTAAAAAGCCTTTGTACAAATAAAATTAATGCAAACAAGATTAGAAGGGAAGCGACAAACTGGGAAAACATTTTCACAGTTAAAGGTTCTGATAAAGGCCTCATTTCCAAAATATATAGAGAACTGACTCAAATTTATAAGAAATCAAGCCATTCTCCAATTGATAAATGGTCAAAGGATATGAACAGACAATTTTCAGAGGATGAGATTGAAACTATTACCACTCATATGAAAGAGTGTTCCAAATCATTATTGATCAGAGAAATGCAAATTAAGACAACTCTGAGATACCACTACACACCTGTCAGATTGGCTAAGATGACAGGAAAAAATAATGATGAATGTTGGAGGGGATGCGGGAAAACTGGGACACTAATGCATTGTTGGTGGAGTTGTGAACGAATCCAACCATTCTGGAGAGCAATCTGGAATTATGCCCAAAAAATTATCAAAATGTGCATATCCTTTGATCCAGCAGTGTTTCTATTGGGCTTATATCCCAAAGAAATACTAAAGAAGGGAAAGGGACCTGTATGTGCCAAAATGTTTGTAGCAGCCCTGTTTGTAGTGGCTAGAAACTGGAAAATGAATGGATGCCCATCAATTGGAGAATGGCTGGGTAAATTGTGGTATATGAATGTTATGGAATATTATTGTTCTGTAAGAAATGACCAGCAGGATGAATACAGAGAGGCTTGGAGAGACCTACATGAACTGATGCTAAGTGAAATGAGCAGAACCAGGAGATCATTATACACTTCGACAACGATATTGTATGAGGACATATTTTGATGGAAGTGGATTTCTTTGACAAAGAGACCTGAGTTTCAATTGATAAATGACGGACAAAAGCAGCTACACCCAAAGAAAGAACACTGGGAAACGAATGTGAACTATCTGCATTTTTGTTTCTCTTCCCGGATTATTTATACCTTCTGAATCCAATTCTCCCTATGCAACAAGAGAACTGTTCGGTTCTGCAAACATATATTGTATCTAGGATATACTGCAACATATCCAACATATAAAGGACTGCTTGCCATCTAGGGGAGGGGGTGGAGGGAGGGAGGGGAAAAAAAAATCGGAACAGAAATGAGTGTAAATATAATGTAATTATTAAATAAAAAAATTTAAAAAAAAAAAAAAAAAAAAAAAAAAAAAAAAAAAAAAAAAAGAAAATTGAGCTAAATAGAAATTAAGTGACTTGTCCTGGATTTCAAAGCTAATAAGCTTCTAACAAAGATTTGAATTCATATGTTCCTAACTCCAACATTCTAGTTCCTGAGGAAACTAAAATTATGCTGTATCATTTGGTAATTGATTATGCCTGTGACACTATTCCCCATTTTGTCAAGTCCCATTTTCAGTTGAGCTCAAAAATGGTCTCTCCCAAATCCTAATTAGCTTAAAGGCATTGATGAAAGAGAAAAATGTTATCATACTCTTTCAACTAGCCCCCAAGACATCTGTTTGCTAAACCAGTAATCTGGAACCTCTGTTGCACAAAATGTCTAAGGCTGAAACCTTTCCCAAAAAAAAAAAATTCCTTTTCCTTTGTCTCTCCTTCTGAAATTTGGTGTAGTTTGAGCTTCCTCCAAGGAATGATTGGTTAACTAAGTGTCTCACTAAGACACAGTAACACTTTGTGACTCTGGGCTTGACTTTGGTAGCCTCAGATATTCATCTGTAAAATGAACTGGAGAAGGAAATTGAAAACTACTCCAGTATCTTTCAAACAAATCCCCAAATGGCTTTCCAAAGAATCAGACACAAATACTATACTAAATATCCACAACAATATGGTGGTACTCCTAATTGGATTATTCTGATTTTCTATCCAATATTACTAGAGGTAGTTGAGGTCTGTAAACCAAGGAACATTCATTAATTCTAAGAGGAGCATTATCATCCACACTTAAAAGCCAATCCACTTTTCCCAGCTGAAGCCAACTACCCACATTCTCCAACTACCCACAACTTCTCATTCCTTGTCTTTCAATACAAGAGTTTTCCCTTCTCATCCTTGTTGCTTACCTGAGTGAGAGGACCATATGATCCACTTTATGAATAGCTATATGCATCACTATTAATAAACTTATTTTGCTTAGAGAAAACATACCTGTTTTGCCTGTGTTGCACTTTATTCCCCAGATCACTGAACCACCAGCTATCTCTAAAAGCAAAAAGGATCTCCCAGGAACAACAGGTGGAATTTATGAAAAAGCAAATTTAGGCTACATGTTAGGAAAAACCAAAAAATTTGAACTATCCTAAAGAGAAATTAATTGCTTCAAGAAGAGATATGTGTGTATAGTGGGATGGGAGACTAGGTTTTCCTCTTATTTATAGGTTTATCGACCAACTGTTAGATATGTTATAGTAGAGATTTCTTTCATGTGCAGGTTGAACTAAATGGTGACTGTGATTCAGTGATTCTATAATCTGAAAATAGTAGCCTAGAGAGGAAAAAAACTAGTATACATGAAGGATAATAATAATGCAAAGAGAGATTTCTCTGGTTATTGTTAACACACCTGAGCTGGATTGTCAGCATAGGGAAAAATGAAAATAAATTGCCCCAACATATTTTGCTACTACAAACAGAACTCTGATCCTTTGCCTAACAAAGGACTATTTTATGAAGACAGAGAAGATGGTGTTAGTAACAATACAACTAAAAAGATAACAAGAAAAACTATACAACTAAAAAAGAACAATTCTTATGGGGAAGAGGATCAACAAACCAAGGGGTGGAAGTAGTGTCTAAACCAGAAGTTTCACTAAAAAATATGTTAAATGTCACTAAGATCAGTGAGTTCTAATGAGACCTTATGAGTGAAGAATACACAGTTGAATTGTAGTAATCATTAACCTGATAATGGGAAATATCCTAAGAGATGGGGATCTTGGCAGGTCCTCCAAGCAGTCTGAGCTTTGATGATGTAGGACTGGTATGTGAAAAAACTTTGAGGTACAGGTAGGAAGAACAAAGATCTAATATAGATGGTAGAATTTGAGTTGGAATTTGAAGGGAATTTTGAGGGCAATTCCAAGAGACAGAGGCAAGATGGGATATAGCCTTTGAAAAAGCACTGATCAGAAGATGGAATCTTATTTGAAAAGCAAGAAGGCTATTGAGTTTGACTATACACCGTTAGGCAGGAGATGATTTTTAATAAGCTGGAAAAGTAGATTGAAGTCAAAGAACTTTAAATGAGAGAGAATTTTATATTTGACCCTAAAGGTAATAGAGAGCAAGTATAATTTATTAAATAAGGTGGTGACATGGACAGATTTGCACTTTAGGAAAATCACTTTGGCTAGCTGTGAAGAAGTTGAGTGTGAATGGGGAGGGATAAGGGAAGGAGAGCGATTAGAAGGATCTCAAGATACTTAAAGTGAGACTTCATTAGGACCTAACATATAGTAGTAGCCTTGTGAATGGTGACTGTGTGGGGACAAATGTGGACAGGTTATTGGACAGGTAGAATCAATAGGGGTTGGCATCTGGTTAGATTTATGGGGTATGACAGAAGTAAGAGTTGATAATGACTTACATTGCAAACCTTACTAATGGAAAAATGTTAGTATCTTCTACAAAAATAGGGAATTTTGAAAAAAAGGATGAGTTTTAGAGGAAAAGATAAATTATTCTGTTTTAAACATGAGGAAGCAACACAGAAAACTAAGCACATTTTTTTCTCCTATGACTTATCTTTCATTTCCCATAATTTTTAGCTTGTAGTTTTTGGTTCTTCTGGGTTATTTCTGTGGGTGCAAAACCATCTTTTTTCATTAGGATTCTTCTGAGTGCTAAAGCAAAGGAAATCTGCCTAGTATTAAGGTAAGGATATCATCTACCTGAGGGCTACATTTAATCAAATGTGATTTAATCAACTTTACTTTTCATGTTCAGAGAGAATAGCTCAGACATGTTTCAACTTACAAGCAAAAGAAGTTTGGAATGCTCTTGATTTAGCTCTTGAATGACTTTTATTAAACATATTATCATTCAGCAGAACTATGACTTCTATTTAAGAGAAATATCCAATTAAATAGCCAGAATATGACAAGGCTGAATTACAATTCAGTAGCAAAGCCAGTTTGGCAAGTTCATTTTACGAACATTAATGCTATCCCTGCCTCTCTATGGGAGAGGGAGAGAAAGAACCGTTAGGAAAAGACACAGTGCATTGGAAGGAGAAAGGGAAAGAGAGCAAATATTTTTAACCAAGAAACAGAAATGCTTCTGCAACAAGTCTATAGAATAAACACAACCTTTGTATTTCATTCTGCTTCATCTCATCTTAAAGTCTGGCTAAGAATTCATAGAGGGGTCACTGTAACTGTGGCAACAATTCAAACTTGCTATATCAAAATTCTACCCAGAACTAGTATTGTTGGTTTACTTACCACTCTACTCAAGTCCCTACTGATATAACACTTTCAACAGTCTCATTTTTTTTATTTCTAACTCACTGGCTTATCCTAAATCTTTTAGAGGTTTCTGAAATATATGATCTTTCTTGATTTTCTCTGTTTTATTTTTTAAATATGCATAGGACTCATATCTTCCTCTTCATATCTGACCTGCCAGCAAGTTATCCTAATTTGAGATATTTTTATATTGGTCAATCTTCATTATAAATATGCCTTTTAATCTGGTTTTTCTTTCACTGGATCAACTATAAAATTCATTAGTTCATAGGAAAAGACATTTAATTAGGCAACATAAGGAAACACAGCACAAGGAGATCTCCCTTCATATACATATACAGAGTCAAGTTATTGTGCCTTTAGAAGTGGGAAGGGATGCACTGACAAAACATGTGTGGCCAGGGAAAACCAGAGTAGCGAGCTACCTCATTCCTAACATTGCTAACCTGCCAATGTTTTCTGGTGATATCAATATGTTGCTCTCTATTAAGAGTAAGCTTAGTTGCTCTTAGTTGCTTTACTCTCTGATGTCATTTCTTAATCTTCAGCTGTGATTCTTCTCTAGAGAGAAAAGGTATGCCAGCTCTATATAATATATAACTCCAGGAGCAATTTTAGCTCTATTTTGATTCAGACCACAGTCAGCTGCTTCTAGACAACTATACCTAATCACCTCTTTAGAGAAGTCCTCAGATATTTTAAGTCTTTGGCTTCCATTCAGGATTTTTCCAGAAAAAGTGTTTATTTGATTTAGATTAAGAAAATTCCTTTCAACTTATTTCTATTCCCATGATGCCAATATTGGACCATATAAACCACTAGGACTTGCAGGGATTATTCATCTTTGCCCTGTTGCATTCCTACCAAAAACAAAATCATTGTCCCTGCTTTACACACACATACATCCTCACATATCTGCTATTTCACCTTTGATTCTTACTGTGTGTACTTAGGCAAGTCATTTCACTTCTGTGGACCTCAGTGACCTCATCTGAAAAATGAGGGATTTAAATAAAATGATTTCTAAGGATTTCTTATAGGTCTAAGACCATGATCTCTTGATGATAATGATAATTTTGTTAAATCACATTTATATAGAACTTTCTATGTGCCAGGTACTGTGCTGAACACTTTTAAACTATTACTTTTTTCCATCTTCCTAACAACCCTGGAGATAGGTATTATTATTGTCCTCATTTTATGCAGAAAATGAGGCAAGCTGAGGTTATCCAGGATCAGTTAGTAAGAAAATGATATATCACTCCAATATTTTTATCAAGAAAACCCCAAATGGTCTCTCAAAATGTAGAACATGTTGGAAAGACAATGGAAATAACATAAATTATGTGAAAAGTATTATCCCAATTTTACAGATATGGAAATTCCAGGTTTAGACCCATAATCATAGAGCTAATTTGACTGTCTCACATTTTTCTGATATTATTTTCTGGGTTCTAGTCTTTTAACCTACATTTTGAATATTCATGCCCTGGCCTTCTTTGAACCAACATACATACCAGCCCCATTAGCTTCCCTCTGTTATTTTGCATACAACTCAAAATACTCTCTAATTTGGGTTACTCCATAATCTAGACAATAGCTCAATCCTGAGAATTTGACCAGAAAAAATCAATTATTTTTCCTCCAATGTATTACTCAGAGATGGATGATACAGAATACAGAATTACTGGGAGAGATTTAAAAAAAAATTTACTTTGCCATAGTTGGTTTTATTCTTAAATAGTTTGGAAATCATCATATAATGTCCTTTTCCTGAATTTTTTATAAGTATTCATCCCAAATTGTGCTGCAAAGAATGTTCTACATAGAGCAATTTGTTCCCTTCTCTTCCACAGAATTACTTAAACAGTGTAACACTGCTGTCTTTTTTCTTTCAAGGGAAGTGATTTTCACAGACACACACACACACACACACACAGAGAGAGAGAGAGAGAGAGAGAGAGAGAGAGAGAGAGAGAGAGAGAGAGAGAGAGAGAGAGAGAGAGAGAAACAGAGAGGGGCTGAGAGGGAAGAGGAGGGAGAAGGAGGGAGGGAAGAAGGGAGGAGAGACTCTGATATAAGGTATCTATAACAAGAAAATAATAAAAACTAAATAATTGCCTTCCAGAATTATCATTTAGAAAACTAGTGGGAAGGAAAATCTCAGTGTAGTCTTTGTTCTTTTTCTTGAAACACAGAGGGAGGCTCCTCCTGTTCTTGTGACAGAATTCATGTTACTTCTTAGAAATCCATCTCTGCTCACAGGGAATAAAATATTTGGGTAGGTAGGGATAAGGGAATTGTGGAGATGAGGATAGCTTGTACTTTAATAGAGGGTCTAAAAGAGAGAAGCTGGTCCATAGTCTGAGTAAGTTAATGGCTATTGCCTAAATAACTTCTTTATGATTACAGTATTTTTTTCTTTGATGTGGGAGTTCTAGATTTTGGCTATGACATTCCTGGAACTTTTATTTTCAAGAAATTGGTAGGAGATATTTTTTAAAATCTTCACTTTGCCCTTTGAAAATTCTGGATGGTTTTCCATTATAATTCCTTCAATTATAGTGTCTAATCTTCCAGACTTTTAAAATCATGTTCTCAGAAAATCCAGTGAATTTTAAATTCTCTCTTCTCGACTGCTTTTATAGGCCAATTGCTCTAGTTATCAAAATCATTGTTTCTTCTATTTTTACAATCTTTTAATTTTGTTCTAGTATTTTTTGACTTTTTTGGAATCATTGATATAGAATTATTCCAGGGCAGCTAGGTGACACAGTGGATAGAGCACCAGCCCTGAAATCAGGAGGACCTGAATTCAAATCTGATCTCAGACACTTCACACTTCCTAGCTGTGTGACTCCTCGGGATTAAGTCACTTAACCCCAATTGCCTCAGCAAAATAAAAAAAAAAAAAAAGAATTATTCCATTTCTCAGGTCTCAGGTAAAGTTAACTCATTTCTGTTATTATTTTTCTTTTAATTCCACATTTTATCTCTTTTCTCATCTCTGCTATGTATTCATGGAATTTTTATCGAAAATCCATATTTTCTTTTTGGGGGGAGTCTTTTTATCATTGTTTTGGGTTAAATTTTCAATATTTTTTGATACTAGTCAGTGTTGTCTTCGATTAATTTTCCAGTTTTAGTTCTTAAACTGGGATGTTGTGCTATAATCGGGCTCTATTTCTTGTTAGACTTTTGAGTGAATTGGTTTCCCTCCCCCTCCTTCATTTTATTCTGGGTCTTCTGGGTTCTTACACAGGTCTTTACTTATGGGAATTCAGCACTCAAAGAAGTTTAAGGTTTTGAATGCTAGTTCTTCAGAATGTTTTCTGGTTTTAAAGATTTCAGAACCCCTAAGCCTGGATTTTCCTGATTGGAGGGTTATATACCACATAGATTGGAGCCATATTGGTCACAGCCTGCTGCCACTCCCTGGCATTTCCATGGTTCCTATCCTGGGCATTTTTAATCATCCTGGGCTACAGAAAGCCCTATGTTCTTCATGCCTCTGGATATATAAGGCACATATATGTAATATGTGCAGATTACATGCTTCTCATTTGTAATTCTAGGACACTCTGCCTAAAGACTGTTCTTTCCTATTGTCTGACTTTTTGTGTGTTTCTGATTTTATGATTTGGGAGCTTCTTTAAAAATGTCTATTAAAACTATTTTGCTATAAAAATGATGAGCTAGATGCTCTCAGAAAAACTTGGGAACTTACATGAACATGATACAAAGTAAAATGAGTAGAACCAAGAAAATACTGTACAGAGAAACAGCAACATTGTACAGTAAATAACTGTGAATGATTTGGCTATTCTTTTAGCTATTCATTGTTATATTGTTATAATGACAAGATAATTCTGAAGGACTTTTGCTGAAAAAATGCTATTTATCTTCTAAGAAAGAACTGATAGAATCTGAATAAAGATCCATGCATACTCTTTTTATTTTATTTTTATTGGGTTTTTACTTTGGCTTATTTTTTAAACAACATGACAAAGTGGAAATATGTTTTACATGATGACACATGTGCAAACTATATGCTTGCCTTCTCAATGGGTGGAACAGGGAGGATAGGAGGAAATTTGGAACTCAATTTAAAAAAAAACAATTTTGAAAATTGTTTTTATATTTAATTTAAGGAAAATAAAACACTAAACTTAAAAAAAAAGCCTTTTTTTTTTTGGAGATTGCCCTCACTGAAGCTAACTTTTTGCCTGTAGTCTGTTTAATGTCTTCTGGGAATGGCTTGAGCAAGCACTCTTGATGCCATTATGAGGTTGTCACCATCAGTATGGAATAAATGTTTCTCATTTCTGTGGTAATTGCTAATTATAAACTAGCTGACAGGGTATTGTGATGACTTTAATTTTCTCTAAAAATCCTTCTCCTTTTTGAACCCTGAAAAAGCAGCTTAGAATAGGTGACAAGTATAGCCAAGGTTACTGAGAAATGTCTCATTATTGTGACCAAGGGTTTCTAATCAACTTATCTGTCTTCAAAATCCATCTTCCCCTTCCCCTATTCTACATCATATTTGTCCTTTAGTCTTTGTCTCATGTCCTCTCATTATTCCTCCTCTTCACTCTTTTTGGAGTGTGTTCAGGAAAATAAGGCTGGAAAATGGGTTTTAAGTTCCCCTAGCAGAGAGGTACAAATTTTTATTTAATGCTTTAAAGTCATTCATGAGAAAGTGAGAGAGAGAGAGAGAGAGAGAGAGAGAGAGAGAGAGAGAGAGAGTGCATACTATAAGCATCACATATTTGACTTATCTCAACAATACTTAAGGACTAACCTTGATTTTGAACCTGATGGCCAAAATATTTTAACATGACATTTGTAGACATTAGACAGAAATAGGAGTCTAGTTCAGTTTCACTTGATTTCATCTTGGAAAGATGGGTTAACTATTAATAGATTTTTTTACCTATGAAGCCAGAATAAAAGGCAATCTTAGCTACTATTTAAATCTATCTTACTCTGTTGATTCCAATAGTCAGCCACTCATTTGAGATTTCAGAGAATATATTTCTTCATATTTAACTACATTGTCAAATTCTTAAAGTAACCTTTTGGAAGCTATATTGACTCATAGCTTTCCTGGTTTCCTCAATATCACAAAAGCCACAGATCTTGAGTAATCTAATCATAGCCTTTCCCTCAAAGAATTGAACTAGGAATTTTGCAAATAAACTACAGCTTTCTACATCAAAAGTAGAGGCACAATATGAATCTCATAATTATATCTGAGGCTAAAATCAAAAAGTCACCTGGAAAATAGGGTTCAAATAAACCTCTGCACGAACCAGAAATAACTGTTTACTTGGAGACGTTCCTCTTTTCCATTCCTTGCCTTTGTACACAGGTGAAACAAGTACATCAGTAGCTGGGAAATAAATCATTGAGGTATAGAAACTTTAGTCTTATAAGATACAAAGCCTAGCCTTTTCTTCCATTATCTCCCCTTTGACTTTTGTATGTTATAAGCAACTGCTTGTTTCTGATAGTCAAAAGCAGGAAAATGCACATATTTTTTTTCCTTTGTAAAGCATCCAGTACATTTTAATATTGCATTTCTGGATATTACTACTACTGCAATTCATACTAGTATTATTACTACTGTTCCTGTTCCATTTCTGACATGGTATATCCAGGTAATAAAAGTCCTTTCTTCCAAAACTATGATTCTGTAACATAGTCTACACCTATACTTCATCTAAAAATAGTGAGATTGTGAAAATGTTCTGAACTGGACCTAGGCCATTACTCTGAAAGTTTAGGTTCAGTATTTGAATGGAATGATGCAACCATGATTCCTTCAGCAATTAATAAAAGGAGATTTATCTAGGGCTATAAAAAGATGGTCAATAGGTAAAGGCATTCAGGAAATCTCATATTAATTTAGCTGAGCAAAGCTCCCATCATGACGTACCAGTCAGATATCTGAGGGCCTCACCAACTCCTTGGGGATGTTTTGTGTCTAGCTTGATGAGGCAGTGATGATAACAATTTTTGAAGTATAGATGAATCCTTAATGTCTTTTAAGGAAAAAAACCAGCCTAACTTGCATGGGGAGAAAGGATATTCCTTCTATTTTTTTGGTTTGTATTTTTATTTTACATTATTTATTTTTTATTAAAGCTTTTTATTTACAAAACATATGCATGGGTAATTTTTCAGCATTGACCCTTGCAAAAACTTTTGTTCCAAGTTTTTCCCTCCTTCCCCCTCCCCCCATTCCCTCCCCTAGTTGGCAGGTAGTCCAATACATGTTAAATATGTTAAAATATATGTTGAATCCAATGTATAGAGACATAGTTATACAGTTATCTGTATAAAAAAATAAGATCAAGAAGGGAAAAAAACACTGAAAAAGAAAACAAAATGCAAGCAAACAACAACAGAAAGAATGAAAATGCTATGTTGTGGTCCACACTCAGTTCCCATAGTCCTCTCTCTGGGTGTAAATGGCTCTCTTCATCAATGAACAATTGGAACTGGTTTGAAACATCTCATTGTTGAAGAGAGCCATGAAGGATATGCCTTCTAAAACAAAAGTATCAAGAAATCAGAGACATGGAATTTAATTCAATCCAACTCTAGATTTATAAAACACCTACGATGTTAGATATTATACTAGGAATTACAGATATAAAAATAAAAGCAAAAACCAGTCCCTTACCTCAAGGAGTCACATTAGATAGAGGAGAGATAGTATTCTTGATATTTTCACAGATAAATAGAGGATAATTTGATGAGAGATGTAACAGTACTGGAAAAGAGAGGCTTTCCTTAAGCTGATTTTTAAAGGAAGATTAAAGGGGCTAACAGAGATGTCATGTCACATTCCAAGAATAACTGGTGGTCTAGTTTGGCTCTGACAGAAAATTTTCTTTCTCTTTTAAAAATTAAATTTATTTACTATTTATTTTTCCCAATTTAAAGTAAAAAATTTTTAACATTCATTTTACAAACATTGAGTTCTAAATTCTCTTCCTCCCTCTCACCTTTTCACTAAGAAGGCAAGTGATTCAATGCAGATTTACAGGATATAGAACATTTGAAGAATAATAATGTGAAATTTCATCTGGATCCAATCTGTAAGAACATTAACTGCCAAGTAAAGAATTTTGCATTTTATTCTGAAGGCCATAGGACCCACTTAAGGATTTTGATTGGGATAGTAATTAGGAAAATTATTTTATTAGATGTGTTAGAAAATGAAAGAAGGATCACAGGATGGTAAGACTATTAATTTAGAGATGAAATGAATGTCATGAACACCAAGGAAAGAAAAACATTGTTGTTGTTTGTCTTCTGTTCCTGAAGATGACCAATGATATCCCCAGGTTGATACCTTGTGTTGAAAGTGAATTGGATTAAAGTAAAGCAGAACTAAAAAAGTTTCATTTGCTCCTCTTGAGTCATCAAAGTTCAGTGGCAAGGCAAAAGTCAAGACAACTGGTGATGATCCAACATGACATAGATGAGTTTGGCCTTTCTAAAATAAAACATTTCCCAGGTCTCAATTTGTCTGAGGTAATCCCTATTCAATGACCAAACGATAGATTAGACTTGATTTTTAAAATGGTCCAATTTATCATCACAAAGGTATCAATTTGGTAGAGGACTCTTAGAGTTTCTGGCTAGAACAGAGAACAATTTCTATTTACACTCATCCTAAGCCATCAAAAACTAAACAATAAGCCACAGAAGCTTGGGTTTAGCTGTTATTGACCATTCAATAAAAATCATAGTGATTTGGATTTAAAAAGCAAAGTCAAGTAGCTCCATTTAAAACACAGTGGGTTCCTTAAAAACTTGTCTTTTCAGAGGTTTATTTTAAGAAATAAAAAAATGAAAATTGCAGAGGACAAAAAGTAAATTGTCCCAGCTTTTTGAAAAAATAATAAAAAGTGAAGGGAGAGGAGTAAAAGAGGAGAAAATATATGAGAAGGATAATAAGCAATGTCAAAAACTGGAGAGAAACCAAGCTGGATAAAGATTCAGGGAAGAAAATTATTTTTAATAGTTAGAAATTCAATGGTAACCATAGAAAGACTAATTTTCTTCAAGTGATTAGGGTTAGAAGCCATATTGGAAAGCATTTAAAATAAATAAGAGAATAGAGTGTATAGGGAAAGTAAGAATAAAAATTATAAAGAAAATAAGAGAATACAGAGAAAATAAATAAGAAAATTAGAGGTATCAAGAATAGATAACTTTTTCTTGAAGATTGTCAATTATGAGAAGTGATGTAGAATGAGAGAATGGCAAATAAAGATTTATTTGTTTGTTTAGATATAAGTCATAGTCGAGAGTTCCCTATCCCCCTAGTCCTGGCTTCACATGGACTGGGACTAACCTTAGAGGCTAACTTGAAAAACGTACTTTATTTTTGTTTCATATCTCTCCAATTCAGTGTTTGCTTTGGAAATCTCCAAATATGCTTGTGTTAGGTTTCCATAAATGTGGGTAAAAGGGGTCCCTAGCTTTTATATAATTTTATAAGATAACAAATCGACATCAAGTAGAGGATAGAATTATTTAACTTGAGAGAAAATTCAAAAAAAATTAAGAAGTCCTCAAGCCTCATAAACAGATAAAGAAAACATAAAACTCAAAAGAGTTTATTAGTTGCACTCATATGTGAATTGAACTCAAGATGGAGTTCAATTAAGTCCCTGGTTTTCCAACAATGGAGAACACTGACCTTTCTAGACTCTTACTATCATTCTGTGATCTGAACTCCCAGCAAATGACAACACTCTAGACTAATCACGACAGAAAATATCATTTTCATCAGACTAAATCTATTTGAAAAACTCATTTTAATAGGAGGGAGCAAAGTATAGGTGTTCTACTGCTCCAATTCTTACCCCATGTAGCTTTCAGCCTTAACTACTGTTAAGTTAGTTAGGTGAGGAATCCCATAGGTGATCCTTTCATCTACAAGGTATACTGCTCAGCAAATATCCTTTTCTCTAGAAGATTCTGATTCCTAAATGTTCAACCTTGAGGTTGCTCTTTAGTGAATCTACAAGTCTTATTAATATTCTTGGATTACAAACATAAGCACATGGCAGCTTTTACAAAATATTGCTGCAGGGACTTCTGATACACTGTTATTTCCCAGCTTGTTGCCATTTCTTGAGCTAGGAAGTCCATCATCAGGACTGTCCTCTTGATCTCATTAGATGAGAATCTATACATAAGCATATGTAGCTTTGATGTGGTTCTGCCCTATGGCAGCCAGCCATTAATACTTCCAGGGGGGAAAGAAACAGGTGCGAGTACACACACATACACACACAAACACGTGCATATTTAAATATACAAACATCCGCGTTTCTTCTAGTGTGCTCTGGTCTGACCATTGGACATGGAAAAGGAAAAAAAAAATAAAAGGCCAAATTGACCCCTATGAGTCAATCCTTTTTAAATTCCCAGGTTTTCAGCAAATCAATAATCTTGGGAGTAGCCTCAATCACTGGAAACCAATCAGGAATTATTAGTGTTCTCTTAATATTCTTGTCCAAAGGGAGAGAGTTATGCTCATTAAATTAATCAGAGAACTCTCCTGATTAAAACACATGTTACATAAGGAAGAGGAGACCTGTGCATATTTGCAGAGAGCTGGAATCATAGGTTCAATTACACAAACATTTATTAAATGCCTTCCAATTGCCAAGGTAAGAAAGGGAATGATAGAAGGTACAAGCTCCCAGAAGAGGCATAAGAAAATGATATAATGAAGATTTTATGTCAAGAGGTTAGCCCTAACAAGAAAAATAACCAATTCTTCCTCAGTTTGGAGCAAAGAGGGAGGGGGATCACAAGTAAAGAAGTAGAAGAATTCTGAGATATGGTATAGGGTAGGAGAAAACCTCACAACAGATGGCTTCAATTTTTGCAATAAAAAAGTAAATGACATCATTTGTTGAAGATGGGAAAAGGTTTGAAACAGATGCTAAGGAGAGAATTCCAGGGCCAGTTAATTCTGACATTTCCCCTGATTTATTAAGATTTTTTTTTCTTTAGCATTGGAAATCTTTGCATAGCAAAAGTAATCTTCATTGGGATTCTTCAACATAATTCAGTTCAGTCAGCTCTCACTGTTAAATTTTGAATCATCATAAAAATCAGAGCAATTCATAATTATCAATAATGATCTTTTATTATAATAATTTTTAGCATGGAAGCAATGTTGGCCATGATTCATACATATACTAGGTTTCTTCCTAGTAAATTCATTTATTTTTAATATACATTACTTTATAAATTATGCTGGGAGAGAAAAATCAGAGCAAAAGGGGAAAATTATGGGATAGATTAAAAAAAAAACAAAAAAAGAAGTGAACATAGTATGTATTGATTTGCATTCAGTCTCCTTAATTCTTTTTCTGGATGCAGATGCATTTTCTATACAAAGTTAGATTGCTTTGGATCACTGAACTATTGAGAAGAACCAAGTTTTTCATAGTTGATCATTGCATATTCTTGCTGTTATTGTGTACAATGTATTCCTGGTTCTGCTTGTTTCATTCATGTAAATCTTTCCAGGCCTTTCTAAAATCAGCTTGTTCATCATTTTTCATAAAACAATACTATTCCAATATCTTCATATACCACAATTTGTTCAGCCATTCCCCAATTGATGGGCATCCATTCCTTTTCCACTTCTTTGCTACTACAAAAAGAGCTGCTACAACCATTTTTTGCATATGTGAATCCTTTTCCCTCCTTTAAGATTTATTTGGGATACAGATATTGTAATGGCACTGCTAGATGAAAGGATATGCACAATTTTATAACCTTTTGGGCATAGTTCCAAATTGTTCTCCCAAATAGTTGGATCATTTCACAATTCCACCAATAATGCATTAGTGTCCCACTTTTCCCACCTCCCTTCCAACATTTTTCACTATCTTTTCCTGTCATCTTAGCCAATCTGAGAGGTATGATATAATACCTTAGAATTGTTTTCATTTGCATTTTTCTAATGAATAGTGATTTAGAGCATTTTTTCATATAACTATAGATGGCTTAATTTCATCATCTGAGAAGTATCTGTTCATATTCCTTGACCATTTATCAATTGGGGAATGACTTGTATTCTTACAAATTTGACAGAGTTCTGTATATATTTTAGAAATGAGATCTTTATCAGAAACAATGGCTGTAAAGACTTTTTCCCAGCTTTGTACTTCTCTTTTTATTTTGTTTCAGTTCGTTTTATTTGTGTGAAAATTTTTTAATTTAATGTAATCAAAAGTTATCAATTCTGCCTTTCATACATGTTCCCTAGTTCTTCTTTGGTCATAAATTCCTCCCTTCTCTAAAGATTTGATAGGCAGATTATCTCTTGCTTTTCTAATTTGCTTATGATATCATCCTTTATACACAAAGCATGTACCCATTTTGACTTTAGTTTAGTTTGGGCTGTGAGATGCTGAGTTTCTGACATATTATTTTCCAGTTTTCCTAGAAATTTTTATCAAATAGTGAGTACTTATTCCAGAAACTAGAATTTAGGGGTTTATCAAATGCACTAGATTATTATAAGTCTTGATTATTGTGTCATGTGTATCTATCATGTGTATATTACTTGATAGATTGCTATTAGCTGATTAATTTTAGGAAACAGGTTTTAAAACTACTGGGTGCCTTCTAGTGTATTTACCTAACAGAGAATCTCAAGCAATTCAATATTGATTATTTTTCTTAAATCCTTGATTTTTCAAAAGTTCCGAGTGTCAGGGAGAGAAGAGAAGTGAAGAAAATTCTGTTTGCTTCTCCCAACCTGTTGACAAAAGAATTGTAACTTGCTATTTCCATCTACTGTTTTAATACTGTCTTTTTTACTGTCTTGTCCTTGGACTATTTAAACACCCTCTCCTTACAAAGAGGCTCATATCTAATAAGAGCTAGAGGAAGGATACTTTGTTCTATCTTAATGGTTAGGATTTTTTGGAATTTGTTCAGTGTCCAAACTCATTTTAATGTTCATATTTTAGCACAGGTTTTTTTTTTAGTTAGTTTTTCACATTTTCATACAATTAATTTATTTTTCTAAAATTCTAGAAGACACTCATGCATTGAATATGATTTTTTAATTTTTTTTTTCAGAAATTAGCATTTTCAGAAACTATTTCCTACACTCTCCCCACTTACTGAGAAAATGAGAAAAAAATTAAAATATGTATAATTAAACAAAATTTCTCCTTGCTCATAGCTAAAAAAAGAAGAATAAAATACATATTTCAATCTATACCGAGTCCATCAAATCTCTCCACTTCTTTGCAGGAGATTTTAAAAAAAATTTTAAATTTTATAATGAATCCTCAGCAATTGTATTGTATTGATTGTATTGTGTCAATACAATATAATTGTATTGATGAGAATTCCCATGTTTTCTTTTCTTTTTTTTTTTTTTGATATGCTTTTATTTCATTAAATATTTCTCAATCATATGTAATTTTTACCATTCATATTTCAAAATTTTGAGTTTCACATTCTCCCCCCCTTCCTTCTTCTTCTCTCTCTTGAGGAAGCAAGTAATTACATATGTTATGTATCTTTAGCCATGTAAAACATATTTCCAAATTATTCCTATAGCAAAAAAAAAAAAACACAAAATAAAAATAAAGTTTTAAAAGTATGTTTCAATCTGTACTCAGAATCCATCATTCTCTCTTTTGAGATAGTTAACATTTCTTACCATAAATCTTATGGAATTGTCTTGAATGATAGTATTGATCAGATAGCTAAGTCCTTCACAACTAATCATCCTTACAATATTGTTGTTACTGTGTAAAAGTTCTCCTGATTCTGCTTATTTCACTTTACATCAGTTCATACAAGTCTTCCCAGATTTTTCTGAAACCATTCTACTTATCATTTCCGATAGCACAATTATATTCCATTAAAATCATACACTACAACTTGATGGGCATTCCCTCAATTTCCAATTCTTTGCCACCTTGAAAAAGCTGCTATAAATATTTTTGTATAAATAGATCCTTTTCCATTTTCTTTTATCTTTTTTTGAATATGGATCTGGTAGTGGTATTGGTGGGTCAAAAAATATGGACAGGTTTAAAACCCTTTGTACATAGTTCCAAATTTTTCTCCAGAAAAGTTGAATTAGTTGGCAATTCTACAATGGCTTAGTATCCCAATTTTTTCCTACTTTCTCTCCAGAACTTGCCATTTTCCCTTTTTGTCATGTTAATCATTCTGATAAATGGTATCTGACAGATATGGTTGTTTTAATTTGAATTTCTCTAAGTCAATAGTGACTTAAAGCATTTTAATGTGAATTTTGAAACCTTAATTTCTTGTCCAAAAACAGTCTGTTCATATCCCTTACCATTTGTCAGTTGGGAAATAGCTTATACTTTCATAAAATTCATTCAGTTCTTTATAGATGTGATTAAAGAGAGATTTATCCGAAAACACTTGCTATAAAAATATTTACCTCAGTTTCTTGCTTTCCTTAAATTTCTTTTTCTGCATTTTGGGTGCAAAAACTTTTTAATTTTGTGTAATCAAAATTATACAGTTTGTTTCCCAAAATTATCTCTTTCTCTTGTTTGGTCACAAAGTCTTCTCTTACTCATAGATTTGACAAATATATTATTCCATGATCCCCTACTTATATCACCTCTTATGTCTAAATAATATACTCATTTTGACCTTGTCTAAGTTTATGTTGTAAAGTGGTTGTCTGTGTTTAGCTTTTGTCAAACCACTTTCCCAGCAATTTTTGAATAGGAATAGGCTTACTAGAAATTTCTGTTTCCATTGCTAACATCATATGATTTTTATGGTTTTGTGATTGATACATTCAATTATATTTATTATATTTTCCTAATACTGCTTAATATACTTGATAACTTTCCTACTATTAAATCAATCTTGCTTTCCTGATTACATTCCTCCTGGTAACACTGATATTTTTGTGATATCCACACTGATATCTTGTCACAAAGTTATCAATGTGACCAAGAATAATCTCCTTACTAATATTTTACTTAACTATAGCTTTCTATAGCTTTCTTTCTCTGTTTTTGCTTTTCGTGGTTTGTGTATCAAAATCATTTTTGTGCCATAAAAGTAAATTAGTAGTACTCCTTTATTTATTTTTTCAAATAATTTATATAGTATTGAGATTAATTCTTTCTTAAATTTTTGGTAGACTTCACTTTTACATTCATCTGATCCTGGAGATTTTTAATTAGGTAGCCTATTTTTGGCTTGTTCAATTTCATTCTCTAAGATAGGGTTGTTTGAATTTCTATTTTCTTTTTGTTAATCCAGGTAATTTATATTTTCATGACTTTTATTATTGAGAAAATAATTTGAGTTTCTTCCTTATTTTAAAATCAAATCAATAGTGGTTTATCTGTTTACTACTTTTTTCCATAAAACTAGATCCTGGCTTTATTTATTAGTTGAATTTTTCAGCTTATTTTCAATAATATATGCATAATTTTCAACATTCACTCTTGCAAAACCTTGTGTTCTGAATTTTTTCTCCCTCCCTTCCTCCTACCCTCTCCCTTTGACCATTTATCAGTTGGAGAATGGCTTGTAGTTGAATGTTGTTTTTCTTTTACTTTAAATTTTATTAGTCTCTCTTTCTATTTTGATTTTTAATTGAGTGTTTTAAATTTGTTCCTTTTTTGTTTTGTTTTTAAGCTGCACATCCAGTTTATTAATTTACTCTTTCAGGCCTCTTGTTGATATATGCATTTAGACATGTAAATTTCCTCTTAAGTACTTCTTTGACAATATTCTACCCATTTTTGTCTTCTTGTCATTCTTTTTAATGAAATTATTTTTTTATTTGATCTTTGATTCATTCATTCTTTAGGATTAGGTTAGTTAGTACCTAATTAATTTTGTAATTCTTACTATTACTTCATGATATTTGAATGACTTCTTTCTGGCTGTTTAAAGTATTCTATCTTTGACCTGTGAGCTCTGGAATTTGACTATAATATCTTGGGAATTTTTATTTTGGGATCCCTTTCAGGTAGTGAGCAGTGGATTCTTTCAATGTCTATTTTATTTTCTGGTTCTAGAACATCAGGGCAGTTTTTCTTGAAAAGTGGTTTTCTTTCTTTTTAATTTTTTTAATTTTTATTTTCAGTTTTGATTTCACTCTCTTCTGAGTTTGTGTCTTGATCTTCCCTATCATCATAGTAGATTTTTACAGTCAGGTTCTTTTGTTGTTGTTTGCTCATTTTCTCACCCCTATTTCTTGACTTTCATCTTTAAAGTTGGGTTTGTTCCTGGCATGGAGGAAGGAGTCTGTCTCAAGCTTTAAGTGTTTTTGCATTGCTGTTTTCAGAACTAGATATGGGGTGTAGAAGTTTTTGGTATTTCCAAGGTGGGAGAATGGTGGTTATTGCTCTCCTAATATGCGATTTGATCCTTACCCAGCACTGGCCTCTGATCCCTTGTGAATTTCCTCCTCAAAGCCTTTATATCCTTTTAGCTAAAACCGTTCCTCTCTACCTCAATCATGACCCAGAAATAGGTACGGGCAAAAAAGCTGACAAACAGTTTCCAGCTCTGTGTCCACTGTTAGCACAAGGGTCCCTTGTGATATCTTTCTTGCTGATTGTGTCCCCTTACAGTCTTGACTTGAGAACTTTTGAAGCTGTTCCTGCTTCTGTCATTATCAGCTAGTCCCTCCATTAATGTTTCCTCACTCCCAAATCACAGATCTCTCATACTTCTTTTTCCATTTGGTGAATTCTATTTTGGGGGGGAGACGTTATTTTGTTCAGCAAGTTTTTATGTATCTTTCCCCCATGCTATTGATTCTTTTTTTCATATTTCTCTTGCATTGCTCTCATTTCCCCCAATTTTTTTTTCTACTTTTCTAATTTACTTTTAAAAATCCTTGTTTAAGCTCTTCTAGAAATTCCTTCAGGGCCTAAGACCAAATTACGTTTTTCTTTGAGCCTTTCCATATAGGTATTAAGATATTATTTTCCTCTTCTAAATTTATGACTTGATTCTCCCTGTCCCCACAGTAACTTTCTGTAGATCTTCATTTGTATGTGTGTGTGTGCCTGTCTGTCTATATGTCTGTGTCTTTTAGGGGGTATTTGTTTTATGCCTTTTTTTTAATTCCACATTTTTATGAGCAAGTTGGATTCTGGTTCTTCACTATTCCAGAAGTTTTTGTTTTGTTTTGTTTTGTTTTGTTTTTCTTTGTTTTTTCTGATGGGGCTTTAGGTCTTATTTCTGGTTTTCAGTGACCTTCAGGGTATAGTTACTTACTTTTACTGGAGAGAGGACTTCCTTCTGGATTGTATTGGGGCATAGAGCACACACTTCATTCTCACTTTATTTTATATCAGTTTATATAAATATTTTCAGGTCTTTCTGCTTTTTATTTTAATTCTGTATCTTATTCTATTTTTTATTTTAATAGCTAAATAGTGTTCTATCATCTGCCATTTCCAAATTAATCAGCATCCTCTTAATTTCCAATTCTTTGTCACCACAAAAAGAATTGCTATAAATATTTTCGTATAAGTAAGTCATTCTCTAAATGGGGGAAGGGGAAATACAGTTAGAAATAGTAAATCTTAAAAAAAAATTTTTTTGAATTAAGTTTCTCTGATAAGGTCTGATTTTTCTAACATATAGGGAATTGAGTCAAATGTATGAAAAATAAGAGCCATGCCACAACTGATAAATAATCAAAATATATAAACTATGCCAAAAGGGCAGCATATTCTATGACCTAATAGTACCTCTATTAGACATGAATTGCAAAAGAGGTTTTTTAAAAGAAAAAAAAAACTTAGATGTACAAAAATATTAATAGCAGCTCTCTTCTCAGAGCAAAATTGGAAACTGAGAGGATATTTATCAGTTGGTGAATGGCTGAATAATTGTGATATGTGATTATGATGGAACATTATTGTTTTAGGGGAATTGATAAGTAGGATGCTCTCAGAAAAATAATTCCTTGAAAAACAAAATTTATGAAATGGAAAAAAATCCAATTAATAAATTTTGTTATTCTCAGCAATACAATGAAGGACTTATGATTTAAAAAAACCCCTATTCATGTATTCAAAGAAAGAACTGATTGTGTCTGAATATAAATCAAAGCATCCTCTTTCTTTTTTTTTTAACTTTTCTTGAGGAGGAAGGGAATCTATGTTTTCTTTCACAACATGACTTTTATGGAAATGTTTTACATAACTTCATATGTAGTAGGACTAAGGGAGAGAATCTGGAACTCAAAGTTTTAAAAACAAATATTAAAAATGTTTTAAATGTAACTGGGGAAAATAAAAATTTCAAATAAAAATGTAGATCATTCTTTCCCTTCACACACACTTTAAAAAAAAATCTCTTTGGGATACAGATCTAGGAGTGACAAACACAGTTCCAAATTGCTCTCTAGAAAAGTTAGATCAGTTCCCAACTCTACCAAGAGTGCATTAAAGCCCAAATTTTTTCCATGTCTCCTTCAACATTTGTCATTTTATCCAATCTGACAGGTATGAGGTGATACTTCCAAGTTGTTATAATTTGCATTTCTCTGATCAAAAGTGATTTAGAGATTTCTTTTTCAATTGACTATAGATGGTTTTGAATTCTTTTTCTGAAAACTGCTTGTTCATATCTTGTGATCATTTATCAACTACATTCCTATAAATTTGACTCAGTTCTACACTGTAATTGAGAAATGACTTTTTCAGAGAAACTTAATATAAATATTTTCCCCAAATTTTTTGCTTTTCTTCTGTAACCTTCAGTAATTGTTAGGATTGTTTTGTTTTGTTTTTGGTACAAAACCTTTTTAATTTAATGCAATCAAAATTATTCATTTTTATATCATTATGTTCTCTATCTCTTTTGATCATAAATTATTCCAATTGATCTGACATAAAATTTTCCATTCTTCCCTAATTTTCTTATAGTATCATCTTCCATGTCTAAATCATATACTCTGAATATTCAACCTTGACCATGTGAAGCAATGACAATGACAAATCCTGATTCTTTCCATTGACTGGGGCTACTTCCAAGATCAGTGCATATTTTTAGACATCTCAGAAAGGTTCCAGCAGATAAAAATAGATCGAAAATTCAACTAATGAAATATTTATTAAGGGTCTTCCAGTTGTCAAGGTAAGAGCTAGTTCTCTAGTTTTTGTAAGTTCTTGGTGAATTTAGTGCTGAATCTCAAATCATACACAAATATTTTAAGTTTTAAAAAGCTTTTTAAAAATCCTTAAAGTTCCCTAATCCTTATCCCAAATTTCATGTGCAATGATGTTAGATTCCCAGATTAATGCTACTTCTTTCTTTCAGAGTTGGTTTTATTGTTACCCAAGAGGAACTGAACATTTTTTCCCTAATATTATCAACTTCAGCTCCTATTCTTGTGTTCTTTTTAATATCATTTTCCGTTGACTAGTGCTCTAGTAACATTCAATCAACTAACTTTACATAGCTTTTACAAAGGAATATTTATTGAGAGATATAGTGAAAACAGAAATATAAACATATACCCCTAAACCAAAGCAACACTCTTGTTTTCCATCTTAGTGCCTAAGAAGAAAAGGCTCAAACTTAAATCAGCTACCACAAAGCATTCACTTTTGCTAAGCTCACATCAAAACACATCATACCAATGAAATGTATGTTTATGTGTGCATTTGTGTATAATGTATATATGTATGATTATATGTGTAATATATTTGTGTATATGTATATATGTATGTGTGTGTATGAAACAATAAGAAAGAGCTAGAGATTGAGTGAGAGCAAAAGAGTGAGAGAGAGCACAAGAGAGAGTGCATATGAGACAGAGAGTGAAGAGAGAAAGACAGAGAGACAGATATAGAGACAGAGAGACAGAAGGACAGAGAAAGGCTGAGACAGAGAGACAGAAAGACAGAGAAAGGCTGAGACAGAGAGACAGAGACAAGAAACTGAGACAGAGAGAGACAGAGAAAGACAGAGAGACAGAGACAGACAGAGAGACAGAGAAAGGCAGAGAGAGAGACAGGGAGACAGAGACACAAAGACACAGAGACAAAGAGAGAGAGGAAGAGAGAGAAAGACAGAGAGAACAGACTTTGGAAAGCCAATTCCTTAAAATATCCCTGATTTCCAGCTTGCCTCACAAGAGATTTTGGGGAAATTCTTATCTTACCTAAGATCAAAGCTCTCCTTTTTGTAAAGCTGAGATATTTCCCTCCCAGTAAGAGAATTCATTCACTCAGTTTATTTTTTGATACATTTTCATCTGTGTAACCTCTCTGAGGTTTGTTTACTATCTTCTTGGATTAATAGATTTAGTTGCTATTCATTATTTCTGATAGTCTTTTATGTCACCAACAGTTGGTGGGAAGGAATCCAGCTTGCAAATGTTATCTTAAGGGATAGCTACCAGGAAAGTAATTTGATTTTAAGAAAACATACAAGTAGACCTGCAATATTAAGGGGTCAGATAGAAATAATTTTCATACAATATTCCTCATTCTCAGAACAGGATAGTGTAGCCAGCATCATGATCTCTTTTCTTACTCTCTTCCTGGAAAGAATCAGTCTTATTTAGAAAGCAATGGGCAGTGTTCTAGAGATAAGTATCAATGCCTCACCATAAGGGACATTTAGACAATCCATGTGGACCTGCAAGTAACCTATGTGGGCTACACTCATATCTTTTACTTCCTTTATATGATACATATTTAATCTCATTATTTTTTCCAAGGAGTTTCCCTGTATTATTTGGGCTATTTTCGAATTTTCCTAACATCTGTGTGTAATGCAAGACTAAATATTCTTCACTTTAAGGTTGAGGAAAATATCATACCAAGATAAGTTAAGCAATAATCATTACTGAGGATTTCTGAGTTAAAACCATGATTACATCATCCATTTGTGTGTATGTGCATCCTCATTGTCTAAATATAAAACTACCATATTATCTAATATTTGTACATTTTTTTCCTTTGTCCTTTGAGTACTTTAGTTGTTTCATACAAATACACACACAATGCAAATATCTTTGTATCTTTTTCCTCTAAATAGATTACATGATTTTATAAGTTTAGATTGTAAACTGCTTCTTTTTAAAAATATAACCTCCTGTGGTTTCTTCAATCAGACATCTTAGCCCACAATGAAAATGCTACACTCAGTAAATGTATTTGCTTGTGTGAATCAATCCATAAGTATTCAGCCTCCTAACTTTTCCTTAGATTCTAATCTATGGAATCTAATAATCTAATAATTCCTTGGAAACTGGACAACTGTATAGTTGAATAGTATGAATAATTTTACAGAGGGAGTAAGTTTGAAGGTTGTGTTTTAGTTAAAAGGAAAAAAAACACATTTTTGAAAAATGTGATCTTCATATAGTTTTAAAACATATGACAATGCCCTCTTTTGATAAATTTATTGATTCTGAAATTAATGAAAAAGAAAAATGAATTTGGGGTATAACTGCAGTGTGGTATATAACATAATAATTCTTTCATCACAGCAATAATTTGTCATAGTTTCTTAATATCATGTGAAGTTAGAAAACTGGTAGGTCTATAAAACTGACTTTCCAAAAGAATTAACATAATTTGGTTAATAAGACATACTTGTGTGTAAATAAATTGTGTGTCTGAGTGCAAGTCTGGCAGTTTAATTTTAAAATATGTCAGGACTTTCCAGAAGTGATTACTACCTTAACACTGATAAAGTTACCACAGATATAATCAGCTAATTGTTGATTCTAATTTTGAATGTAAACCATACCTTACTCCTCATTAATGCATCTCCCTATCACTCTCCTTAATAAAGAACAGCATGATGAAAGTGTAGAGCCCTCATATGGTTAATCATCACTTCTATGAAATTTCATTTTAGTTATGGTCCTGTGCATCTAACGACAAATCTCCTCGATTTTGTAGTAAATGAATGAATGAAAATATTTATTAAGTTATTACTATGCACCAAACATGGTTGTAAATCTAGATATGAAAAAGCAATGGCTCATGCCTTCAAGAAATTTCCATCATCTAGCTTCCTCAATTTTAGTTTTTTAGGCTTAACCTGCCTAGCTCCCCTGTACTCCTTTTTACTTATATCTAAAAACAGGCACATGTTTCTCTTATCCATAGATATATAGGCAAGAGAAGGAAAGAAAGAAAGGAGGAAGCAAAGAAGGGGATAAGGAAGGAAGGAAGGAAGCAAAGAGGGGAAGGAATGAAGAGAAGAAGAGAGGGAGGAAAGGAGGAAGGGAGAAAGGGAGGAAGGAAGGAAGGAAGGAAGGAAGGAAGGAAGGAAGGAAGGAAGGAAGGAAGGAAGGAAGGAAGGAAGAAAGGAAAGAAGGAAGGAAGGAAGGAAGGAAGAAAGGAAGGAAGGAAGAAAGGAAAGAAGGAAGGAAGGAAGGAAGGAAGGAAGGAAGATTAATAAAAACCCTTCACTTTACATGACAAACCCCTACAAGCTATTGTGTTATAATTACTTTAAACTGTTACCTGATGAGTTAGGACAGAGAATGAAAAAGAAGTTTATCCAACTAAAATTGCATAGGGATTTTAATAATATTGAACATAACAATGCAACGTGTAATCTGACCAAAATCTAACTTTAATACATTATCCCTTTTAAAAAATATATTGCCAATAATTTTTAATGACAGTCACTGTGATGCACATGTTTTATTCTTTCATCACCCTCGAAAATCTCATTTATAGTTCAAGTAAGAATCTCTTTGCTATCAATAAAACATCATTCACATCTAACTCTGAAGCAAGGGCATTCATTTACTTATGACCTAAATCAAAGAATTCTCTCTCCTAAACCATTAAAAAATGTTCCTGCAGACCTAGAAGTTTCCTCTAGAAATTTGTTATCCACTGTTTTTCGAGGGTTTTTTTTTGGTATTTTTGTTTTGTTTTACCTGAGGTGCCAGTTAGAATCACAGAATATTATTAAAGGAAACTTAGAGATCATTTAATCCAATTGCCTTATTTTAAAAATTAGGAAATTGAGGTTTAGTGAGGAGATTACTTACCAAGATAGTAAGATGCAAAGCTAGAACTTGTCCTTTATTCTTCCAATGTCTTCATTTTGTAAATAAGGAAACAAAGAACTGAAAAGGTGAATTGATTTATTGACGTTTTTAATAGATAGTAAGTGCCAGATCTGAGACCCAAGCTCAGGTCTTCACCAACTTACCTCATAGCCATTCTTGTTCTTCATTGAGAATTGTACTGGATTTGAAGTTGAGATTTAAGTTCTAAGGTTGGTTATAACGTATTAGCTTGTGACTTTGGGCAAATAATTTAATCTCCTACCAGATAAGTTTCCATTTCTAGTTCTAAAAAACTAGCTGGGGAATGTGTATGTGTTACAATTCCTATTTGTCTATTTTCCAAGGAAGACCAAATTAGTAATGGATCTAGTCTACCAAATGGATCCATGTAATCCATGGATCTATGTAATCATGCAGGGAGATCTCTAATGGAACATCACAGAGTTCTATCCTTGTCTATTATTAGCATTAGCTTTTTAGGCTTTTGTATCACACCATTCACTTGTATTAAGTTCCAGTTCACTAAGAATCTTAGTCTTGTTTTTATTTCCTCAACAAGAACTATTCTCTGTTTCATATTTCCCATAGCCATATTTGTAAAGTTGATTTTTCTTGCAATCCAGGTGGTCAGATTTTATATTTTCCTATTAACTTTTATAATTAAATTTAGTCCTGTTTTTCTGCCTTTTGAGGACTATTTAGATTCTGACTCTATTATATAATACATTAATCATACCCTCAGATATGTGTCTGTTAAAAAAATTGATAATCCTACCTTCTGTACCTTCATCTAAGTCTCTGATATGTGGAGTAAAACAAACTCAAGGACAAATCCATGTGGGAGGAAAGCGATGTGGCAGAGGGAAAGACAAATCCCACAAGAAATCATCTTCCAAGGTGATATCAAGTCTTTAATAAATACTCTTCAGGTAGAATCCACCAGTTCCAAACCCACCTAATGATATTATTATTTGGCTTATATTGCTCCATCTTATACACATTATAAATATAAATACTTCTGCTATTTTTCAAGATATTACCAACAAATTACCAACAATGACTCAGCAAACACATGCACTTCTATCAGATCCTAAGATATAGTTCATCCATGTAGTTCAGATTTGGAACTCTCTGAGTTCTAATTGTACTATAGTATACCTCTTTATTACCTCTATATTCTCCATAAAATGATATGAGAAATGTCATCAAATGCTTTATTAAAAATTAAGTAAATTATATCAATAACATTCCTTTTATCTAATCCCTTACAAATTAAAGGAAAAAAGCTCACTCTGATAAGACCTCTCTAATGAAACCATGTTCACTTTTTGTGATTATGGTACCTTTGCTTAAATGATCACTAACCATCTTTAATAATGGTTAGAATTCTAGAATTTAATAAAATATAAAATTAAAATATAATATTCTAGAATTGTTCTAGAAATAGAAGTCAAGTTCACTAACCTATAACTTTTATATTCTGTCCTTGTACATTATTTTAAATTCAGACTTTTTAACCTTCCCTATTCTATGACCCAAAAGATAAAAGTAATAATACCTTCATTTTTTGCATATGGTTCAGAGAAGTTAAATGAATTGTGTACAATCATGCAACTTGTAAGTGTGAGATTTCATCCTAGGACTCTCATAATTCCATGTTTAGGGCTAATTCACCTGTACTAGACTGCATCTTTTAGTAATTGGGAATATAATTTTTGAGCTTGGTAATTTAATTCATTTAGGTCAGCCAACTCTGCTCTTAGTACTTATCATTTATCTGAGATTCCAATTCCATTTGTTACTTTTGCTCCATTCTTTATAGTCTAAAGACTATTTTCCTTGATAAGGATTACAGAATCAAAATAGGCATTTAAATAGTTGTTTTTTCTGTCTACTCTCTAATATCACTGATCCAGTCACCTCAATGAATGATTATATTCTTGTTTTGATCACCTTCTTATCACCCAATATAATTATAAACTCCTTTTTGTTGTATTCAGCATTCACTGAAAGTCTCAGCTCATTTTGAGGTTTAGTTATTGAAACTTTTCTTATAGGACTATGTTATATTTTTCCTTATTTGCTTATCTTTGAATTCATCTTGATTTGTAAGAGGTGATTTCCATAGTCCTAATTCAATAGTTAAACAGGGCCCTGACTTCTTGATTAAATCAATCAGATCAGATTATGAATTAGATTTCAACAAGATTTCCATGATAACCTTATTGAATCAATCAGCTAAAACTAAAAACTAAAATTAGATAAACTAAGTTTAAGTAGAAATGACCAAGCTAATTAAATGGGGAAAGAGTGAAAGTGACTGGAAGAAATGTTGTGATGGTACACAGGTTTATTGCTATTGGATGAAAAGATTCAGTCATGTTCTAAAAGACATGTATGAAAACAAGTTGGTTCATAATTTGGCAACAAACTGTAACCTAGAGGAGAGGGCAGTTCCCACCAAGCACCAAAGAGGGAATTGGTTTATAGGGAACAGGAGAAACAGGGAGAAAAGCCTCTAAATCTTCTCTCTTTGTGACTAGCAGATAATCCCAAGAATTCCAAAAGGTCAGAACATTTTGGACTTTTCATTGAAGTCATAGCAGGGACCCTAGTACACAAATGGTTAGAAATACAATCTTAAGTGGAAACTGAGACCAAACTTTGCACACCAAGGAATGGCAACTACAGTGTTCTATAAGAAGTCAAGCAGAAAACTTCATGAGTTGGCAACAAAAAGGGAAGAAAAGGACTTTTGGCCAAAAAAAAAAAAAGTTCAGAAGCCATAACTTACCCCCATAACTGCTCTCTAAGTTTGAATCTTGTTCTTGTAAGAAAGTGTGACTCTTATTTGGAGAGATGTTTTACTGCCAAAGGTTCTTACTATGCTACTGTAGTAAACAGACATCTATTTCTAAAACCTTATTAAATCTATCTGACTAATTGTTATCCACTAGCAATCACAAGGGAAATATATCAAGGAGGTCTCATGAGTTATGATATTAAAAACCCATCCTAAATCCTTTAAGGTTCCAGGGGACCCTGAATGGAGATTCTTTTGTGGACTAAGCCTGCCAGTGCAAATGAAAGTTTCAGGTTGTAATCCCAAAGTGTATGCTATATTCATGTCTTTCAAATGCAAAAGTTAGTATATGAAATCACTGTATATTTTTATCTCTTTAAAAACCTTCCTCTTCATAATAATTTGTTTTGTCACCAGAATTTTATCCTTAAGATCATCCTATTCCTCTTAAAAATGACTTCTCCCCTCTAATTTTAATCTCCAATATTCTTTCTCTGAACTCTGAAATTTTATCACACTTTGCCTAGTTTCTCCTTCTTATCATGAACTCTCATCTTTAATAAATAGTGTCTCCTAAGATTCCCCATCATTTTTGTTTTAGCAACAAGCTAGTTCTTCCTTGTGGGAAAGAATACATATCTAACAATAACCCTGTATGGTAAAAGATTATACACTTTCTTCTTCTTTGTGCACTGAAAAATCCCCTTGCCTTCCATGTTTGCTGGAACTGACATTCCTCAGATTTCTGATTAATCTTGCTGCTAATTCTATTGGCTTCTTACCAGGACATAATATTTTATATTGTTATTCCAATTTATTGTACCAGATGCTGTTATGTGAGAGGAAAGAAAACAACCCCCCTTGGAGAGGTTTTATATAAAATGGGTTTTTCCTTTTCTTGTGTTAATAACTATCTACTCAGGTCACCTTGATTAGCAATTACCAGAATGCTATCTAAGATCTAATTGTTTGAGAGAAGTTCTTATATAGAAATCCAATTTGAAATCTACTTCTTACCTCTTCCTTTCTCTTCCCTCTGATTATACTTCGGATACCACCTAATTTGGCCTTGCCTCTCCACTGATAAGATCTATCCCCTCACCAATGTGGATCAATGAAAATCACTCAATAACACCAAGACCCTCAGAAGGGTCTTGGCAAAGTAGGCAGTGACGAGATTGGGAAAGATTTTTGAATTTATGCTTTAAACACAATGAGTTTCCTCTGCGAACTCTAAAACAAACTTTTGTAAGGATTTTTGCTTTCTGAATTGAGTTCAGTGGGATAAATTTCATAAGCAATTCTAATTGTGTTCTTCTGGTAATAGACAATTCAATTTAAATGACACATGATGTCTTAAATTTGGTAGTTTTTGTATCTAAACCCAGGATTAAGTGTTATTTGGGGAAGCAGAGCTTGGTAGTCATAAGTAATCGAAATAACATGGGATTTGAATTAGAGATCTTTACATGTAGGAAATGTTTTTGTCTTTTTCCTATAAAAATAAACCAATGCATATGTAAAGATTGTAACTTGAATGTTCCAAATTAGCATTCTGTAATTCATATGTTTAAGTATTTATGTATCTATAGTTTAATATGTTAAAAATCAAATTCTAAAAATTCTGACATTTTTCCAAACCACAACAAAACTCATCTGGATATTTTTATTGAGCTATTCAAATGGATCTGTACTTTATTCCATTCTTTGTTGTTTTATCCATATTTTAAAAAGCAAACACTTTATCTATTTATTTACTTTTTTTTCTTTTGCTTTATTTTTGTGAATTTTTTTTTAAAAGACCATCTGCCAAATTTGGGGAACAAATTTACCTGTAAAGTTACTTAACAACCTCCATTCCAAATACAGAGGATATTCATGCTGCAAATATTGGTTGGATAATTTTAAAAGAATTAAATAAAATTCATGCTCTCCCATACACCCACACCATCATCATTATGTAATTCAAGCCAGTGCTCAAGCTACTGTCCTCATGGGAATAGAGCATCCTATCTACGTTTTATCTATCCTTCAAGGTCCAACTTGAAATTTACTGCTTTTCTCAGTTTTTCCCCCTATTCTCCATCCCTATATCATTCTTCTCCTTCTCTGAACTATCTTAATTAATCACTTGCTTTTAAGGATACATTTAACCAGCACCACAGTTCACTTTTGATGTCAGGATGATATGAGGCAACAAGTCTCAGAACGGTTTTTTAAAAGGAGATTTATAGTGCTTTGACATAGCAAGGATATGCAACAAGAATTGTGGCATTAGCTTCTCTGAACAGTCCCATGTGCTTATGCATTTGATCAGCAACTGGGGAAAGTATGAAGAGAAATTTGTGGTCTTCAGAAATCCAACAAATCAGTTGGTCCCTGATTTATTAGGAATAGGATATTTTTTGCCCCTAAGTGACCAGAAAGTGTAGAAAGAGGCTGAGGTCAATAAAGTTCCAGGGAGAACTGTGATGCCTTTTAAGGAAAACTAATCTATATTGAGAGAAAAGTGGGAACCCTAGTTCTCTTACAACTACTTTGCATGAGATACTGTTATTTCCAGAAGATGTAAAAAATGAATAAGACATAATTCTTAATCTAATAGAGATGATGAAACAAATGCTTAAATACATGTAATACAAAATAGAATTGAAATGTACGGGAATGTTAAAAATTGTAAAAATAAGAATTCACTTACATTGCGTTTTCCTTTTTATGAAGGACTTTTCTTTCAATATTCCTGTGGGGTAAACATATAAAGGACTGCTTGCCATCTAGGGGAGGGGATGGAGGGAGGGAGGGGAAAAAAATCGGAACAGAAACGAGTGCAAGGGATAATGTTGTAAAAAAAAAAATTACCCTGGCATGGATTCTGTCAATATAAAGTAATTATTAAATAAAAATTTAAAAAAAAAAGAAAAAAATATTCCTGTGGGGTAACAAGATTCATTTTGCAAGTCGAGAATTTAAGACTCAGAAAGAATAGATGTTTTTGCCTTGAAAGACTCGAAATTTCTTGAAAATAAGGACTATTTTGTTTCTGTTACATTTATTAACTATTATGGTGTCTGGAATGTAGTAAAGTTTAGGGACTGGATTTGTAATTTTATTGATATAGAGAAATCCCAGATGAGGAAACTCCTTTCAATAGTGCACATAGCCACTTTTTCTGCCATCTAAGGAGAATCTAAAGTGAAAGGTAGTGCTTAGGCTCACAAAGTAAATGTCAGAGGCAAATCTTGATCAACCCCAGATCTTTCTGGCTTCTAGACCAGCTTTCTATCCTTTACATTTATGCTACCTTGGCTTTTTTTGCATTAAAAAAGTTTTTTTAGGTTATTCATTATTTATATATTTTATATGAGTTATATTGGGAAAGAAAAATCAGAACAAAAGGGAAAAACCATAAGGAAAAAAAAAAGAAGTTAAAAAAGATGAAAATAGTATGCTTTGATCTGCATTCAGTTTCCATAATTCTCTCTCTTGATGCAGATATCATTTTCTATCCAGGTTATTGAAATTGCCTTGAATCAAAATTGCTAAGAAGAGGCAAGTCTATCATAACTGACCATCACGATCTTGCTATTGCTTTGTACAATGTTTTCTTGGTTCTGCTTGCTTCATTTAGCATCATTTCATATATCTTTCCCTGCCTTTCTAAACTCAGCTTTTATATACTATAACTTATTCAGCCACTCTCCAATTGATGGGCATCCACTCATTTTCTAGTTTCTTGCCACTATTAAAGAAGCTGCCACAAACATTTTTGCCCATATGGTTCCTTTTCCCTCCTTATGATTTCTTTGAGATACAGACCCTGTAGTGACACTGCTAGATCAAAGATATGCACAATTTTATAGTACTTTGAACATAGTTCCAAATTGTTCTGGAGAATCATTGAATCAGTTAACAACTTTACCAACAACTTCCTTGGCTTTTTATAAACATTTAATAAATGCTTGTTTATGGATTGATCAATTAAATGGTATACCCATCATCATAAAACTAGGAAGTCTTAGGGCATAGAATTGAGCAGAAGTCTCTTGATTCCAAGTCCAGTGCTAAGAGTTTAAATATTTCTGAACGAAAAGATAAGGAGAAAGTACATGGGAGAGTTGGCTTTTGAGTGGGGCTTTGAAAGAATTTTTAAGATTTCAAAAAGTAAAATTTTTGGAGATTGAAAAGCCTGCTAGAAATAAGGGACTTGATAGATAGATAGATAGATAGATAGATAGATAGATAGATGATAGGTAATAGAGATAAATTCATTGTGACATCTAAGACATATTGCTTGACTATCATGCTTAATTAATTAATATGTGTATGCCTTTTTTTCTTTGAACAGATAGTGTATCCTGATTGTTTTTTCTTGCAGATGCCTCTGAGTTCAATACAATGATGTTTATATTGAATCGGAGTATAAGAATTGTAGGATTGGTAGGTGACACTATAGTGCATAGAGTGCTGAGCTTAGAGTTGGGAAGACTCATCTTGCTGAGTTCAAATTTGTCTTCAGACATTTACTAACCATGAGACCCTGGGCAAATCACTTAATCCTGTTTGCCTCAGTTTCCTCAACTGAAAAATGAACTGGAAAAAGAAATGGCAAACCACTCTAGTATCTTTACCAAGAAAACCCCAAACCAGGTCACAAAGATTTAAACATAACTGAAAATGACTGAAGAGTATAAAAAGTATACAGTGATATGATTATTAGTGTTATTCAGCTCCTCCTAGTTCCCTTCCCTACTACTGACTCAGTGAGCATATAAATGTTCTTCCTTTGCTCTGAGTAGTTGTAACAAAAAGGTCTATAATTCTGTTGGTTTTAGTTCTAATCCTCAAGACAAAGACAATGCTGCCAAAATACCTCACTATTACATCTCTCTCACTCTTTTACAAGAATGATTCCCCTGCAATTATCTCCTCCTAAAGACATTTCCCCAAAAATATATACCAACTAGCAAATTCCTGTGGTTAACATTCTGTAAATGAAAGGAGATAAGGATACTCTTTAAGTAAATCGTTCAAATTATGCTACTCCAACTAAAATAAATGATAAACTCCTATACTCTGATGCATCTCAATTGAATACAATCAACTAAAGGCATCCCAAGAAAATAGGAAAAGGCCATGATCAGTTTAAATGTCTCTGATGAGTCATTGGATGAATTGGAGGTGATGTTGCTTTGGAAGAGTATTGGGACTGGCTAAGGAAAAAGAATTATACCCTATGTGCCAAGTGATAAAATATCAATTCAATTTATGTCCTTGGGTGAAGAAGAGAAGAGATCACACCTGGCAGCAGATAGGAATGAAAAACAACTCTGGGGAAAATAATCACTTTCAGGAGGGTGTGTTGAGAGGAGAGCATTTCAGGTTACGGCTTCAGTTTCCTTCCTGACTACCTTTGCCTTCATCCCTAGTGACCAGAGTACAACCTTGCACATTTCAAAGGAAGAGTATTTGGGATTTCCTAACTTTCCATGGGACCTATTAGTGTTCCTAGACTAGCCAAGGACAAACTGGACCCAGATTTACAGATCTACAAAGAACCCAGCACAAAACAAAATTTTCAGAGTAATATCTTGGGGACTCCAATAAAAGGATTTCCAGAAGCTTTTACCCTTTTGACATAAGCTCTCTAAGATTTCCCCCAGGCTCTGAATTTATGGTTTCTCACAAATTTTTTTTTGAGGGGGTGGAGGGGCAGGGGCCTTTTGATCCAATTCTTCTTATTATTACATCTTTCTAACAGCTAAGGAATCCTGGTTAAATGATAACAACTGATAATCATAATAGGAGGTACATTGGTATGGTTGAGTATGTGGGTGGGGTTATGAGTTATGGCAGTAGGAAAGAAACTCCCCAAATTTTTGATGATATCGCTAGAACCCTGAAGGTCTATAGTAGTCACACTCCAAGAATCCATCCTATCAGAGGGAATTAGAATAGTAATAATAAATATAACATTATTCAATCTCATTTTAAGGTTTACAAAATTCTTTACATATTTCTCATCTTATCCTCTCAACAATTCTGGAAGATGTGATATTATTATCTTCATAGTATAGATGAGGAAACTAAAGCAAATGGAGATTAAGTAAACTACCTCAGATCACATAGCTAATAAATATCTGAGTGTTTAGGGAGAACTAGCACCTCAGTGTGAGGGCTTGCTAAGCCCTTTTCAAGGCTGCTCATCCATCTTTGGTATAACCATTCTCCCCCAACTCTTCCTTGTGGCTCCAAGAAGCTGGACCATGCTCATCAGCCCTGGTAAAACTATCTCAACAGATAAACTAAACCAGGTTGAGGACAACCAACAGACCTTGATCAGTGAGTTAGCAGGGTGTCTACCCCAAACTTCCCCTAGCAGAATAGATGGATGAGAGTCATTTGTTTCACTGGCTCTGAAAGCAGCTGAAGTAGGTGCTGTGGAGCACTTAGAGCTTGGTCAGAAATGAAGGATGGCAAGTGCATCCACTGAATCCTAGGTTATTGCCAGTCATCCTGACTTTTGTCCTGCCATGGACTGCAATGATTCTAGAAAAAGAGTGAAGCTGATGACTTTGAGAAATCCTACCTCACCTAAATCCAATTCATATACAAATACATTTTTTTTTAGTGATAAAAGTCACCTTTTAATACAGGGCTATATTAAACTATTATCAGAAAAAGTCCATTTAGTGGATAGAGTACCAGCCCTAGCATCAGGGTCTGAGTTCAAATCTCATCTCAGACACTTAACAGTTCCTAGCTGTGTGATCCTGGGCAACCCCAATTGCCTCAGCAAAAAGAGAGAGAGAGAGGAAAGGAGAGGAGAGGAGAGGAGAGAAGAAGAGAGGAGAGGAGAAGAGAAGAGAGGAGAAAAGAGGAGAGGAGAGGAGAGGAGAGGAAAGGAAAGGAGAGGAGAGGAGAGGATGATAAAACATTCTTTGTCAAAAATGTTTTAAAGATTATTTTTTAATTTCCACAAAATTTCTTGAAAAAAACTTTACTATTATTTTTACATTTTTTTTACCTTACTTTACTTTTTAAAAAACTTAATATGGCCTGAAAGTCTTATTCTTATTAAAAAGAATTATGAATTCTGATAACTTTATTGATATACCAAGAAGCAAAATTATTCCAAAATTATAGAAATTCCCAAGTGGAGATGAAATATTGCAAAACAAAATTACATCTTATAACATATCACAAAATGTTAAAAAATTAGTCAAGAGATAGAGATAAATTTACTTTAATAAACTGAACTTTCCTGATTTCAAACCTCACTGAAAACCTGTGGGCTATAATCAGAGCTAGATTTGGAAAAATAAACTGTTTATCTAAAGTACATTTAATATCCAATGCAATCAAAATGTGCTTTAGAAAATGTGTTGAATTGTGTGAGCCAATTGTGCAAGACAAATGACAGTAGGAAAGGGGGAACATATTGCATATTAAAAGCTTTTAAACGATGCTCAAAGTCTTAGGGTTTTTGTACAAATCAATAAATTTAATTCTTGTACTTTGTTCCAGGTACTTCACATTATTATAAGAGTCAGCAATAGGATTTTAGCCTATCTTCCTAATTTCAAATTAGTATTCTTATCTACTAGCCACATTTCCCATAATTTATCCACAATGAAAACAACTGTATTATTTTCAAATAAAAAGAACCATCCAAACTTTAAAAAGTATTGCTAAATAAAGTCCCTTATAGAATTATACTTCCTTTTTAAATCAATGTAATTAATAAAGACTTCCTTTAAATAATAAATTAATTATTTATATGACAGTATAAATATAATTTTTTAATATTTTAAACTTCAAATGTTTACTATCAAATATGTCCTTAGTCCTTAATCTATGCTATAAGTTTCTTAGGCAATGCCATAAGCATTCTGATAATATATGCCTACACAACTTTAGCTTTTGTCAGAACCCTGTGACCTCTTACAAGGACCGCTATAACGAAATTGGTAAGAGTATTGTCAGAGAAGAAGTAACTATTGGCTACTGGCCCTGAAATGGATTTATCATTCCCAATTACTTTGATATTCTCTGAGCCTCAAGCCTTGGCCAAAGCAATCAAGTGGCTTGGCACATGAATCCTACAAAGAAAGAACACTTATAGCACAGGGGAAATAAGCCTATGGGAAGAAAAATAAATATACATAAGAAAATCAGAATCTACCCTGCTATAACAAAGTTTTACCTGTTTCTTTTTTTTCTCCAGCCCCTTTTTCCCCCTCAAAAAAGTCTTAAGAATAATTTTGAGCAGAAGGTCTTGTTTTTTTTCCTCATATGCAGTGAATATATAATGAACCTAATGTAGTCTTCAAAAATACTGACCCTGGCTGGTGCCTCCCAACCCTACAGTTCAATTATATTGTCTTCCTAACTGACACTACACATACACTCTCTCTGCCTAATATAAGGTATAAGCCTCTAACATTGTTAAGATGATATTTTCTTTTATGAACACTAAATGTACCACGAGAAGGTCACAAATATAATAAGGAAGCAAAATACCAGTAAGCAATCCTTTCTGAAAAAGTCATTTCTGAGCTTGTCAAAACCACTTGGGCACATTTCTAGTAATTTAACTTCTTGCTGCAATTGAATTTGCCACAATAAAATGAAGATGATATGGGAATCATTGATTTCACTGGAAACTTGTTCAGTGAGCACTAAATGAAATATCAGAGAATCTTAAGGAAGGAATTGCAGTATGTATTGGCTAAATGTTTTTAATTGCAGAGGCAATCTCCACCCCTTAGGTGAATAGTAGAAGAAAATGCAGGAAAGCAAGAGGACCATGAGAATGCAGAATAAGCCCCAAGTGTTGTACATGATAACCTCATTTGTTACCTCTGGCATCCAGCTTCTTTAATTTTGACCAGAAATAGATTCTATATAGCATTCTTGAAGAGACCAAAGAAAATCTACCAGATTCATATTGTTTGTCATACAATGAAATGAGATCTGGCTTTTTAGTCAGAAGAACTGAATTTAAATCCAACTTCTGAACACCTACTATTCATGTGATATTGTATAAATCAGTTCTCTAACCTCAATTTTCCTCTCTGCAAAATGAGGGAATTCAAGGGCTTTTAAAGTCCCTTTCAACCTGATAGAGTGATCTATAGTTAAGGACATAAGAAAGGAAAGAAGGAATTCAGTAGCACAGTATCAAACACTTTACAGATATTATTCTATTTGATCTTCACAACCGCTCTATGAGGTAAGTGTTATTATTGTCCCCAATATATAGTTGAGGAAACTGAAGCAGACAGAGATTATGATTTCCCTGGGATCACACAGTTAGTAAGTGATTCAAATACCAGAAAATACTAAAGTTTGAATGCATCCCTCTCTCATCACATCTGGCACTAATTTATTATGTTGGTGGAAAATTCATTATTTTGAGCATTTGAAAGATGCTGGATCAATTCGTCAATAAGCAAATTCTTACTTGAGTCCTTCTATATACACCTCAGTACCATGATAAGTATTGTCCGTGCAAACAAATCCAATTTTTAAGTCACTTCCAAAGGACCTATCTAGTTCCACAGAGAATACTGATCAATTTTAAATACTTATAGAAGCATATTTTTGTACTATCTGGTTATTGTTTTATGTTGTTTATTCTTTTGTAACATGGCTAATATGGAAAAATGATTTGGATAATCTTACATGTATAATGGGAATCAAATTGCTTTCCTTCTCAATGAGAAGGAAGCAGCACATGGGAGAAAGAGAGTTTGGAACTCAAAATTTTAAAAGATAATTGTTAAAATTTTTGCATGTAATTGGGAAATTCCTAGTGAAATAAATAAAAATAATAAAATAAAATAGTTTTAAAAGGATAAGGGAGACTTAGGTTTGTTTGTAGACATCAGGAAGAATAAGTAGATAGAATCCTCCCTCCTTATCCCCACATGACCCATTCCTTTTGAATGACTCAATCTAATAGTGCTGTGTAAATTCTAGGCTATTTGATTTTGCTCCTCCCAGGTTCTATTTTGCTCAACTCTTCTTATTCATTACTAGGTAAATCCTTTATTTTAGAGGATGGAGAAGGGTAAGAAGAGTGCCTGAGTAACTATAGAGATGTTTTTTTTTTTTAAATGGCAAAGAAATAGGAGTCAGATAAACATTAAAAAACATCAGGACCCCCATCCCCCACCTCCACCCCCCAAAAAAGCAGTTTCATAAAAGGACTCAAATAAGGCAGGAGAATTTTGTTGTTATAATGTTGAATCTAATAGTCATTTTAAAAAATCCAACTATGTAATAAAGATTCACAGTTTCCCATATAAAGTGTTCCAAAATTGTTAGTGTAGTTTTTTAGCTTTATTCACTTAAACAATTAAACTGCACTTAAATTTGTGGAATATTCTATAGAATCTTCTTTTTCTGTTCTTTGAAAAGTTCTTTTTTTTTTTTTTAGTAATTGCTTTATTCATAATTTAAAAAAAAAACAATTGAACTGGAGAGAGCTGTTATCAAGTATAGTATTCACACAGGGATATTTGTAATGAAGGCTATACTTACTTCATCCTAGTTCTGTTGAAACAAAGAAAAAGATTTTTTCTCCTTTCCAGGAAATGCAGTATATTGCTTCCCACATTGTATACTTAAAAATGAGACCCTATTCCCTGATGTATTTGAGTATGTGATATGAAGATTATTTTTTCTATTCTTTGACTAATTGTTCTAGTCTTAATTAAATGTTATTGTTAAAAATAATTTTCTTTGTGTTGCCTGCTAGCCTAAATGAGTTTAAATGAATTTAGAACTAAATTAGAGCACAATTCAAATGAAGTACATACATTGTCTTATATCTTCCAAATTGAGTTCATCGGAGTCCATAGATTAGAGGAACACTACACTTACATGTTCCATTGAGGACACATTCAATCTTTTATTACTCAATGTGCCTTGAATATAAATGATGATGATGATGATGATTGATTGATTTTCATCTAGTCTAAATTTTGCAAAACACTTCAGATACTTTATTTTATATGAACTTCATGCTTAAATATTAGAAATAATGACACTAAAATGGATTTATCAATGATTATATAAGTATTAAATATCAGAAGCTTGATAATCCCAGCAGAGGGTTCTACATACTGTAGGCATTCATTAAATGTTTTGTCATTCTTTTAACTATTAGAGGCCCCTTAAAGATGAATGAGATTTCAGCAACTAGTGATCTATTTACTCAGCATTTCTACATTTAGGTCTCTTTTTAAAGCAATCACTAAGGATCTTACAGAATAGAAATAATTTGGCTGTTTTCTCTAATTTTGGTTCTATAAGGAAAAAACTAAGCTTTGTTTTTTGTATTCATTGTCCTTCCATTTCATTTCACCCAGAATGCCTTGCATATAGCAGACTTCCAGTAATGTTTGATGATGAAAGTCATAATACCTTAGAATATTTTAAGTCTCTCGAGGAGAGGAAAGGCAAGAGAGTGACAGAGAGATAGAGAGAACCCGGGTCTGACACTTACTAGATACAAAATATTATTCTTAAGTTTTAGGGCGGATTACATACAGCAGAGGTGTACTGATAAATGTCTAACAATTGGCTTCCCCTCAAAAGAAGTACGTATGACACACTTTTCCATTTATTCTACACAATAATAACACTTTCCCCATCACATTTTTAAACCTAGAAGATCAATAAAACAGTAAAGGAAGCCTTGATTTGTAGCATTTGCTGATTTTTAATGTTCAAATGCTTTAACTAAAAATTGAACAATCGGCTCTTACCAGCTGGCCACAACACACCCTTGAACAGATATAGAGCATTAGAATCAGGGTTGAAAGGAATTTTAAGGGTCATGTCACATATGAGGAAACTGAGGTCCAGAGAGGCTAAGTGACTTATTTGCATAAAGAAAGTAAGTAGGTCATATAGTTAAATAGATTGTTAAATAGGACTAGCTAGATTATCAGATTTAAAGAGAATTTGTTAATGCTTCAATTTCAATATGACTGGGGGTCTCCAGTGAAATAGATTCTAAGGCTTATTTCCTCAAAACTGTTGACTACGTTTTTATAAATCACATGGATGAAAACATACATAAAGGATAAAGAAAAAAAGGCATTTTCTTCAGTTTTGCAAATGTCATGAAGTTAGAAGGTATAATTAACATACTAAAAGGCTGTTAGGATCCAAAAAGATTTGACTGCACAAAACTTGTTGTTGCTTAATTGTTCAATCATTTTTCATTTGCATATGACTTTAGACACAATTGGTTAGAGCAGAGGTCAATAAAGTTTTTCTATATAGGGCCAAATAGTAAATATTTTAGTTGGTTGAGGCCAAATGGTGAAATTAGGGGCATTATGTAGCTACTTATATGATAAGATTTTCACAAAGTTTTTCCAGATGAAATCCAAAATAAAATAATTGTAATTATAATATGTATCTGCTGACAAGATTTTTTTAATTTTTTTTTTTTTTTTGGAGAGGGGAGATGACACTTTATGTAATTAGAGTTCAAAGTCAGTGTTCCTTATGATAAAAAATTTATTTTAAAAATGCATATGTTAATTCATACAATGATTTTATCTATTTCATCTTTCAAAATGTCTTTTGGTACAAGTACTGCCAAATACTTGTATTAGTCCACTAGCACATGATTTTAATTGAAAAAGTCATTGTTTAGAAGGCATTTATAGAATTCCATTAAATTCTCCTTTTGATATCTGTCTTTTCTTCTTTTTTATTGAAGTTTTTATTTTCCAAACATATGCAAGGATAATTTTTCAACATAGATCCTTGTGTTCCAATTTCCCTCCCTTTTCCCCATCCCCTGCCCTAGATGGCATGTAATCCAATATATGTTAAACATGGTAAAATATATATGTTAAATCTAATATAGGCATACATATTTATACAATTATCTTGATACATAAGAAAAATCAGATCAAAAAGTTTAAAAAATGAAAAAAATAAAATTCAAGCAAGTCACAACAAAAAGAGTGAAAATGCTATGTTGTAATTTCCCTCAGTTCCCACAGTCCTCTCTCTCTAGGTGTAGATAGTGCTCATCCTCACAAGACCATTGGAACTGTCTGCTTTTTTTTTTTTTTTTGTCATTACACTGTATATTAATCACTTCCAACTGAAAGTTAGATGGAAGTTCTTCAATTGTATGATTAAACAGATTAGAAAATATGGAAATTTCTTTTGCAACAATTAAGATTTGAAAAAATGCTTCTGGAACTATAGTTTGAGCTCATAAAATATATTCACTATAAATTTGTATGGGAATAAAGACCTTGTTTTAATATTTGACTATGGAAAGTGTATACTATAAAGCAATTTGACATTACTTGTTAATCAAACCATGTCAATTATTGTCAAATTAACTTTACCACAATATGTTTTACATACAAGTGCTGGTTTGCCTTATAATTTTAGGTTAAATTCATTAGGAAACATTATCAAGTTTGTAGCAAAAGCTAATTTTCAAATCTGTTTAGTATTTAGTAATATGCAGTGGCTAGATGTTCACTTGTCAGATACATTCAAAATGGTTATTTCCTTCAGGTAAGGATTGAACTATCTGGCCACTAAGATTTTTCCATTGCTTACATTTTGTAATTCTGTGAAAGAATCTGAATTTGAATACATGTCATTTGACTATTAGCATGGAGCACTTTCAATTTTACCATAGGAATCTTTGTTTTTGTCCTTGAGAAGTATCATGTAAATAAAAGGCAGAGTTTGTATAAATGATACACAGTCACTCCAGCATGAGTTGGAATACTTTGATGATGTATATACCCAAGTACAGCATAAGAAGATCTAGAAATTTAGGCAGGAATAGATTCATATTCTATATCTCTCAACCCACTGTATTCTGGGGCAACTTCCAGGGAGGATTGGCTAGGAAGGATAGAGAATAATGTGCTCTTCTGGAAAAAAAAAAATAGAGCTACTGCAGATGCAGGTTTACAAAAGGTTTTCAAACAAAGAGTCTACTCAGGCAATCATCACATCAATCATTTCAGAGAACATGGATCAACAGCAGAAGAAGGTTTTCTACAAATTAACCAAGAAAATCTACTCAGAATGAGAATAGTAGAATTATAACTGTCTCATCAGCAGGCTTCCTGAAGAAGTTTGGCAATCAATTCTAAGTAGAATTGGGTTTAATTTAAAGCCTTAAGCATACCAAAAGTAGAGTGAAAGAAGTCCTGGAAAAATAAAGTGCTAGTCTTCTCTAGCTGTTCAAAGAGTTTACAATCTAATGGAGCAAACAAGACATTTATAAAACCAAAAAATTGTAAAACCTTTGAAGACATTATTTATTTCTCTTGTCAAAAAAACTCAGGGGTTCAATTGAACCCCTGTCATGAGTTTCAGTGACTTGGATTTTAACAATTCAACAAGGAGGAAAGTAAAATACAAAGATTCATCTTTTGCAAAAAATTTCAAGGGATCTAATATCAATAATAGTTATTTCATTATTCCTTCTTTTTTACTCAAGTTTTTAGTGAAGTTTACTCCCATGATTGAAATTGAAAGAACAATGAAATAACTATTATTATGTTAAATAACTATTATCAATAGAAACTTAAAGAGGGTTTGTCAGTGACAATAGAGGTGGGAGCTTTATAATTGGCTAATAAATTGGAACCAATATCTGCAAGGATACTTGAAAATATTTTTTTCCATTTCACATTTATCTGAAAACTTTAAACCTGTTTTTATCCATAACATCCTCTAGTGAATCTAATTGAAAAACTTGGGGAAAAGGAAACAAGTTAACCTATTGCTTAGGTTTTCTTATTGCAGAAGCTAACAGAGAGAAGCACAACACACAGAGAAATCCCTTACAATACTAAAGTACATAGAAATAAAGAGGAAAATTATGAATAAAGTGATAGCCTGTGAACACCAAAAAAATGAGGATGATGTAGCAGTATCAAAGAAATGTAATTATTGAGAAAATATATGATTTGGAAGGCAAATTTGGCCAGCCCATCTTTTTGATAAGGAGAAAAAATAGGACAGTGTCAGTGCTATACTGATTCCTACAAGATATAAAAATATCATTAGGAAAACTTCTAACATGTTAGGCAGATCAATGGGAGGATGTAGTAAAAAGTTGGATAAGCTCAAAAGGTGTAATTGGCTTAATAGTTTTCTGATCAAATCTATAGGTGGTGTTAAGCTTAGAGAGACAAGAAGGACATTGAAGGACTCAGAATTCAAAAAAAAATTCTTGACTAGCTAAAAAATTGATAAAATTTTATTAGGGATAAATGTAAATTCAAAAACATATTATTTCAGAATTGGAAGGGACCTTAGTCCCAATTTTTTTGATTACCACCTAACTCTGATGGGTCATGTTGATCTTGCAACATACTAAAACCCCTAGATATTTTGCTGACAATCTTTTCTCTATCTATTCTTCCTCCATCTTATACTTTTGAAGATTTTTTGGACTCATGTGAAACGTAACATTCAATTTCAGACTTGTTCTAATGCTCTAGCTTGTCTAGATCTTTTTTAAAAATCCTAATTATTATCTAGAGTGTTAGCTATTCCACCCACAGTTGTATTATCTGCCAATTTGGTAAGTATTCAATTATTTATCCAAATCATTGATAAAAATATTAAATAGTACAGGAGGTTAAAAAAATTAACTTTCCAAGGAAAAGAAGGAGGTATGACAAGATAGCAGTTTGTTTGTTTCTTTGTTTTTTTCACAAGTTTATTATGAATCAGTAAGAGTGATATGATAGCCAAGTAGACTGAGCTAAAAGAAGCATCCTGTCAAGACAGAGGAAGTTCCACTATACACTATTCTGGTAAGATAACCTAAAATACTGTGTTCAGTGCTGGCCATCACATTTTAGGAAAGATATTGATAAGCTGGAGAACAATCAGAGCTACTGAGATGGTGAAGTATCTTAAGTTAATGTCATATGAAGAATGACTGAAGGAACTCCGGATCTTTAATATGGAGAAAAGAAGATTTGGTGTGGGATAGGAAGTGGAATGATAGCTGTTTTCATCTATTGAAGGATTATTACATGAAAGAAGAATTTAGTTAAATCTTCTTGGTTCCAGCTAGCAGAACTTGAAACAGTCAAATTAAATTGCAAAGAAGCAAATTTCAATTTAATTTAAGAAAAAAATTCCCCTAATTAAAGCTATTTAAAATTAGAATTCCTTTTGAGTTATTGTCTCCTTTATTACAAGGCTTTAAACAAAGCTTATGACATCTCAAGCAGTTGGATGTAGAAGACATTCTTACAGGAGAGTCTTTGAAGTTCCTTCCAACTGTGAGATGATTCTATAGAGGAAAAATCCACATTGTTGAGATCACAAGTCCATTAAACTATTATTTAGAGAGTTGGAAGTCAGGAGAGACAGCATGATATAGTAAATGCTATTGGACTTGATATCAGGAAACCCTTGACTTGAGACTTTCCTTGGATACTGAGCTATGTCAGTCAAAATAAAAACTGGTAAATGGAATAGTAAAAAATATCTCTGGGCCCGGAATCAGGAAGACCTGAGTTCAAATGTGACCTCCATTACTAGTTGTGTGATCTCCTTCAAATCACTTTGCCTCTGTTTTCCTCATTTTCCTTATCTGTGAAATGGAAATAATAATAGCACCTATCTCTCAGGGTTGTTAAAAGAATTAATTGAGAAAAGAATACAATGCTTAGGACATATATAAATGTTAGCTATTATTACCTGTACAAGGAGAATATTAGCACCTAATAATAGCACCTATCTCATAGGATTGTTGGGAAAATTAAAAATATATATATGTATCAAGAACTTTGCAAACCTTAAAACACAATATATTAATTATTATTTTTGCAAGCAGCAAAGAGAATTGATAAAAATAAATCAGACTAAAAACTTTGCACTCTTCACATAACAATTCAGAATTAGTGGAAGGAAGATAATACAGTAAAAGATGTATCTGGCTTTGTGTCTCATTCCATATGCAAAATGAAATTTCACCATTCTGGTTAGGGAATAGTCATGAAGACTGAAAACTCAGCTAAATAAACATTATCAGTAAATGGCAATGTAACCATTTGGGGACTATGTCTAATAAGTGCCACAGGGTTTGGTGTTAGAGCAGGTCTATTTTAACTTAATGATCTGGAAGAGGAAATAACCAGCATTGTAATGAAATTGCAAATGATACTAAATTGGGAGGTGTTGGAAACAGTAATAAAGATGGAGAAAGCAATATGAGATGCCTTGGAGATATAAGAAAAACAAGAAGGGTATAATTAGGGAGAGAGAGAAAGGAAAAGACAAATAAAAAAAATCTACTGCCTATCTTCATGAGACCAAGCAAGGATTAATGTAAAAGTTCTTTTCCATTGCCCATAAAGATTCTTGGATCTAAAATTTTGAAAACCCAAATTGATAAAAGTATTGCAATTAATACACAAGTTTGGATCATCATAAGTGACTAATCTATCATTTTGCCCATGTGGTAACTCTTACCACTAATAAGATTTGCAACTTGTCTGTGACTTCGTAGATAAATCTTTAGTAATTTCCTGAGACTGAGAAAGCCAAAATGTTCCTCTGATTGCTTGCCTTGTGCCATCTACCTTCCTCTGGGCACAATGTGTTGCCTGAGGGAGGGCTGAAAGGGCTGGGAAAAGGCTTCTTCCATCTGTTCTAAAGGATTTCTCTCTATTTAGGAAGAATCTAACTTTCTCATTGCCAGCCTCCTCAGATGAGAAGAGCATTGAACAGCTTGCCTTCCTTCTACTGAGCTATGGATGTCTTTCATCTGCCCCAAAACAACTTCCAACTTTGCCATAAAAAACTTCTCTCTCTTACCACCAGTCTGATCTCTCAAGTGGAATGCAAACAATGTCTGGTATAAGCAAAAATAATTTGGTTTTTGGCCTCAGACCTTCTATCTCTTCCTGTCCACTAAGGGAAAAGAAAGAGGTAAGAAAGTGGGGAATGGGACTTCTTTCTCCTCATGGACAGATTCAACTTCCATCTTCTGCTGCACTTCACGCTCCTTTTCCACTGCATCCACATACATGATTTGGAGGAAAAAGGAATAGTGAAACAGGATCTTCCATCTAACCATTTAAGTATGTATCTCCGATATCATATTGCACTTATCTCTATTATGATCTCCAACCTGATTTGGGAAGAAGATTGGTGCCCACTACTCAACACTTAACATTCTCACACTTGGTCATACTCTTCACATCCCAGTGATTATGACCCCTGTGGATCATAATCCAAATTCTACTCCCTATCCCAACAATCCAATTCCTTATTTTTCCCCCACTCCCAAAGTTTCAACCAAGCACCTCCGCATTACACTCTGTGGCATGTTATTCCATGGGCAATGATACTAAAGTGTTTCTTCTCTCACTCCTTCCATCTACTAACTTTTCCTGAAAATTGGCATCTCTAAGTGACATAGCATCCCTTTCTAGTATTGGCTGAAGATGCAGCTTCCCTCATTCTCCTTAGCTCATTTGTTGAGGCATGGTAGCTTCTTTTTTTTTTTTTAATAACTTTTTATTGATAGAACCCATGCCAGGGTAATTTTTTTACAGCATTATCCCTTGCACTCACTTCTGTTCCGATTTTTCCCCTGCCTCCCTCCACCCCCTCCCCTAGATGGCAAGCAGTCCTTTACATGTTGAATAGGTTACAGTATATCCTAGATACAATATATGTGTGCAGAACCTAACAGTTTTCTTGTTACACAGGGAGAATTGAATTCAGAAAGTATAAATAATCCGGTAAGAAAAACAAAAATGCAAGCAGTTTATATCATTTCCCAGTGTTCTTTCTTTGAGGGTAGCTGCTTCTGTCCATCCTTGATCAATTAAAGCTCTCTTTATCAAAGAAATCCACTTCCATCAGAATACATCCTCAAACAGTATCATTGATGAGGTATATAATGATCTCCTGGTTCTGCTCATTTCATTTAGCATCAGTACATGTAATTCTGTCTGTCTGTATTCATCCTGCTGGTCATTCCTTACAGAACAATAATATTCCATAACATTCATATACCACAATTTACTCAACTATTCTCCAATTGATAGGCATCCATTCATTTTCCAGCTTCTAGCCACTACAAACAGGGCTGCCACAAACATTTTGGCACATATAGGTCCCTTTCCTTTCTTTAGTATCTCTTTGGGGTATAAGCCCAGTAGAAACACTGTTGGATCAAAGGGTATGCACAGTTTGATAACTTTTTGAGCATAGTTCCAAATTGCTCTCCAGAATGGCGGGATGTGTTCACAATTCCACCAACAATGTATTAATGTCCCTGTTTTCCCACATCCTCTCCAACATTCCACATTATCTTTCCCTGTCATTCTAGCCAATCTGACAGATGTGTAGTGGTATCTCAGAGTTGTCTTAATTTGCATTTCTCTGATTAATAATGATTTGGAGCATATTTTCATATGTCTATAAATAGTTTCAATTTCTTCGTCTGAGAATTGTCTGTTCATATCCTTTGAACATTTATCGATTGGAGAATGGTTTGATTTCTTATAAATTAGAGTCAATTCTCTATATATTTTGGAAATAAGGCCTTTATCAGAACCTTTGATTGTAAAAATGTTTTCCCAGTTTATTGTTTCCCTTCTAATCTTGTCTGCCTTTGTTTTGTTTGTACAAAAACTTTTCAATTTGATATAATCAAAATTTTCTATGTTGTGGTCAATAGTGATCTCTAGTTCTTCTTTGGTCATAAATTCCTCCCTCTTCCACAGGTCTGAGAGGTAAACTATCCTATGCTCTTCCAATTTATTTATAATCTCATTCTTTATGCCTAAGTCATGAACCCATTTTGACCTTATCTTGGTGTACGGTGTGGCATGGTAGTTTCAATACTTCTTGTTTTCCCATTGCCACTTTCAGATTCTCTATCTCCATTACACAGTAGTAATCTCTTCTCTTTTAAGATTCATGTTATTCATATCTGCCACCCAATTAAACTCCTGGGAGCTATTATCTACATATCCCCAAGTCACTTCCCTTCCTTTCTCAATGAGTTTGGTACATATCTCACAAGTTTTTTTCCCTCCCCAAATCATACCCTCACCCTAGGTGACTTTGATATCTACATGTTGGCTGTTTCTCAAATACCTTAAGTTATTCACCTGCTCTTCATTCCCACCTTGGCTATTTATAAATATGGTCATACTCTTGATCTTCCCATTACCCAGAAATGTACCACATCAATATTCAAAAATTCTGAAATACTGTTATCCAATCAAAATCTATTAGTTTTTCAACTCCCTCTTTGCCTTCACTTATAAAAACCTACTCTTTATCAATATCACGACCTGAAATTTTTTGATTTCTCTATTCTTTCCCATGTCGTCTTCCCTGCATTAACAATTCTTTCTTCTTCTCCTTTGTCCCTTAGCAAAACAACCCAATTCTACACTATTCTCCTCTTGAATTCTTGGTTCCCTTTTCATATCACTGATTGCACTTTGTCAAGTCTCAGCTTTGTATTATTTCCATCATTTATTTGCAGCTTTCACTTTTACACACATGCTGCTGAATTAAGTAGAAAAATCATGCAAGCATTCTAACTTGATCCAGTAAAAATTAATGTTATACAACTTGACTCTCCCTTATGCTAAGTAATTTTGTTATACCTCTCTTATCAATTCACTATCCTCCTCTCCACAGTAGCTTGTCCAAAACTTTTCATCCTTCCCCATGACTCCCACTCATTCCTGGCTAAGACCTTTACCTTACATTTTACAGAAAAGATTGAGACCATTCACAGAGCTTCTTTTTCTCCCCTCTTCCTAATCTATCACTCAGATGCCTTCTGTTTTTCTCCCATCTCTGTCTCAAAAGATGAAGTAACCTTAATCCTTGCCAAAACTAACCTCTGTACCCATTCAAATGATACATTCTATTGATCACCAAGAACAGATCACCCACTGTCTTCATTCAATCACTTATTTTCTATGTTTTTTCTATTGACTTTTTCTTTGTTGCCCATAAACATGCTTGTATTTTCCCATCCTGGAAAAACTTCCATCTGATTCTTCCATCGCAGATAATTCTGCTCTTTATAGTTAAGCTTCTCCAAAGAACTATCTACAACAAGTGCTTCTGCTTTCTCTTTTTTCACTCTTTTTAACTCTCTACAATCCAGACTTGATTTTATCACTGCACTGAAATTGCTCTCCAATGTTAATCCTGATCTCTTAGTTGCCAAATTCAGTGGCCTTTTCTCAATCCTTGTTATCCTTGATCTCTCTGCAGACTTTGTCACTTTTTGATAATTCTCAATATTCTATTTTCTGTTGGTTTTTGAGACAGCATGCTTTCCTGATCCTCCTCCTCCTACTTCTTTGATTGCTCCTATTCATCTCCTTTGCTGGTTCCTCAGCTAGACCACCAACTGAAGGTGTCCCTCAGGATTTTGTCCTGGATTTTCTCCTATTCTCCCTCTATATTATTTCATTTTGTGATCTCATCAATTCCCATGTATTTAATTATCATCTCTATGCTGATGACTCTCAAATCTACCTATCCTGCTCCAACCTCTCTGCTGGCTTCTAATCTTACACTTCCAAATTTCTTTCATACACCTTAAACTAAATATGTCCAAAACAGAACTCATTATCTTTCCTGTGAAACTTTCTTTCTTCCTACATTCTCTTTTATTGTAGAGAACAACACTACTTTCCCAATCCTTCAGGCTTGCAATTCAGGAATCATTTTCAACTTCTCACTATCTCTTACTCTCATTTCCAATCTGTTTTTTAATCCTATTGATTTTACTTTCACAACATCACTCAAATATACTCTGATACTGCCATTGCTCTAGTGTGGACCTTCATCACCCTATGCCTACATTACTGCTAGACCCATTGTAGTTCTGCTTGCCTCAATTCTCTCCCCACTTCAATTCATCTTACATTCAGTCACAAGTGATTGTCTGAAAATACAGGTCTAACCATGTCACCTCCTCTACTCAATAGACTCTAGTGATTCTCTATCACTCCAACATCAAATAAAAAAATCTTTTTATTTGGCATTCAAATCCCTTTATAACTTACTCTCCTACTATCTTTCTAGTTTTTTTTTTTTATACCATGTTTCACGCTCCAGCCTCTTCAGTCTAGTAATTCTGACCTCCTGGCTTTTTCCATGAAAAAGACATTCCATTTCTGGACTAAAGATATTTTTTCTGTTTATTCCCCATGCCTGAAACTCTCTCTCAATTCTATGTACCTCAATTCCAAGTACTGTATTTCCTGTTTCCTTTAAGTTCTAACTAATACCCCAGATTTTACAGGGAGATTTTCCAATCCCCTTTAATTCCAGTTTTTCCCTCTATTAATCACATCCTATTTGCCCTGTATATAGTTTGCTTATATATCTTTGTTTACATGTTGTTTTCTTCAATAGACTGTGATCTCCTTGAGGGCAAGTTACCTATCTTTTGTATCTTTTTTGTATCCCCAGTACTTAACATAATCCCTGGCACAAATATTGACTGATTAATTGAGTGCCTATATATCAGTAACTAGATGTTAAAAATACAAACACAAAAGTGAGATATTTCCTGCCCCCAAGAAGTTTATACTTTATTGAGGTTGAAGTGGAATGGGGTTTGGCAGACTGATACAACATATTGAATGAAAGAAAATGTTGACTACATAATAACTAAATATATAATTATGAAAGTGACAACACTATCAACTGAAAAAGGCCTCATAGGAAGTGATACTTGAGTTGAGCACTAAATGGAGATGTGGGTTCTAAAGGACAGAAGGCAAGAGAAGAATATTCCAGGAATGGAGGACAGCCTATTCAAAGGCACGAAGACCAGATATATTTTGGGACTGGCTGTCTCCCAGGCTTAGAATGCTCTCCATATTTTCTTTCATGTTAGCAGGAGGAAATATGACTAGAAGCATGTGATCTAATTTAACCACAAGTAGAAATAATAGTTTCCTTTAGGTTTTTTGGAATATGTTCTCTTGACTTTTTCTTCTTTTTTGTCTTTCTGGTCAGCCTTGAGGTAGCAGCTGTCAGAACTAGCTCTCTGTCCTAGATTCCCTCTCTATCTAAGAGTGGCACAGTATGTTCAGGAAGCCACACTCCTTTACAGGTCAAAGTCATTATAAGACTGATTTTTTCTGAGCAGAGAAACACATCAGAAATCTGTTTTTGCCCTCTATTTTCTTTCTTTTTTTGTCTCTATTACTATGCAATTCAACAAGGATGTATTAAGCATTTAGAATATATGAAGTTTAAGGGGAGACTAGCATCTTGGTAAAGGGCTTGCCCAGCTCCAAACTCCACCCTGGGGCTCCAAGAAGTTGTAGTATGCAGAATCATAATCCAGTAAAAGCATCTTGGCAGATGAGCTAAATCAAGTTGAGAATAACCCACAAACCTCAAACCTATTTGTGAGTTAGGGCAATGTCTCCTCCAAACATGTGAAGACTTCCCCCAGTGGAGTGATGAGAGTGATTTTTCCAATGGCCATGAAGAAGACTGAAGAAGGTACTGTGGAGAGTTTAAAGTTATGATTAGACATCAAAGTCACCAAGCTCATCCAGTGCAACCCAAGCCATCACCCATCATCCTGACTTTTGAAGAAGTCAAATTTGACTTGAATTTTGATAACTCTGGAAGAGAGAATGAAGCTAATGACTATGCAACTCTGCCTAACTTAAATCCAATTCACATACAAATCAAGTAATCAGCTCCTGAGGTCCTGATGACAAATGACAATTAAACATTTATTTTGTGTCAGGCACTGTGTTCCATACTAGGAATATCAAGGCAAAGCTCCTCCCTTGAGGAGTCTAGATTTTATTGAGAGAAAAATTACATTTACATTAAACATTACACTTAAGATATATACTAACTTAATTCTAGGAGGAGAATAAGAATCAGAATAGGTTTCTTGTAGGTAGTGATATTGGGAATGATCTTTGAAATTAGCTACGGATGCTATAAAATAAAGAAGAGGGGGGAGAGAATTCCTAAGTCTGGAAGTCAGCCAGTACCAAGGCATAGAGATAGGAAGCTAAAGTTTGGAAGTACCTGTGTCTTTATATCCAGGCATACCCTGCTGGGCCAGAAAGTAAATCTATGAGTAATTATTTATATTAAATATTTAGAATTATTATTTAAAATCATATTTTCATTTATAGCATTCATTTTTAGCCTGCTAATATGTTTATTATTGGCCTTCTCTCTACTCACAGAGACATCATCATAGTTAAGATATTCATCACCTTGTTTTAAAAAAAAATGAGATTTTTCCAGCACCTTTTTCATTACACTCTGGGCCTTGTTTCATAACACTCCAGTCTATCTTACATAAAACTGCTAAAATGATTTTCCTTAAGTGCAGAATCTGATGTGATTCCCCACTTCCTTCTATCTCAATCAACTACAGTGGTTTGTTGTGTCATCTAGGATAAAATATAAACTCCTTTATTTAAATGTTAAAATCCTTCACAATCTGACCCCAATCCATTTTATGCCCTCTATGATACACCCAAAATGGCCTCCTCTCTGTCCCTCACTCAGGACACTCAATCTCCCCTTTTCTGGATCTCTTTGCACTGGCTGTCCCATGCTACTTCAGTGCACTCTCCTAAATTTTGCTTTACACCTTTCCTTTTTTCCCTTTAAGACACAGCTCAAATACCTTGTACTTCATGAAAACTTTTTATGTCCCTCACACCCGAAATGTTCTCCTCCCTTTTCTCTTATCTTCTGCTTTCCCTGACTTCATTAGTACTAAATATATCCCATCTTCTACAGGAACCCTTTCCCAACCTCTCTTAATTCAAGCACCTTCTGTTTCCTAATTATTTCCTGTTAATCCTCTTTATAGCTTGTTTGTATGTATTTATTTGTTTATTGTCTCCTTCATTAAATTGTGGGCTCCAGGAGATTGTTTTGCATACCTAGCTCTTACTATAGTATTTGGCACATAATAGGCAATTAATAAATGTTTATTGATTGACTAATACCTCCAAAAGCTCATGATCTTTATCCAACACCAGCTTATATTTTCTTTGAATATGTTTGCATTTATTCACTTTTTATTTATGCTGCACATATCATAACAGGCTATTTGTACACTCCTTTGAGGATAGGACCTATTTCATTCTTTGTATTTGTATCCCTAACACCTAGCACAGTGCATGGCACTTAGTAGAAGCCAAATGAATATTTATGGATTAATTGATTTAGATTTAATATGGATTAACAGATTTAGATTGTCTATTACCAAGATTTAAAAAATGTAAATGGTATTATATGAGATCAATAGACAATGAAAACAGAGAGTTTTCCATCTTCTAGAAGATTGCTTATTGGGAAAGGTGGCTACTAAGTGATAGATTTCCGAACCATAACAACTCATGAAACTGTTTATTTAGATACCAAAAGGTTAAAAATCTATGTTGGTCTAGAGTGTAACTATACCAAGGAAATTGTGGCTTCCTAAAGTATTGAAATAATAGATCATATCTACAATGTTTGTATTTAGTTGCCTCTTATTCACTGAGGCTTTTGGAATTGGAATTCTCTGAGTAATACTGGTTTCCAAAAATCTTTAAAAATAGCTAAGCAAGTGCTTTCATGTTGCCATAATTATTTGGAGCTATAGAATACATACACATACACATAGATACATACACACATTACGTATATATATATATATACATATATATAAATATATATTCACACACACACATACACATAAACACACATATATATGTATTTATACTTAGAAAAATTAGCTAAAAGTTTCCCAGAACAAAGGTAGAGTGTCATCATTTTGGCCATATAAAATAGCTCCCATAAAACAGATCTCATGTAACATAGTTTGTCAGCATGAGTTACTATTGTAGCAATGTCAGTGAAAGTTGCAATGCAGCAGAAATAAAACAGATTTTTTTGCATTAACTCTAAAAAATACTGGTACATTTAAAAAGCATAATGCTCAGATATAAAATATAAAGTAAATGATTAAAATGGCATGTGATTATTTTTTTCCTCATGAAATTTTATGTTCCTAAGTAATGTTTTCATTTTGACTCTTTTTTGAATGAAAAACGAAAAAGTTTTTTTTTTTTTAAAGAAAGGACAAATTAAGCTCCTAAAATATATTTTAAAGGAAATTTTGAAATGGTATGGCTGTTATTAAACACATTTCTCCCTCAATGGTCAGGAAAATAGAATCTGTAAAACTACCAAATTAGGCTACTGCTACTTCTATAATCTGAATATTCATGAAAGCATACATGAAATATTTACTATCCCCTCTGTTTCTTAAAATACTTGTACTTCTCTGCTTAAGAATCTTCACTGATTCCCTTTGAGTTCATTCATTCACTCATTCAATATATATTTCTTAAACATCTGCTAAAAGTAAAAAGAAAAATGCTAGACACTAAGAGGAATATAAAGATTAAAAAAAAAGACATGGCTCCTGTCCTCAAAAACTTATACTCTAATAAGAAAGGTAAAGTATTTAAACATAGCAGAATGTATAGAATGATGAATGAATCAGAGAAGCATCATGAGCCATGAGTGTGGAGGAGGGAAAGATCGGTTAATAAATTATGGCCAAAGTCAATGGCAGTATTATGTAGTGCCAAGTATTGCCAATTCTGGAGTCAGAGGACTGTATTCATATGCTGACTTTGACTAATGATTAATATGTGAATGACTGTGCCCAAGTCATTCCTTCAACTTCAGTCTCTTCTTCTGCCAAAAAAAAAAAAAAAAAAAAAAAAGGATACTGGACTGGATGACTTCTGGGGTTGCATCCAACTCTAAATATATGATCTTATGATATGATATGATATGATCCTCACCTGACATTCAAAAGTAGACTTCACAGGGAAATGAAACCTAATATAAATCAAAAGGTAAAAGGAGACATTTCATGCTTAGTGGACAGCTTGTATTGAAGACAGAGAGGAAAATAGCTTCAATGCAAAGTTTATGTGGAATACTTGCTGTGGAAAATAGAATAGGAAATGTCTACAGCATGGGTAGGTTGACTCAGATAGATGGCTTAATGAATAGAGCACTTAGCCCAAAGTCAGGCATAGCTGAGTGCAAAATTGGCTTCAGACACTTATTAATTGTGAGTTCTTGGGCAAGTAGCTTAATCTCTACCTGCCTCCGTTTTCTGAATTGTTAATATGTGTGTGTGTGTGTGTGTGTGTGTGTGTGTGTATGTGTGTGTATATATATATTTGTGGCAACATCACCCAAAGTTGTTGTGAAGATCAAATGAAGATAATATTGTAAAATACTTATCACAGTGCCTGACACATAGTAAACACTGCATAGAAAGATGCTAGCTATGGTGGTGATGATGATGATTATTATAATGATGGTAGATTCCAGTTCCAATTTTAACACTTGTGTGACCTTGATTAGCTAACTGGCTTTCTCTGAGCTGTTTTCTCATCTCTAAAAGGGAAAAATAATACCTGCATATTCTGTCAAGGGATATGTGAGGGAAAACATTTTGGAAATGTTGAAGCTATATTATTGGTAAAAGTAGTAATTGCAGTAGTTTTAATATTCATAGAAGTAGTCATGGTAGTAGCAGTCATAGTATTCATAATAGTTTTAATAGTTGTCATAGTTGTAATATGTAGTACCACCATGGTGGTAGTAGTGGTAGTGGGATTATCTGTTTAAATAGAATATAATTGCCAATGACACTTTGAAGCTCCCAGGGCTTTAAGTAAAATAGCAATGTAAACATGTTTTCTTCTCCTTTTGGTCTTCACACAGTGGTTTAATTTCTAATTTAGTCATCACTAGCACAACTAAATATTCAAATAAATAAAAAGTATTAAATAATTATACATAAAATAAAAGCACCAAATAATGTATTTATTTTTAAATATGTGTATTAAACTCCACAAAATAATATTACCAACCCCCCACACAAAAAGAAAAAGGAAATTAAACCATGGAGGATATGGAGGACAAGCTGAAAAATTTGAAGTCTATCCTATTGGCCATAGGAAATCCCTGTTTTTTGAGCTAGAGAATGATAGGGTTAAATTTTTGTCTTGGGAAGATTCTTTTGGTAGCTATGTGAAGGACAAATTAGAACAAAAGGTGATTGGACACAAATTACCAGCTCTCCTGCTTTCTCAATAGCCATAAAGTAAGGCAGGAATATATGCTTGTTCCCATGGTTTTTTAGCATGGTATTTTTAGCAATATTGCCAGATGACTTCAACAAAGATAAAATAGCATCAAGATCTTCAAGGTCAATTATTTAACTTGAAAAGACTACAAGCCAAGACTAAAGTGGAGGGAGAGCTGGTGTGTGACATTTTGTTTGCAGATGATTGGTGCACTCAATGCAGCCTCTGAGGCTGAGATGCAGTAGATTACAGATTCCTTCTCTGCTACTTGTGTGAATTTTGGCCTTACAATCAATACTAAGAAAACAGAGGTTCATCATGAGCCAGGACTGCATTATCCATATATAATATAAGCATCAATTATGACAAATTGAGAAATTGTACCTGCTGTGGATAATTTCACTTACATTGGCAGTGTACTTTCTAGGAATGTATGCATTTATGATGATATTAATGCATGTGTTGCCAGAGCTAATTATGTTTGAGAGGCTCTGAAGGAAAGTATAGGAAGTAATTAATAAGAAATTATTAATCTGCCCACCAAACTGAAGGTCTCTGAAGCCAGTTGACCTCATTGTTATATGCTTGTGAAACCTGGACAATATACCAGAAAACTGAATTTCTTTCATTTGAATTGTCTTAGAGGATTCTAAAGATCACATGGCAAGATATGGTATTGAGCATTAGCTTCTTTCTCAAGCTGAACTGCCAAGCATTCAAACTCTACTGCAGAAAGTACAACTCTAATGGGCTAGCCATATTGTTCAAATGGCAATGTAAAATTGTTCAAATGCATGAAATAATAGTTTATGGAGAGCTCAAAAGAGATCACAAGGAAGTCAGAAGAAAAAATACAAAGACACTCACATGGTCTCTCAGAAGAACTTCGGAATCAATTGTGAGTTGTGAGGACTCACAAAGGACTATCCATAGCACATCTCAATAAAAGAAGGCACTGAGCTCTATGAACAAAGCAGAATTACAGTAGCTCAAATGAAACGTGAGAAATACAAGTTTAGAGACATTTCCATGTCAAATGTTCATATGAACTATCTGTGCTTGACCTGTGATAGAGCTTTTTGAGCCATTATTAGTTTGATCAACCACAGTCACACACCCTGTACATTGATCCTGACATAGTGATAACATTTTGCTCCTCATAAAGAATGAAGGATAAATCAACCAATAAGGAAGGATATTTACTGCATATGATATGCTGGCCATTGTAACCTATACCTTGTAATATCAATTCCTCACTTTTCAAGAGCCCTTAATTTCTTTGTGGCTCCCCTATGATCAGCTACAAGAACTACTAAACCCCATTCATGTTCCTTTAGAATCTGGATCACAGAACTTCAGGAGATAAATTCAAAATGCTATTTTCATACCAACTCAGTTACTTCTTCCAATCTGCTATGGAAGGTTAAATCATTAATTAGGTATTAAACACTTCTTTAATATACCTATAATCACTTTTATATGCTTGTTCACATGCATAGCAGTTAACCAAATCTCCCACCAATCTCTTATTATCTAATCTATATAGCAACAAGGAAGATTATGCTTACTTGTTCTAATATCAGTAAGTTAATAAGCATTTAAGTGCCTAGTAAATGCCATATCTTGTGATAAGATCTGAGGATAAAAAGAAAAGAAAAAGGGGAAAAGAAAATAAGAATTTATATAATACCTACTTTGTGTCCCACATTATGTTAAGCACTAGGAATACAAAGAAAGATAAATGATAGTCTCTGATCTCAAAGCAATAATAGTCTAATGGGAAATGCTGCATGAAAACAACTAGGAACAAACAAGATAAAGGCAGGATAAATTGGAGATAATCAATAGAAGGAATGCACTAGGATTAAGTCAAAAAAGTGGAATTATGCTGGATTTTGAAGGAAATCAAAAGGTAGAGATGAGGAGGCAGAGTATTCTAAGTATAGAGAAACAACCAATGAAAATGCCTGGAGAGAGTAATGTGTTGTGTGGAAAACAGCAAAAAGGAGGCCAGTGTCAATAAAAGCTACTTAACCTATGTTTGCTTCAGTTTCTTCATCTGTAAAATGATGGGCTGTTGTGAAGATCAAATGAGAGAATGTAAACAGCTTAATATAATATCTAGAACACAGGAGGCTCTATATAAATACTAGCTATCATTATTAGTAGTCATAGTCATAAAGGGTGTTGATTTCATGCTTCTTAGTAATCACATATTTAATGAGGAGAATGTGACTTTTTTAAAGGTCTTTGTGGACATGATAAAGAGAAGCACGAAAACTTACACAAGCTGTTGCAAAACAAAGTAAACAGAGCTAAGAAAACAGCATATATCATGATAACAACAATATTTATTGAAAGAACTACCAAAAAATCTAAAATAAGTCATTCAAGTTTACATAAAGCAAATTGATTAAAATATATATCTATCTATAGCTATGTCATAGATACCTAGTATGTATATATACACACATATATACATATATATGTATATATATATTCTATATCTATATATATAGAAATAGATATAGGTATAGCTAGACATAGATTATATAGATATAAAAGAAAGCAAATACTCTCCCCTACTCCTTTGCAGAATTGGGGAGGAAAGTCTTTCTTTGATATGGAACATTTTTTATGTTGTCAGATTTTTAAAAATATATATTGATTGGTTTTGCTATTTATTTTCTCTTCTTCCTCATTTTCCTAATTAAAAAACAGATAGGTGGTTCTGTGGTTAGAGCACTAGCCCTCAAGTCAGGAGGACCTGAGTTCAAATCTGTCCTCAGACACTTAACACTTCCTAGCTGTGTGACTCTGGCAAAGTCACTTAACCCCAATTGCCTCAGGAAAAAAAAAATCATTAAAAGAAATGATTCTCAGCAAGACAAGGCGAAGGAAGGATATAAGGAGAAAATTTTGTGATTGAATAAAGTATTTCAATAAATTTTTAAAGGCGTAAGTGGTTAGTTTTATTTTTTTAACTTATTTGCAAGAAAGGTTTATATGGTAGTTAACTATATCTAAACACTTCTCTTACAATGCTAGTCCTACTTGGGTTCCATAAATTAAAATTCTGTTTTGAACTGATTTCCTGTTCATTACACTAGGTGAAATAATATGCATTATTCTGTGCAGCAAGTTGGTGGTTATGTAAAAGGCCAAAGTATAACTCTATGACATCTATAATATTTACAAAAACTATCATTTGTACAGTAGAAGCAAATAAAGCCAGAAAATGAAATGTTGATTTAAATCAAAATTCACATTTGAATCCCTCTGGTACTACTTATTTATTGGAGGATCATTCTTCTGCATGGGGCACATGCTGTGGGGTGTTAATCAGTCTAAATATAGAATCACAAAATCAAGTAGTTTTAAAAATGGAAAAGTTGTCTGTTTTAAAGTTTTATCCATTACTTCTAATTCCACTTTTTGAGGCCCAACAGAACAAATATAATTTAACTTCCACATGGTGGCCTTTCAAATAAATGAAGACAGTATTTGTTCCCCCAAGCCCTATTTATTCTCTTCCCCAAGCTGAACTTTAGGATTCTTCAATCAATTCTCAAGTTACAAAGACTTTGAGACTCTTAGCTCACCCATCTCCAAACTTTTAATGTCCTTCCTAAAATGTACCACCCAGGCCTAAACACATTAATTTAAATGTGGTTTGACACATGATAAGGTATAGCAGGATTATCACCATCTTATTCCTATTCCCTTTTCAAAGTAGACTGAGATCATATGAGCTTTCTTTACTGACATATTTTGATTCCATGTGACACTTTGAAGCTTTAGATATTATAGCTCATCTATTGCAACTGCTTCATTTACTCAATTTTCAAATTCAAACTCAATTTCAAAATTCAAAAATTGGACCCCAATTTTCTCAAGATCAAAGACACTGAAATTCAAAGAACTCAAGTGAATGATCCAAAGCCACATACCAGAATTAGGATTCAAATTCATGTCCTTCAATTGGAAATTCAGTGCTCTGTCTTCTATGCTACATCAGCACTAGCACTTTGATTTTTCCCATTGAATCAACACTACCACTAAACCCAATATTGACTCATGTAAACTAACAGAAACATGCGCTTCCTTTGCTCAGAACACTAACCCTCTTTTCTCATTCTTAAGAAAGCAGCAACATCTATATGATTTTTTCCTTGAAAAGATAGCTGAGAAATTAGTCCAAATGCTTAACAATTTGATGTTCTTTTAAAAACAGAGAATAGAAAAAATTAGTCAAGGCTGGAGTGTGGGGAGATATTGTTAAAGGATAGCAGAAGAAAATGACTTAGAAGCCATTTTCTTGAATCTGAGAAAGATCATCTTGTTTGTCTTTCTTCAGCTCCCATTACATTAAAAATAAAAAAAAAAACTTCAAAGTTTCCAACGAAGCTCATTTTTATTACCCATTTGCGTGCCAGAAAGACGCTGTAACTAAGAAATTCTAGAGCTGTCAGTTTTCTTCCTTTATTCTCCATTGATTTTACAGCATAATGTTCAATGGACCTTTTCCCAACTACTGAAAAATCTGTTTTCTACATTTGTGATCTCACTGTACTTGAACTGAGAAGATTAGTTAACAAGTTGATGTATTTCTCATTATTTGATTATAAATTTCTAGACAAAGGGAAAACATATGTCTTCCAGAGAGGAATAAAGTGGATAGAGACTGCTTTCTTAACCAGGAAACCTCAGTAGGTTCAGAAGCATGCACACAATTTCTAAGAAGGCTAATTAATCCTGAAAAGATAATTTTGCTTATGCCAAAATAGAATACTGATGATTTATAAAATTTTACTTGAAATTCTCAAGAATATTGGATTCACAGATCTATAGTTCAAAAATGTTATTAAATAGTTAATCTGGGTAACTTGGGATTTATGACCTAATCCCTCAACAACAACAACAACAACAACAAAAGTTTCATTCAAAGACATGTATATGTGTATTCACACACAGTTATACCTTGCAACAGTTCATTTGAATTCAATTAAAAGCTTTCTAAAACTTAATGAAAAGTGCTTCCTTAAAGTGAGACATAAAAATCCTCAGGAACCTCAGACTCATTAGGAAGACAGGGTGTATGTAATAATTCAAGAAAAAAAATACAAGATATCCCATAACAATTGTCAAATTAGTGATAAAGACATTATTAAGAAAGGAATTCACAAATCAGAACTGAAGACTGGTGCCATCAAGATGAATTTGTAAACAAATGGATACTTTTAGGCTAGACAAAAAGGACTTGAATAAATGGACAGGAGTGAGGTGGTGGTGGAGAGGGACATACTGAAACTGCTAAAATCAGGCAAGGTTGGAGGGAGATCATTAACAGAACAAGTTTCCAGAGGTAGGACCAGATTAGATAAAAAGAACAGGTGTAGGGAGAGATAGTCTTGTAAAGAAAGGCTATCTAATTCTATTAGCTTGGAAAGATGAAAATGAGTCATATTCTTGAGAAATTTTGAAATGAATAAGGAGAGTAAATGAGGTGCTACTATACATAAACTAGAATCCCAAAATAGCTTCCAAGCAGGAATAAGCAGAAAGTGGTAGTTCGATGGAGGCAGTAAAGAGAAAAATGTTTGGAACAGAAAAAGTGAGAAATATAATTTAAGAAAGAAATCAAGTGAAGTCTGAGTTATCTCTATTAATTTTTAAGTGTTCTTTATGCCTATTATCTACAATGAAGAAAGGGTATAGGCCTTTCTAATAAAATCAGACTTAGAGCAAAGGTATCTATTATGACAAGCATTAAATGCTAGAAGACAAGCAAAAAATGAGGTCTTAAGCATTAGCAAAAAAGTAACAAAATTATCTCTTTTTTGTCAATGATTTGTTCACTTACCTAGAAAACCTGAGATATCCAACTAAAGTTTAATGTAAATAATTAATAACTTCAGTAAAATAGCAAGTCATAAAATAAACAAAAAAATCATCAACCTTTCTGTATATTGTCAACAAAACTCAGTAGGAAGAGGCAGAAAAAGAAAATCCATTCAAAATAAGATATATAAAATATCTATGAATACAATAATAAGGAACACATAGGAATTACTTGAAACAATTACAAAACACTATTTATAGAAGTAAAAGAAGACAAAAATGGAGAACTATTAATTGCTCATGCTTAGGCTGCGCCAATATAATAAAAAATACCTATATAATATAAATCAATTTACAAATTGACACCAAATCAATGAAACTTCCAAAGTTTTTCATGAAATTGGGATCAGGGGTGGGGAGAAGAATGACAACATTCAGCTAGAGGAACAAAAAATCAAGAGAAATAATTTAAGTAGGAAGGAAGTGAACTTAGAAGGAACAGATCTGAATTACAGTGCTTGTACACAGCAAAAACACCGAAAACAATTTTATTCTAATTCAAAAATGGAAAAGTTGATCAATAGAAAAGATAATGTAAACTAGACCTAGACACACATAAACATAGAGACATAGAGTTCAATAAATTCAAAGTCACCAATTAATGAGAAAATAAGTCTTTTGTAAAAATTCTTGGAAAACTAAAAAGTTATATTGCAGAAATTATATTTAGACCAGCAATTCATACCATATACAACACTGAACTACATATGTATACATGACCTAGATGTAAAGGATTATAAACAAATTTGAGAAACAGGAAAACTGATATATCTTAAAACTATTTATAGAGGAAGGATCTTGACCAAATCAGGAAAAGAAGGGACACAGGAAATAAAACGAACCATTTTGAAAACACAAAATTGAAATACAAACACTCAATGTTAAAATTAAACTTGGGGAAAAATTTTCAGCAAATTTCTCTGACAAAGATCTAATATATAATAAATAATAATTTATTTAATATTTGTAATAATAAAGCTATAATAATACTATAAAATTGCTACAAACATATATAAGATCAAGAGCCATTTTCCAATAGGTAATTTGAAAAATGATACGAACAGTTCTCAAAAGATGAAATATGAGCAACCAACAATCCTAAATCTGCCTTAAATCAACCCTAAAAAACCATTAAAACCTACCTAAAATAATTAAATAAGAGATTGCAGTTTGAAACAACTCTAAGGTTCTACCTCACACCCATCAAGTTGACAAAGATGACAAAAAGGGAAGTGATAATTGTTGGTATGGCAGTGAGAAAATCAAGCACATATATATATATATATATATATATATATATATATATATATATATATATATATTATTGTTGAAATTGTGAATTGTTCTCGTCATTATGAAAATCACTTCAGAACACATATTGAAAAACTCAATAATCTGATCTAGCAATATTGTGACTGGGCACATACCTTCAAAATACCAAATAAAAGAGAAAATGCCAATAATCATAAAAATATTTATAGAAGTACTTATTTGTTCTAGCAAAAAAACTGTGAACAATGAACAACGCCTATAAATTTAGAAATGATTGGACTAATTATGACTTAAAACAAAAAAGAATATAAATTAGATAAATAAGCAAAGTACAATCAGGTTTATATCAGTAAGGAAATTAGAAAACGTTTTGCTAGAATTTAAAATTTTTTATATGAACCTTAAAATCACCAATAAACATGAAAACTACAAACACAAAAGATAGAAAAAATAG